>NC_142488.1:45293518-45594874 GCF_049115385.1 Moschus berezovskii | reverse complement strand
ACTTCCTCTGTTTCTTCCATCAATCCCAGAAATATAAGCAGCTGTTTCTGGCAGTCCTGATGCACACTCACTATTAGGATCTGGCTTGGCACTTGCCAGTCTTTGTCCAACTGCCTGAGTAGTGCTAACTGTAGCAGAAACTTGTTTGTGTTAGAAAAAGAAAGAATGAAATTACTTGAAGCCACCAGAGTTTAGCTTCATTTCAGCTACAAGTGACTATTTTTATCATTGTTTTCTGCCTAGAGATGATCTCCTAGTTAGTCAGTTTTCATAAATATTTTAGCTGTAGGCTTGATTCTTCCCTCCTCCCTTTTCTTCCACCCAAATATAGAGTGCTGTAAGATGAAGAGCATCGATTCTTCGGCGATCAGCCCTCTTCACAGTCCAACTCTCACATCCATACATGACCACGGGAAAAACCATTGCCTTGACTAGACGGGCGGGAGGAGAAGGGGACGACGGAGAATGAGATGGCTGGATGGCATCACCAACTCTGTGGACATGAGTTTGAGTGAACTCCGGGAGTTGGTGATGGACAGGGAGGCCTGGCGTGCTGTGATTCATGGGGTCGCAGAGAGTCGGACACGACTGAGCGACTGAACTGAACTGAACTGAACTGAAGATGAAGAGCCAATTTTTCTGACTCTCTGAGCTAGGGGCTGGGGAATGGCCTGAGTGTTAGAGAAGGTCAAGCCAACTACTGGGCCTACAGCAAAGACTTATGAAGTGGGCATGTGTTGGTGGCCCTGTCTTAGTTGTCACCGTTTTCTCCAGAGGCTTAATCAAAATAATAATCACACACCACAGTAGGAATGAGGCTTCCAATCCATCAGATTCACTTGGCAAGATATACGCCATTCAGCTGATTCATGTTTTCTCACTAGCTGTGCACAAACAGAACTCAATGTGCTAGTTAGAGACGAAGGAAAGAGAATTAAGAAAGAGATTGTGTGAAATGAAAGAGGAAGAAGGAAGGATTGGGAATGAAAAGAATAAAATAAAGATAAAGAGCAGGATAGACCAGGCCAGAATTCTTAGCCTTTGAAGTGGTATTGAATTGAGGAGCCCTGTTAAAGGAAAAAGGGAAATTAATACTGCTACTGCACTGGATCATCATTTGCTGAGAAGAATTTGTACATTTATTAAATGCCTGTTCCCTGCCAGACCCTTTGTGCACACTACTTTCAATGAGGAAATTAAGGATCCAGAAGTGCAATTCCAAAGCCTTCACATGGTCTCCCACTTATTGCAAGCACATGTTTCAAAATGCCTTGTGGGGGTCCTTAACTTGGAATTAGAAATAATAAAGGGAAGAATTATAAGCTCCCAAGGATAGGTATCAGGTTTCCAGCGTTGTCTTTGGTGTCAATTAAAAATTAAAATACAGAAGAATAATAGATCTTCATGCTATTCAACACCATATGGACCAGCCCCTGCTTGATGTTCTCCACAGAGTTAGTTATTTTCCAAATGACGTTAGCAACTTGGGAGATAAAATGATACAATATACCAGGGAACCAAAGGAGATCTGAAACATGAAAGAGTCACCCCAAGTGAATGAGTATCACTCATGGCATGCTTTAGGAAGATAGTAGATAAGTGTATTTGTAAGTCAAAACGTATTGGTCATCAATACCCCCAGAAGCCACTCCTATAATTGATTTGACTGCTAATGTATTGTATATTCACTAATCTGGAATCAGGAGGTAACCAGATGACCCTTCAAGGTCCTTGCTAGTTTCTTATTTTCTGGAATGGAAGATACTGGAGTCACTATTGGTGGTTAATATTTTGGCTTCTGACAGAGTTTCACCTTGGGTGAAATGGCAATGGTGCCTGTAGGAAGAAGCCTATTTTAAAATTTTTGTATTTTGACATTTTTTGTTATCATTACATGTGGGCCTAATACTTTCCATGGGTAATTTTGGCAGAAGAACTAATGAAAAACCACTTTTAAATGAACATTAGAGTGGCTCTCTAGGTTACTGTGGCATGCTTGGAAATAACATTCAGATCAGAGGCAAAAAAACAAGAGATCAAATGAAGAAGCTGTCCTCAAGAGAGAAGGATAGGGAGGAGCTCAATTAGCCAATTAATACCAAGAGTCCTGGTGAGCAATTTTGTATCACTCTTTTTTTTCCTTCAGTAAAAAAGCAGATCCACTTTAGATTTGGATTAGGCACACCTATCACTTTTTCCCTTGGGGCCTCCAAGGGCCAAGGCAAATGCACAAAAATAACTTAAACCCAGAGAACAAATTATTTCTATCAAGATAAAATACAGAACAAGTCCTCCAAACCCACTCAGCTTCAAACATCAGCATTAAAGCATCAAACATAAAACATTTGATAGAGCCTGGCTTCCCTGGTGGCTCAGAGGTTAAAGCGTCTGTCTCCAATGCGGGAGACCCAGGTTCGATACCTGGGTCAGGAAGATCCCCTGGAGAAGGAGATGGTAACCCACTCCAGTATTCTTGCCTGGAGAATCCCATGGACGGAGAAGCCTGGTAGGCTACAGTCCACGGGGTCGCAAAGAGTCGGACACGACTGAGCGACTGAAAGGAAGGAAGGAACTAGAACCTGGGTTGCCTTTATTTTTTTGTTCCTGGACTATAACTATATGGAGGGAGACATCACCAAATGTTATGCCTGCTGGATTCCTTGCTGTAAGTTGGACAGAGGGGCCCTGGCTACATTTCCCAGGTTCCAGGAGATTCAAATCTACCCTTACTGCATCTCAGATCTCTGAGGTCCTGCCTTCTGACTCAGGATTAAACAGAATGGTATGATAGTTTATATGAACAATGTCAGATTCACGATTTCAGAAGATTTAGCTTCAGGACCAGGGTTGATCACTCAAGAGTTTTTGTGTAGAAGAGTTTATTAAACTATAAAAATGGACAGAGAAACTTTCTGACATAGACATCAGAATGGGGATGGAGAGGGCCCCCTCACTAGTCTTAGGAAGGAATCTATATAGTTTTTCAGTTGGTTATTACAGTAAATCAAAAGAATGTTTCAAGGTTGTAAAGGTCTTACCAGATCTACTTCCACATTTTATATTTTAAGATAAGAGGATTAGAACTAACAATAAAAAGGTCTTACCAGTGATCAAGACCATCCCAATGAAAAAGAAATGCAAAAAAGCAAAATGGTTGTCTGAGGAGGCCTTACAAATAGCTGGAAAAAAAGAGAAGTGAAAGGCAAAGGAGAAAAGGAAAGATATACCCAGCTGAATGCAGAGTTCCAAAAATAGCAAGGAGAGATAAGAAAGACTTCCTCAGTGATAAATGCAAAGAAATAGAGGAAAACAATAGAATGGGAAAGACTAGAGATCACTTCAAGAAAATTAGAGATACCAAGGGAATATTTCATGCAAATATGGGCACAATAAAGGACAGAAATGGTATGCACCTAACGGAAGCAGAATATGTGAAGAAGAGGTGGCAAGAACACACAGAAGAACTATACAAAAAAGATCTTCATGACTCAGATAACCACGATGGTATGATCACTCACCTAGAGACAGACACCCTGGAGTCTGAAGTCAAGTGGCCCTTAAGAAGCATCAGTATGAACAAAGCTGCTGCTGCTGCTGCTGCTAAGTCACTTCAGTCGTGTCCGACTCTGTGTGACCCCATAGACGGAAGCCCACCAGGCTCCCCCGTCCCTGGGATTCTCCAGGCAAGAACACTGGAGTGGGTTGCCGTTTCCTTCTCCAATGTGTGAAAGGGAAAAGTGAAAGTAAAGTCGCTCAGTACAAAGCTAGTGAAGGTGATAGAATTCCAGTTGAGCTATTTCAAATCCTAAAAGATGATGCTGTGAAAGTTTCTAACTTAATATGCCAGCAAACTTGGAAAACTGAGCAGTGGCCACAGGACTGGAAAATGTCAGTTTTCATTCCAATCCTGAAGAAAGGCAATGCCAAAGAATGCTGAAACTACTGCACAATTGCACTCATCTCACACACTAGTTACCTTACTAAAATGCTCAAAATTCTCCAAGCCAGGCTTCAACAAGATGAGATCCATAAATTTCCAGACGTTCAAGATGGATTTAGAAAAAGAAGAGAAACCAAAGATCAAATTGCCAACATCTGTTGGATTATCGAAAAAGCAAGAGAGTTCTTGAAAAACATCTGCTTCTGCTTTATTGACTATGCCAAAGTCTTTGACTGTGTGGACCACAACAAACTGTGGAAAATTCTGAAAGAGATGGGAATACCAAACCACCTGACCTGCCTCTTGAGAATTCGGTATGCAGGTCAGGAAGCAACAGTTAGAACTGGACATGGAACAACAGACTGGTTCCAAATAGGAAAAGGAGTACGTCAAGGCTGTATATTGTCACCCTGCTTATTTAACTTATATGCAGAGTACATCATGAGGAACGCTGGGCTGGAAGAAGCACAAGCTGGAATCAAGATTGCTGGGAGAAATATCAATAACCTCAGATATGCAGATGACGCCACCCTTATGGCAGAAAGCAAAGAAGAACTAAAGAGCCTTTTGATGAAAGTGAAAGAGGAGAGTGAAAAAGTTGGCTTAAAACTCAACATTCAGAAAACTAAGATCATGGCATCTGGTCCCATCATTTCATGGCAAATAGATGAGGAACAATGTAAACAGTGACAGATTTATTTATTTTTTGCTCCAAAATCACTGCAGATGTTGACTGTAGCCATGAAATTAAAAGACGCTTACTCCTTGGAAGAAAAGTTATGACCAACCTAAACAGCATATTAAAAAGCAGAGACATTACTTTGCCAACAAAGGTGCATCTAGTCAAAGTTATGATTTTTCCAGTAGTCACGTGTGGATGTGAGAGTTGGACTGTAAAGAAATCTGAGTGCCAAAGTATCGATGCTTTTGAACTGTGGTTTTGGAGAAGACTCTTGAGAGTCCCTTGGACTGCAAGGAGATCCAATCAGTCCATTATAAAGGAAATCAGTACTGAATATTCACTGGAAGGACTGATGCTAAAACTGAAGCTCCAATACTTTGGCCACCTGCTGTGAAGAACTGACTCATTTGAAAAAACCCTGATGCTGGGAAAGATTGAAGGCAGGAGGAGAAGGGGACGACAGAGGATAGTTGGATGGCATTACCAACTCAATGGATATGAGTTTGAGTAAACTCCGGGAGTTGGCGATGGACAGGGAGACCCGGCGTCCTGCAGCCTATGGGGTTGTAGAGTTGGATGTGACTGAGCAACTGAACTGAACTGAAACTTCTTCCACACTTCCTGTGTGTACAGTATCTGGGACGGGTATTTAGTGCAATTCTTTACATGAGACTTGATGTCTTCCTCCATACTGGAAAAGAAATATTGAAACGTAAAAGTAGGTATTTGGGTGGTAGTTCTAGTGGAAGGAATTACTGATAATAAAGATTTCCTAGGCCCTAAGACCAGTGGTCATATCTGAATGGTCTAGTGGTTTTCCCTACTTTCTTCAATTTAAGTCTGAATTTGGCAATAAGGAGTTCATGATCTGAGCCACAGTCAGCTTCTGGTCTTGTTTTTGCTAACTGTATAGAGCTTCTCCATCTTTGGCTGCAAAGAATATAATCAATCTGATTTCAGTGTTGACCATCTGGTGATGTCCATGTGTAGAGTCTTCTCTTGTGTTATTGGAAGAAGGTGTTTGCTATGACCAGTGCATTCTCTTGGCAAAACTCTATTAGCCTTTGCCCTGCTTCATTCCATGCTCCAAGGCCAAATTTGACTGTTACTCCAGGTGTTTCTTGACTTCCTACTTTTGCATTGCAGTCCCCTATAATGAAAAAGACATCTTTTTTGGGTGTTAGCCCTAAAAGGTCTTGTAGGTCTTCATAGAACCGTTCAACTTCAGCTTCTTCAGCGTTACTGGTTGAACATAGGCCTGGATTACTGTAATATTGAATGGTTTGCCTTGGAAATGAACAGAAATTATTCTGTCGTTTTTAAGATTGCATCCAAGTACTGCATTTCGAACTCTTTTGTTGGCCATGATGGCTACTCCATTTCTTCTAAGGGATTCCTGCCCACAGTAGTAAATATAATGGCCATCTGAGTTAAATTCACCCATTCCATTCCATTTTAGTTCACTGATTCCTAGAATGTCTATGTTCACTCTTGCCATCTCCTGTTTGACCACTTCCAATTTGCCTTGATTCATGGACCTAACATTCCAGGTTTCTATGCAATATTGCTCTTTACAGCATCAGACCTTGCTTCGATCACCAATCACATCCACAATTGGGTATTGTTTTTGCTTTGGCTCCATCCCTTCATTCCTTCTGGAGTTATTTCTCCACTGATCTCCAGTAGCATACTGGGCACCTAACGACCTGGGGAATTCTTCATTCAGTATCCTATCATTTTTCCCTTTGATACTGTTCATGGGGTTCTCAAGGCAAGTATACTGAAGTGGTTTGCCATTCCCTTCTCCAGTGGACCACATTCGGCTGTGGTCCATGTGATCAGATCAACTAGTTTCCTGTGACTGTGATTTCAGTGTGTCTGCCCTCTGATGCCCCCTCGCAATACCTACTGTCTTATTTGGGTTTCTCTTACCTTGGGTGTGGAATATCTCTTAACAGCTGCTCCAGCAAATTGCAGCCAATGCACCTTACCTTGGACGAGGGGTGTCTCCTCAAGGCCACCCCTCCTGACCTTGAACGTGGAGTAGCTCCTCTCCTGCGTCTACACAGCCACTGCCTATTGGACGTGGGGTAGCTCCTCTCGGCCGCCGGCCCTGGCCTTAGGCATGGGGTAGCTCCTCTCAGCAGCACTTCTTTGCGTGGTTGGTTGCGCCAGGACCGGCGTCTCTCATGTCTGTTCCGCCGGGGCATTCTGAAAGAGATGGGAATACCAGACCACCTGACCTGCCTCTTGAGAAACCTGTTTGCAGGTCAGGAAGCAACAGTCAGAACTGTACATGGAACAACAGACTGGTTCCAAATAGAAAAAGGAGTATGTCAAGGCTGTATATTGTTGCCTTGCTTATTTAACCTATATGCAGAGTACATCATGAGGAATGCTGGGCTGGAAGAAGCACAAGCTGGAATCAAGATTGTTGGGAGAAATATCAATAACCTCAGATATGCAGATGGCACCACCCTTATGGCAGAAAGTGAAAAGGAACTCAAAAGCCGTCTTGATGAAAGTGAACGAGGAGAGTGAAAAAGTTGGCTTGAAGCTCAGCATTCAGAAAACAAAGATCATGGCATGTGGTCCCATCACTTCATGGGAAATAGATGGAAAAACAGTGGAAACAGTATCAGACTTTATTTTTTTGGGCTCCAAAATCACTGCAGATGCTGATTGCAGCCAGGAAATTAAAAGACACTTACTCCTTGGAAGGAAAGTTATGACCAACCTTGATAATATATCAAAAAGCAGAGACATTACTTTTCCAACCAAGGTCCGTCTAGTCAAGGCTATGGTTTTTCCCGTGGTCATGTATGGATGTGAGAGTTGGACTGTGAAGAAAGCTGATCGCCAAAGAATTGATGCTTTTGAACTGTGGTGCTGGAGAAGACTCTTGAGAGTCCCTTGGACTGCAAGAAGATCCAACCAGTCCATTCTAAAGGAGATCAGTCCTGGGTGTTCATTGGAAGGACTGATGCTAAAGCTGAAACTCCAATACTTTGGCCACCTCATACGACAAGTTGACTCACTGGAAAAGACTCTAATGCTGGGAAGGATTGGGGGCAGGAGGAGAAGGGGATGACAGAGAATGAGATGGCTGGATGGCATCACCGACTCTGTGGACATGAGTTTGTGTGAACTCCGGGAGTTGGTGATGGACAGGGAGGCCTGGCGTGCTGTGATTCGTGGGGTCACAAAGAGTCGGACACGACTGAGTGACTGAACTGAACTGATGTGCTTGAAAATTTCCATAACCAAAAAAGTTTAGGTGGAGAAAGGATTCCAATAATATGGTAGTAGCTGAAGGTTTTAGATTATTTGTGGATTTTATTTACCCAGAAAATGGACTCTGTATCCAGAAAGTCCTAGCAGCTTCAAGGGTCTGAGCAAGGAGGGAATCTGGCAAAAGACATTCGTTCTGTCCAGGTGCCTGAGTATCTGACACTTGGAGGTGGGCTGGAGTTACATAATTAATACTTGTTTGCCTCTACCAGATGAGATAGGAGAGGGCTTGAAAGGGAGTCCCAAGCACTGAAAAGCAGAACTTCTCATCTTATTAGATCCTGACACACTGGGGTGTTGCCCTGTCAGACTCTCCCAACCCAATCTGTTTGGAAAGCATCTAGTCCTGGGAATAAGAAGGGTCTGGGATAAGAATGAGTAGGGAGATATACCTACTAACTAGACATTCAGCAAAGCTAAATTTGGGGAAAAGGTGAAAAGTTTTTGTTCTAAAGATGGCACCATGCTTGTTGGATTTTATAGAAGACTGATTCCTGAAGCCCAGATCTAGGGTTGGAAGCAGGAATGAAAGCCATGTAATTCACCGTAGGCAAGGATTTGTTCCTCAGAAAGTTGGGGTATATTTCAGAGACAGTTTGTGGACAGGAATCACCCAGCATCCTATCTCCTTTCTGATTTCCTGACTCTCAGGAACCAGAAAATTACTGAAGCTACTCCTTTAGGAATTATAGAATTCTCAGAGCTGTTTCCATTTTTGATTTATGGCTGTAATAAGATGGGAGAAGACTGTGAAGTTGACAAATGAGAGAGATACTCTAACAGAGTCCCTCTCTGAGAGACTTTCTGCCCCACCCAGTCTCCTAAGAGTTCTCCCAGCTTAGGATCCACAGCTGTACCCTTGTGGCCAAGAGACCCATATTTAACAATACACTTGCTTGTGGTATGTTTATTTGGTGGAGTTCACAGAAGAGTGCACTCCAAATCTCCCAGTCCTTTGTTACCCAGTCAGGGAAGGCCTTGTATAAGACTGTGAACCCTGAACTTCCCCCAAGTTTTTCTGGCTCTCTTATTCCTAGAAATTAAGGCTTTTTATTTTACTACATGTGAAAAACGTTGTAAATACCACTGTGATGATTGGACCTGGGAAACTACCAGGGGTGGGAGGTGGGGGATATAGGCCTCTGTGGTATAAGTCATTTTCGTTGGAGGTGTGGTGTACCTTATTTACTGGGGTATAGCGGAAGGCCTGTCAAGGACAGACAGCTCTCTGAGGCAAACTAAAAAAAAAATGACATATCTTACACTACAGTCTGTTCCTAGTACTAGGGTAAAAGTCCTGGAGACAAATTGTTCAAGTGACAACAATGTCAGGGGCTCCGAAGCCATGAAACAGTCTAGGGCTGGGGGCTGGGAAATCTACTTTTTGTACTATTTCTCTGCTTTTGTTTGTGCTCAAAAGTAGATCTCCCTCAGTCTAAACTGTAAGTGACTTGGTCTATCCTTAAGCCAATCTCAAGTAGGCCTGGGTTACCACAGATCGAGTGTTAAGGTATACAGAAAATATACCAAAATAGCAATGCTGAGCTTAAAACATGGAAGGGTTTTAAATGCCCCCACCTTTATACATGCATTCTTTCACCTAACAATAGTCTCCAAGGTGTGCCCTCAGAACTCTCTCTGCTCTGTTCAGTCACTCAGTCATATCTGACTCTTTGCGACCTCATGAATTGTAGCCCACTAGGCTGCTCTGTCTATGAGATTCTCCAGGCAAAAATACTGGAGCAGGTTGTCATTTCCTTCTCCAGGAGATCTTCCTGACCCAGGGATTCAACCCATGTTGCCTATGTCTCCTGCATTGACAGGTTGATTCTTACTACTGCAGTACCGAGGCTCCTTAAAATGATTGCACCAATCTATACTTCCTTTTTTTAAACATTTTCATTTATTATGAGAACTTTGAAACATCTATAAAAGTAGAGAAAACAGTATAATGACCCCCCTGTACCCATTATATGGCTTCTGCAATTAGTAATTTATCCATTTCTCCATCTAATCCTTCACCAAAATTCTCTTTATTATTTTGAAGCAAATCTTGGACATCATATCTCTCTAAATTGCAAGGATTCTAAACATTATAACTAATACCATTATCAAACCTAGTATTCAATCAATGTTCAGATTTCCTTGATGTCTCAGAAATGTTATTTTTAAACAGCTGTATTCCCATACAGATCCTAATAAGATCCATATATTAAAAATGACTGACATGTCTCTTAAGACTCTGTTGAATTTAGATTCTCTTTCTCTCCACCTCTCTTTTTCTTTCTCTCAGTGTATTTATTGAACACACCTAAACTGCTTGATTTGTCTTATAGTGCTTTCCACAGCCTGGTCTGTGTTTCGCTGACCACATCTTTGTGGTAGACTTCAATGTTCCCCACTATTCTATTTCTTGCAAATAAGAGACATCTAGAGGCCTTGATCAGACTCAGATTCATTTTTTGGCAAGATTGTTTCACAATCAGTTATATGTCGTCCCATTCAGAAGCACTTAATGGTCAGTGGCCTCTATTTTGATGTTATTGTCTTATTTCTTTACAGATGGGAGATGCAGATTCAGACAAGGGCGATGATAACCAGAGCTGGGAAATCTATCAAGGCCAGGTCTTCTGACTCCCTAGCTAGTACTCTTTGCCTTATACTACATCCTACCAGGCCCTTGGAGAAAGTATTTAATGAACAGGTCAGGAAAATCAGTGGGAAGAACTGGCTAATTTTTCTGTTTCAAGCAGAATTTCTCCTTAGTTTCTAGGGGTCTCTGGCTCCAGCTCTAGCCCAGTATTCCTATAGCAAAGTTTAGAAAAGCCTCATTTGGAATAAAAGGCAGGGGTGAGTGTCCTCACTTGTTTTGGAAAATTTCAAATAGGGTGGGGCAAGGTGGCTCCTACAAGATGGGAAAGGAAAGGGATCATTTGGCTTAAAACAAGAGGGATATATATATGAAACGGTGGAACTGAAAGTGTGAAGGGAGTGCCTTGTCTCCTAGGAGGAGCATCCTGAGCTCACTGCCAATGGAGTCTAGAAGAAAGAGAAGGTAGGAGGTAAGAAAAAGTATGGGGTGACAATTCTGGGAAATCACCTTGAAGGAAGAGGTTGGCCTTTGGTGCTCCTGCTCTTTGTATTGATAGAAGGGAAGGAGAGCATTCTCAGCCTTCCTAAAAACTCCCTTTCTGCCTGGAAATTACCTAGTGACTCATTGGTAAGTTCAGATTCTGATTGCAAAGATTGGTTTATCTATTGATTTCTGTCATCGTAGATTTCTATCATGTTTCAAGGACCAAACTGGGCTATTAATTGAGCTTAGGTGATCTGGAAATTCTCTGACAGACCTTAGGTGGTCTTCTTCATCCCCTACCCTTCCTAAGAGATTCCCCCAATTTCCTTCCCTCCAGTTCTGTTTCCCTTTTTTAACAACCTTCACTACTGGGCACTCTTTTCTTAGAGTTAACTCAAACCCTTCCTAATTAAGCATAAACTCATTTTATTTTCCTTTCCTTTGCAGAAAGGACAAACACTTCCAAGCCATAGAAAATAACTCAAATACTTAATATTATGGTTCAGACCTCCATTATATCCTAGGCTGATGATTCTACTTAGCTATCTCTCTGCCTCATCTCTCATCCCTCTCATCATCATCAAGCCTTTAATCTTCACAAGACAGAACACTGCTCATGTTAGAGAAACTGTAGAAATTATGATCAGAGTATGGACTGCCTGCTTAATCAGCTATCCAGTTTGGCTACTTCCTGGCTCTGTGACATTAAATTAACTTCTCAGGTCTGATTACTCAAGTGTAAAAGGATATATTATATTGCTGTGAGAGTTAGACATATGTTAGGCACTTAAAACAATATCTGGCTTTGAATTTGACATTTCTTCTGCCTGAACTAACCATTCCCTGTTGTCCCTCATTTCTGTTTCTTGAATTCTACCGTGCTTCTAAGTCCAACTCAAATGCTACCTCTTCCCTGAAGATTTTCTTGACTCCTCAATTGGAATCAACCATTTCCTTCTTTTTGTTCTGGAGAATTTTTATTTGTATAGGTCTTATGACATCTCCATATATTGTCATTGCTTACATGTGATTTGTTGATATATCCTTAAAAGAGATTGTCAGATACATACCTGCCACTTCATCTACTGCTCAGTCAGTGGGGATGGTATTATTCATAGATGCTTGATGTTTAAACAAGTGGTTCAATCCCGGCTGCACCTGAAATCAACTAAGGATCTTTATAAGCTTCTTATGTCTGTTTCCCACACTTAGAGATTCTGATATCACTAGTCTGGGGTTGGGCCTGGGCATTTTTAAAATCCTCCCAGGTGATTCAAAGATGTACAGCCTGTGCTGAGAATCCCTGGTTTAAAAAATTTAGTAACATGATTGAATTTATGTAAGCCTTGAATTTATATAAGTATTTATGGTGGGTTATACTGTAGACCATTGTTAATACTGTTTTCTAAATGAATAAACTGAGGCTCAAAGAGGTTAAAATGAATAGTCAAACAACACACAGACTGTAAATGACAGAGTAGAGAAATGCAAACAAAGTTTTTAACTTCAAGTTTGGTGCGATGTCCTTCAGAACACAGATTCTTAGCCTCTCCTATCACATTGGTTGCTGCTTAAGCTCAGGAACTTTGTCTTTAAGGTAAAAAATGTTTGTTCAAGTACATAAATATATCCTCAAGGTCATAGTTTGTGTTTTGTTTTCCTGAGTACTCTGAGTATGTGGTATGGATCATTAACCTATGTAGGGAAAGGTGAAGAATGAAATGCACCAATCACTCATATGACAAGAAAGAAAGGAGGAGGTAGGGAAAGTTATCAAATGTGAGAGTTTTGGGGACAGACATTTTAATGAAAGGCAGAGACCAGGCATTAGCAAGCAGTCTTCTGACTCCCAACCCAGTGCTCTTTCTAAGAGGAATAGAAAGAAAGAGAGAGAGGGAAAGAAAGAAAGGAAGATTGAGCTAAATGCTTAAATGACAGGACCATAACACATTGATAAGGAAAAGAAGGATATTTGACAGTGTCCCTCATATTGGAGATTGCTGTCATCACGTCAGCCAGATCTTATTTCTTCAGAGTCTTCATTGAAGGGTATCTAGACTGGAGGGGCTGTGGGTTCTCCAGTTTCTGGAAGAACTGAGAGTATAAGCTATAAAGTCATTGCAAGTTAAAATCTCTTGCATAAATTCCCATAAGACTGAAACTGTAGATGAAGAATGAAAAGGGAAAAGAGGAAAATGGTCAAGGGATGTTGAACCTGGGGAGAAAGTGGAAGTCAGGGCATAGGAATAACAGCTGTCTGTAAACAGCCAAGAATATGTGTGGTATCATCCTAGGAACAGTGCATATAAGAGAGAGAGAAGGGAGAAGAGGAGGAGGAAGAAGAAAATAAAGAGGGAGAATAAAAGAGAGGAGAGGAGAAGACGGAATGTGGGGAGAGGGTGAGGGACGGGCAAAAGACAAAACCAATTCTTGGAAGGGGGTTGATACAATCGTGGAATGCTTCTCACAGTATGAATAGAAACTTAACTGTACCAAAGCTTGATGAAGATAACCTTTAACACCATCCAATTTTATTTCTTCTAAGTTCACCAAGATGCCTCAGTGATATGGAAAGAGTAAATATTTGTAGCCACTTTACAGGCCCTGTGGAGTTAAGTGACTTCTCTGAAGTTACAAAGTGAGTTTGTTGCTCAGCCAGGACTAGAACTCCCATTTTCTGCTTCTCAATCCTGTTCCTCTTTTGCTAAAATAATAGAGTCAAAGAGCCCTTCAACCCCCTACATTTCACTTGGTCTTAGAATCAACTATTACATAGTTTTCTTTGGGGTGCCTTGAAGGCACTTTTTAGGTCTTTACTACCCTAAGAAAATGTAAATGCTCCTTCAGAGGGATCACCCCTTAAGTGTATCAGCTGAGTCAGAGACAAACACTTTTCACATTTCTTTCTAAGGAGTCGTTTCCCAGGCATTAGGCTTTTCTACTCAGGCATATACTTTCATTCCCTGGGATCATTTTGAGATAGTGATTATCCTTTGGATAGATTCTAATAGTGGAATTCTGGGGACCACAACAAGTTGGTGGTGGTGGTGTGGGTGAAATTCAGGAGAACTGGTCTCATAAATCACACCTTGTAGGATGCTGTCTGCTCCAGTCCTGTACATGGTCAGCTTCAATTAAAGACAAGGTGGTGATTATCAGTTTGACTATTTTTGAGCCTAGCCTAGTTCTTGTTGAGGCAGTCTGAGTGTGTATTGGAAAAAAAATTCCAGACACAGTGTATTTCAGAAGGGAAGGAGTTTATTAAGAATAAAGAGCAGAGATAAAGTGAGCACCGTGGGCACAGCAGGCTGACAACTCCTGACAGATCAGGGAGAGTTGACAGTTTTTGTGAGTTAATAGCCAATTGTTATACCATCAAAACAAAGAAAATTCTTGCTGAAAAATTGGCATTAGTGATTGATTGAGGTGCTATAGGGTGTTTACTGGAGTGGGCTTCTTTGCCTAATATGAAGTCAGGAATTGCCTAATATGAAGTCAGGAATCATGTTAGTGATGATCAGGGACTTTTGGCAATGGTTACAAAGGGGCTCCACAATAAACTGTGGAACATTCTGAAAGAGATGGGAATCCCAGACCACCTGACCTGCCTCTTGAGAAACCTGTATGCAGGTCAGGAAGCAACAGTTAGAACCAGTCATGGAACAACAGACTGGTTCCAAATAGGAAAAGGTGTACGTCAAGGTTGTATATTGTCACCTTGCTTATTTAACTTATATGCAGAGTACATCATGAGGAACGCTGGGCTGGAAGAAGCACAGGCTGGAATCAAGATTGCTGGGAGAAATATCAATAACCTCAGATATGCAGATGACACTACCCTTATGGCAGAAAGTGAAGAGGAACTCAAAAGCCTCTTGATGAAAGTGAAAGAGGAGAGTGAAAAGGTTGGCTTGAAGCTCAACATTCAGAAAACAAAGATCATGGCATCTGGTCCCATCACTTCATGGGAAATAGATGGAAAAACAGTGGAAACAGTGTCAGACTTTGTTTTTTTGGGCTCCAAAATCACTGCAGATGCTGATTGCAGCCATGAAATTAAAAGACGCTTGCTCCTTGGAAGGAAAGTTATGACCAACCTTGATAGTATATTAAAAAGCAGAGACATTACTTTGCCGACCAAGGTCCGTCTAGTCAAGGCAATGGTTTTTCCCGTGGTCATGTATGGATGTGAGAGTTGGACTGTGAAGAAAGCTGATCGCCGAAGAATCGATGCTTTTGAACTGTGGTGTTGGAGAAGACTCTTGAGAGTCCCTTATACTGCAAGGAGATCCAACCAGTCCATTCTAAAGGAGATCAATCCTGGATGTTCATTGGAGGGACTGATGCTAAAGCTGAAACTCCAATACTTTGGCCACCTCATGAGACGAGTTGACTCACTGGAAAAGACTCTGATGCTGGGAAAGGTTGGGGGCGGGAGGAGAAGGGGACGACGGAGAATGAGATGGCTGGATGGCATCACCGATTCTGTGGACATGAGTTTGAGTGAACTCCGGGAGTTGGTGATGGACAGGGAGGCCTGGCGTGCTGTGATTCATGGGGTCGCGGAGAGTCGGACACGACTGAGCGACTGAACTGAACTGAACTGAACTGAACAAAGGGGCTCAATTAACTTTGGAAGTGACCTTGGTTCTGGGCTCTACTTCTGTGGCCTTGGTAGAAGGCCTCACACCTGTGATCTTGGGCAAGGCTCAACATTCTTCTCTCTTCTTATCAATGAGCCAAAGTTGGCCCCTTAACACCCTATTCATGTCTAACTACTTGCCTATCTCCATCTTGGGACATGGGGACCTAGGTCACTGGGGTAAGGGGCAAATATCATTCTGGCTTCTTCAGGCTAGACAGGAGCATTGTCGGTCCCGAGTCCCAATGCCTACTCTCTGTCAGGGTGCATTTACAGAGAGAGATGAGAGTCTAAAGGATGACAAGGTGTCTGGTTCCAGCATAGTCTGTGTGTTAACCGGCTGGTATCTTTGTTGTAACAGCATCTGGAGATTTGTTGTGTTCTAGAAGACAGAAACTTAACAAAAAGTTACATGGCCCAAAGAAAATAGAAAGGCTGCCAAGGAGCCTGGAAGGGAGGCTATCCAGGAGAACTGGGACCAGACATTGGCCCATGGTACTGGTGTTTCACTAGATATGAGAACATGCAAGAATTGGGGTTCATGAAAACCTTTACTTGAAAATATCTATCTGAAGGCCAATCCTGGCAGTTTTTCCCAGAGAACACAGTGCCTCATTTTGTTATTCCCACCCTGAACTCCTTTCAAGAAGTGTTGAAGGTCAGCAGTTACAGTGGATCCTGATTTAATCTTTGTAGAGGTAGCAAGTGCCAGTTTCTAGTTGGCAGGGCCTATTCATGGCCATAAATTTGATCATTGATTTGGTGGCATTTTACAATCATTTTGTGCCATGGTGCTAGGATTGCTCATTCCCAACTTTAGTGATTTCTCTGATGGGTCACTGAATATGCCTTTATTGGACTAGGCCATGAAAATAGCAAAATTCTGGACCATATCTATCTTACTAGCAGTCTCTTACAGCCTAGGAAAATATTCCCTCTTGTTGCTTCTTCCCATATCTAGAGTTTTCATTATTACAGTCATTGATTTCATATGGAACTATATATCATCATTTTATTAGAGGCTCAGTCACACATTTGGTAATGTAAGAGACAGCAATTTTGTAAAACAGGCAATATAGAAAACAATATAGCTAGCAATAATAGTAAGGTCACAAGTAAGAATTTAAGAACTTTTATTAGGTGCAGCCCAGTATATCCCAGATCATCTGACTTAGTCTGTTAAATAATTATAGCCTATTGTTAATCTCCTGGTTATAGATCATCGAGAGTCTGATTCTTTCCAAAGATTGATTATGAAGTTAGGGTTCAGAAACAAACTTAGAATGTCCTCTTATTAACTCAGCTAAATCTTATAATAGTATAATATAACCGCAAGGAACTACTGGGGAGTGAGTCTTGGCAAAGATAGACCGTAATTAACAAAACTAGAATTAAACATACAGTGAAACATAAATTTTTTGAAGTTACACCCATTTTTATTAAACACAGTCAAGACAAATTTTTTTTTAAAATACGTTTTGTCCATTGATTATAGATGCATAGGCCTGCCATCAAATTTTGCTTAGGTGAGGATTTTTTCCTCTAGAAGTCCCCAAAATAATTTGATATTTCTGTATATGTCAGGAGACAGTCTTTTATTTATCTGATGAGGCCTTTCAGAACATAGGTGTTGCAAATTTCTGGAGGGACAAGGCAGAGAGAAAAGAAAAATGCTTTAATTTTGCCCACAGGTATAAATCACCAAATTGTTTTGAAGTGTAAGTAGCTTGAGAAGACCTTCTTTATATCTGAAAACAAAGATTAGAAGCCAGTAAATATGTCAGACAAAAAGTCATGAAAATTATAATCATATGTAGCAGTTTATTTCATCCCTCATTATTAATTTTTGTCCTATTGTTCTTGCCTGATGATTGAGGATGATACTGTCAGTGATAGTTTTTAGAAGTTTGTAAAGTTTTTGTTAAGGCTTGTATGATTTGTTCAGTGAAGTAGGTGCCTTAATTGCTAGGGATTTTAGAATGTATACCCAACTGGAAGACACATTTTTAACCAATTTTTCTCTAAGGTGAGAATATCAATTCTACAGCCAGGAAAGGCTTTATCCCATAAAAAAAAAAAAAATGAGGTTTGTCAGGGAGCCAGGAAAAGCCAAGCAACTTTCTTGGATTTCCCATAGCCCAGGCTATTTGATTTATAGCCATTGTTTATCCATTTTAAATCCCCTGTGTTGCGGCTGCTGCTACTGCTAAGTCTCTTCAGTCGTGTCTGACTCTGTGTGACCCCATAGACAGCAGCCCACCAGGCTCCTCCATCCCTGGGATTCTCCAGGCAAGAATACTGGAGTGGGTCGCCATTTCCTTCTCCAATGCATGCATGCATGCTAAGTCGCTTCAGTCATGTCCGACTCTATGCAACTCCATGGACAGCAGCCCACCAGGCTCCTCCATCCACAGGACTCTCCAGGCAAGAACACTGTAGTTGGTTGCCATTTCCTGCTCCGCCTGACTTAGGAGTAGGCTGTTGCCATGTTTCAAGGACATCAGGATACTAAAAGTCTGACAGTGAGGGGTTAATATTTGTAGAAGCAGAATGAGCTTTGTCTATGCATGCCATAGTCTTCATAGATCATTGTGAAATAATATTTATTTTATCACAGTAACAATAAGTTTTAAAAACAAATATAAATCACTAAAAGGCAAAGAAATTTACAGAGTCTGTTATCAAAAGCTGCATTCCAAGAAAACTTTATTCTTTTAACAGGGAGAGAAAGCCAAATTCTAGTCTAGTACCAGCTTATAGTCACTGTGAAACAATAGTTATTCACTTAGTCAAAGTAATAATAAAAGGTTTCAAAGGCAGTTTAATATCTTAAGAAACTTGTACCATGCACAGAACTCTCTTCTTGGGTTTCACTTCCCACAAACGTTTTTTGCACTTTCTGTATTCATCACTTTATTTGCCCATTCTAGAACAGCCATCTGTAAGCCACACTTACTTCTTTTTCCCTTAATAAAATGTAATTCCATTCCTTATACCTTTTTACTGAAAACATACATCTTACTTTCCTTCAGAAACCATGAACTGTCATTTATACTAATATGCTGTAGATTGGTAAATGAAGTTTTTGTCTCGTTTGCATTTTCTATCCTTAAAAGTTTCTTCACAATGAATTCTTAAGATATGTCTATGTTGATTAGATTCACAAACAAACATTAATAGTGAATATTTCCCAGTTCACGTGAACCTGAAATTCACTTGGTTTAATTTTTCTTGAATTTGGAGTTGTTTGATTGCAAACACTTACTTTTCTTTAGGCCAATTAAATTAGAGCTAATTTACAAATTAACCTCAGCAATATTATCCAGAGACAAAAACATACACTGAGACATACGTATATATCCAGACAGACAGAGATCTCACAGTTTTCTGCTTTAAGATTTAAAAGGTCTCTTTGCCCTTTTCTTTTCCTTGGCTTGAAGTTCTACTAATTTGCCCACGGCTGATATCTCAGGCAAAGTGGGTTGTCTATTTCAATAACGTGATAAGAGTTAACTACAGACTTTTGCCTAGGCATGTTTCTTCTATACCAGGGTTGGAGCTCAAAAAAAAAGCATTTTAACAAGCCCACTTTTTCTAATTGCACATGCAAAAAGAACCGGTTTTACAATTTCAAAAAGATTTCATTTTAACCAGCTTTCTCCAGGGTTTAAAGAATATCATGGCCGTCCTTTGTCAAAAATTCCATCTCTCCTTTTTTGTAGCCATAGTATCATAGCTAAAGTATAAACCGAATAGTGCTCAAATTGGCTCGGCTGACAGGGGCAGACTGACTGAAGATGTCCGAGCAGGGATTGTTCCTTTGGTGAAGTGGGGTCTTCATTTGATCAGAAGAATCTGAAGGATTAAGGGAATTTGCAGGAGTAGAGAAAGCTTGGTTTTTTTCTCATCCCCTCCTCACCTCCCCGCCCCCGCCCTCCTCAGCTCTGAGAGATATGAGGAGTTAGAAGAGGATTCTTATGGGAGAAAGTCCTGGGCTAGGAGATCTGATGAAAGAAGAGATGGAAGGGAATGAGAAGATAGGGCATCAACAGAAATAGATATCCAACATGAGTCCCTTAGGTCTGGATTCTGGCTTATTTGAGTGTAAGGAATGACAAAAGAGATCAAGTTGGAGGATTATGCTATAATTTAGTGTGCCATTAAGAAGCCATTTTTCTTGGTTCCCCAATTTGTACTGACTTCAAGTTTTGTTGCAGAAGAATCTGAGTCTCTTTAAGATTTTCAGGGTCAGTTTTTTTCCAGTTCCTGAAAACATAGCCTAGAGGTGAGTGTAAGGGAGGTTCTCAACACATACTCGAGCCCATTCTTACAGTGCGGGTAACAAGAGTTCACCAGCCACAGAAGGTGTTCCAGGTGTCCCAGTGAACCCTCCACGTGTGACAAGGTATTTTGTAGCTAATGGCACAAATGGTCCATGATCCCAACGATTGTGTCCAACAGTGAGAGGGGACCCCTGAGCACGTGAGAGAGTGGTACAAAACTGTGCAGCTAGGCCCAAGCCTAGGCACAAACTGTGTGAAAATGCACTGGTCAGTAGCCTGGGACCTATCTTATCACAGGAATCTTAAAGTGACAGGTGTCCTAATGGCTTTTAACTGCCCAACCCATACCTGCACACTTTTAATTGGCCTGGTCCTCACCTTAAAAGGAGAAGCAGGAAAAAGAAGAAAGGAGAACCCTCACCTGTTTGGGTGGCAGCTACTTGGGCACAGTGGGCAGTGGGACCTTTGTAACACAACAGAGAGCAACTCTGACCAGAGTTCCTCAGTTGATTCCACAGCCACTTGCCTATTGGCAGAGGGTTTGAGGAAAAGGAAAATAAAGAAGAAAGGAGAACGGGGTAGAGCCCCTGAGAGTCCCCAGATGGGTCACCAAATGTTGAGGCAGTCCAAGCATGGGTTGGAAAAATATTTCCATTTCCAACATTTCCAGACACAGAGCATTTCAGAAGAAAGGGAGATCATTAAGAACAAAGAGCAGAGATAACGTGGGCACTGACAGCACAGTGGACCGACCTCCTGGCAAACCAGGGAGAATCAACAGTTTCCAAAAGTTAATAGCCAATTTGTATAGCCTCAAGATAAAGAAAATTCCTTCTGGAAGGTTGGCATTAGGTGATTGGTTGGGGTGCTGTAGGGTGTTTACTCAAGTGGGCATCTTTGCCTAATTTAGAGTCAGGAAGCTTGTTAGTGATGGTTAGGGGCTTTTGGCAATGGTTACAAAGGGGCCCAATTAGCTTTCTTCTTGATTCTGGGCTCCACTTCTGTGAGCTTGGTACAAGGCCTCACACCTGTGGCTTGGGGCAGAACTCAACAATTCCTTTTAGTTCCCAAGACCTGATTTTTTTTGAACATCTGAGTCACACACACACACACACACAAACATGCATACATGCATTGCCATCTTTCATCCTTTATATGTAAATTTCTCAACCATTGTCCTGCTTACTGGATGGTTATTAAAATCTATCAGGCCTCCATGTGGTGAGGGAAGATGGGAGGTGAGGGTTTTCTACTGGAAAAACAATTTCAAGTTGCATCATGCCACAACTGTGTGTTGGTAAATGTTCTCAGGAAATTCTGAAAGTATGTAATGTTATATACTACTTTCCTATATTTAATTTTCTCAATAGCAAAGTGACCATACTAGGAATGACAAAGCACATTTATAAGTAATACAAAGAATAAGAATCCCTTGTCCTATTTCCCTTACCCAATGGTGATTGATTGTATGGTGTAGTACAAGATGGTAAATATGTCACACATGCTCAGTCTATGTCCAAATCAGACAGCAATAATCAGTTAGGGCCCCTCTTTCCCAATGAGCCTCAATGCAGCCTTCCTCATCAAGTGCTACAGACAGCTATCACACAACTGATCACAGTCTGTATCAGTCAAGAAATCCATTTTCTTTCCTCAAAGTGAGGGAAAATTCAGGGTTTTAGGATCGTAAACGCCTAGAGTCTCCTTCCACTTTTGCCACTAACAAGCTCTATAGCCTTTGGCAGGTCATTTCTCAGAACTTAAGTTTCCTTATCTGTGAAATAAGGAAAACAGGACTGTCATGAAAATTCAAAGTGTAAAATATTTGACACACAGCGGATATCGAATACATGTTATCACTGAGTTCCAGAATCTTATAATTAATATCTCTGCTTTTCAGGATTCTTTTTAAAATGGACTAAGGGCACTGGCAAGCCACTCCAGTGCTCTTGCCTAGAAAATCCCATGGATGGAGGAGCCTGGTAGCCTGCAGTCTGTGGGGTCACTAAGGGTCGGACATGACTGAGCGACTTCACTTTCACTTTTCACTTTCACACATTGGAGAAGGAAATGGCAACCCACTCCAGTGTTCTTGCCTGGAAAATCCCAGGGAGGGGGGAGCCTGGTGGGCTTCCGTCTATGGGGTCACACAGAGTCGGACACGACTGAAGTGACTTACCAGCAAGGGCACTTGAGAACTTATCAGCAACTAGTGGAGCAAATGCAACCCAAAAGAGATAAATGGTATCAAAGAAAAACCTTACTGAGCTGTGCAAAGAAATAGAGGAAAACAACAAAATAGGAAAGACTAGAGATCTCTTCAAGAAAATTAGAGATACCAAGGGAACATTTCATGCAAAGATGGGCTCAATAAAGGACAGAAATGGTATGGACCTAACAGAAGCAGAAGATATTAAGAAGAGGTGGCAAGAATACACAGAAGAACTGTACAAAAAAGATCTTCATCACCAAGATAATCACGATGGTGTGATCACTGACCTAGAGTCAGATATCTTGGAATGTGAAGTCAAGCGGGCCTTAGGAAGCATCACTATGAACAAAGTTAGTGGAGGTGGTGGAATTCCAGTTGAGCTATTTCAAACCCTGAAAGATGATGCTGTGAAAGTGATTCACACAATATGCCAGGAAATTTGGAAAACTCAGCAGTGGCCACAGGACTGGAAAAGGTCAGTCTTCATTCCAATCCCAAAGAAAGGCAATGCCAAAGAATGCTCAAACTACTGCACAATTGCACTCATCTCACACGCTAGAAAAGTCATGCTCAAAATTCTCCAAGCCAGGCTTCAGCAATATGTGAATCGTGAACTTCCAGATGTTCAAGCTGGTTTTAGAAAAGGCAGAGGAACAAAAGATCAAATTGCAACATCCGATGGATCATGGGAAAGGCAAGAGAGTTCCAGAAAAACATTTATTTCTGCTTCGTTGACTATGTCAAAGCCTTTGACTGTGGGGATCACAACAAACTGTGGAAAATTCTGAAAGAGATGGGAATACCAGACCACCTGACCTGCCTCTTGAGAAACCTGTATGCTGGCCAGGAAGCAACAGTCAGAACTGTACATGGAACAACAGACTGGTTCCAAATAGGAAAAGGAGTACATAAACGTTGTATATTGTCACCCTGCTTCTTTAACTTATATGCAGAGTACATCATAAGGAACGCTGGGCTGGAAGAAGCACAGGCTGGAATCAAGATTTCTGGGAGAAATATCAATAACCTCAGATAGGCAGATGACACCACTCTTATGGCAGAAAGTGAAGAGAAACTAAAAAGCCTCTTAATGAAAGTGAAAGAGGAGAGTGAAAAAGTTGGCTTGAAGTTCAACATTCAGAAAACAAAGATCATGGCATGTGGTCCCATCACTTCATGGGAAATAGATAGGGAAACAGTGGAAACAGTGTCAGACTTTATTTTTGGGGGCTCCAAAATCACCGTGGATGCTGATTTCAGCCATGAAATTAGAAGACGCTTACTCCTTGGAAGGAAAGTTATGACCAACCTAGATAGCATATTAAAAAGCAGAGACATTACTTTGCCAACCAAGGTCCGTCTAGTCAAGGCTATGGTTTTTCCAGTGGTCATGTATAGATGTGAGATTTGGACTGTGAAGAAAGCTGAGCACCGAAGAATTGATGCTTTTGAACTGTGGTGTTGGAGAAGACTCTTGAGAGTCCCTTGGACTGCAAGGAGATCCAACCAGTCCATTCTAGAGGAGATCAATCCTGGGTGTTCATTGGAAGGACTGAAGCTGAAGCTGAAGCTCCAAAACTTTGGCCACCTCATGCAAAGAGTTGACTCACTGGAAAAGACTCTGATGCTGGGAGGGATTGGGGGCAGGAGGAGAAGGGGATGACAGAGAATGAGATGGCTGGATGGCATCACCAACTCGATGGAGGTAGGTTTGAGTGAATTCCGGGAGTTGGTGATGGACCGGGAGGCCTGGCGTGCTGTGATTTATGGGGTCGCAAAGAGTCAGGCACGACTGAGCGACTGAACTGAAGTGAACTGAGCTGAGCATTTTTTTGGTCAGATCTTGTTTCCCTTGACCCTGGGCTTTCACATATGCCCAATCTGTTAATTCCTCATAATTTCCTTGTTGTCGTTCAGTCGTTCAGTCATGTCCAACTCTTTTCGACTCCATGAACTACAGCATTTGGGCTTCCCTGTCCTTCATTATCTCCCACAGTTTGTCATCTCCTTCTCCAGTGCACCACATTTTATCATAACTCTCCACCATGACACCTGTCTGTCTTTGGTGGCCCTTTATGGCATGGCTCATAGTTTCATTAAGTTACACAAGACTGTGATGCATGTGATCATTTTGGTTAGTTTTCTGTGATTATGGCTTTCATTCTATCTGTCTTCTGAAGGATGAGGATAAGAGGCTTTTGGAAGTTTCCTGATGGGAGGGACTAGATGTGGGGAAAATTGAGTCTTGCTCTGGTGGGTAAGACCATGCTCAGTAAATCTTTAGTTTGATTTTCTGTTGATGGGTGGGGCTTTGTTCCTTCCCTTTAGTTTGGCCTTAGGCCAAACTATAGTAGGGGAAATGGTGACTTCCTCCGTAAGAACTTATATCAGCATTCTGGGCCTTCCAGAACTGTGGCTGTCATTGTCCATGACCCCATAGCAAGCCACTTTTGACCTACACCTCTGCCAGAGATTCTCACTTACAGGTAAATCTGGCTCAGTGTCCTGTGGGGTCAATGCTCCTTTCTCCTGGGTCCTGGTGTACACAAGGGTGCCCTCCAAGAGTCTCGTTTTCCCAGTCCTGTGGAAATTCTGTAATCAAATCCCGATGACCTTCAAAGTCACATTCCCTGGGGATTCCCATCCCTTTGTTGGATACCCAGGTTGGGAAGTGTGTTGTGGAGCCTGAACTTTCACACAACAGTGCAAGAAGTTTTTTGGTATAATTGTTTTCCAGTTTGTGTATTACCCATCTGGTGGCTGTATGGTTGGGATAATGGCAACCTCTTCCAAGAGGACTTATGCAACATGACACACCTCCCAGGACTTCTGCTGCCAGAGCCCCTGTTCCTGTGGCAGGCTGCTGCTGACTCATGCCTCCATAGGAAACCCTCAAATAGTCACAGGCAGGTCTGACTCAGTCTCTTGTGGGGTTCACTGAACCTTTCCGTGGGTCCTGGTGTGCAAAAGGTTTTGTTCGTACCCTCCAAGTGTCTCTGGCGGGCATGAGGTTTGATTTTAAACAGGATTGCACCACTCCTCCTATTGTCTTGCTGCGGCTTCTCCTTTGCCCTTAGATGTGGGGTATCATTTTTGGGTAGATTCCAACATTCTCCTTTTGATAGTTGTTCAGCAGCTAGGTGTGATTTTGGTGTTCTCCCAGAAGATGAGTGCACATCCTTCTACTCTGCCATCTTTTATTAATTTTGTTTCCTGGGAAACTAATAAAGGAGATCCAACCAGTCCATCCTAAAGGAAATCATTCCTGGATGTTCATTGGAAGGACTGATGCTGAAGCTGAAACTCCAATACTTTGGCCACCTCATACGAAGAACTGACTCATTGGAAAAGACCTTGATGCTGGGAAAGATAGAAAGTGGGAGGGAGGAGAAGGGGACGACAGAGTTTGAGATGGATGGATGGCATCACTGATGCAGTGGACATGAGTTTGAGTAGGCTCTGGGAGTTGGTGATGGACAGGGAAGCCTGGCCATGGGGTCACAAAGAGTTGGACACGACTGAGGGACTGAACTGACTGACTGACTGACAGTGACCCTGTTTCCAAATAAGTGCATATTCTTAGGCATTGTGGTTTTGGATTTCAGTGTATCAGTTTGGGGGGAGGTACAATTCAACCCATGATACCCATCATCTGATGAATTCCCCCAAAGACCATCAGTACTACTGTGCTTACTGATATTCAGATCTGTATGTCAACTGCCTGCTGGACTTGTCCATCTATATGTCCCTTAGGCATTTCCAACTCAATCCAGATGCTTTCCCTGCTACCACAACTAGGATCTCACTTAAACTTGGCTCTCCTTCTGAGGGATTGCTGGTATTAGCTCTACCATTCTCCTAATCATGTAGCTGTTAAACCTTAGTCTTCTTTGACTCCTCCCTCTTCCCCTGCCATTATAATCATTTGTCAGGTCTTGAAGATTCTAGTTTTATGATATATTAATTATGTCTTATCTTGCTTCTTCTTTGCCGTAATTGAAGGCTGGTAATGCTTTTCACCCCACAACCTCCTAACTGTTCTCCCTACCTCTCATCTCACCTCCCCTCGGGTCCATCCTCTTTGGCATATGAGTCACTGTCTTTAAACACAGTTCTTATCCATTCGGAATTTAGAAAGATGCAAATGATAACCCTGTATATGAGACAGCAAAAGAGACACAGATGTATAGAACAGTCTTTGGGACTCTGTGGGAGAGGGTGAGGGTGGGATGATTTGGAAGAATGGCATTGAAACATGTATGTTGTCATATGTGAAACAAATCACCAGTTCAGGGTCGATGCATGTTACAGGATGCTCGGGGCTGGCGTGCGGGGATGAGCCAGGGGGAGGATAAAGGGAGGAGGGAGGTGGGAGGGGGGTTCAGGAGGGGGAACTCATGTACACCCGGGGCGAATTCATGTCAATGTATGGCAAAACCAACCAATATAATATTGTAAAATAATTTGCCTCCAATAAAAAATAAATAAATTTTTTAAAAAGTTAATATATAAACACAGTTCTTCCAGTGGCTTCATGCATCAGCAGCAGCTGCTTTCCCATTTCTGAGCCTTTCCTGTGTTGAACCTGCTCCATTTAATGCCGTCCCCTTCCATTCACCTATATAGATTTTAGCTGAACACCCGTACAGTTTCCAGGCTCTATTTGTAATTCTCCAAAAGCACTTAACATATTCTACCCTGTCTCAGAGCTGTATAATGTATTATCTCCACTGTTACCCTCCACACACACACTAATACAATGTAATTGTGTTAAGGCAAGATCTGAGGCTTCCTCATCATGGTATTGTACATGTCTGGCTCTCAGCGGGTGATCAATTGGTTGAATGATTTAAAAAACCTTGAAGCTTGCTGCCCTTGTCACTTTGTACACTGCTGTATACTGCAGCATAAAACCCAGCCCTCTCAGGTTTAAAAAAATCTTCTAAATTGGGTCAGTTCATTGACTAGGAATATCAGCTGCTTAGAGCTCACCAACCAACCTCTTCAGCAAGCACCTTCCAGTTAGCTGATAGGGAAGCCCAGGACAAAGAGGGATTGGATGAGCTCCCCCCACCTAGCAGCAGCTGCTCAGCAGTAGGATAGTGGAGGCTCAGAGAGCAACAAGGCCAAATATACAGGTCAAAACCCGATTTATACAGGCAAAAAAAAAAAAAAAAAAAAACACCGTGTGGTGACCTTAATGGCAAGGAGGCTTATCATCTAGAACTTACTGTGTCAGAGATCCCAGAAGCATTCATTGAGGGATAACTTTCTAGTCTACCCCTATTCTAAACTTCATTTGAATCTTCTTTTGACTTCTCTTTGAAATGAAATACACACTTGAACACACACTAAGCTGTTACTGGGTATACAAAATAATCATTTTTACATCCTCTGTTGCTAAACTTGGACACAAAGACTTTTCTTCTGCCCACTTCTCAGCAGTGAAGATGAACATGAAGACATCAGAAAGGTGAACTGTCTTACACAAGGTCACAAGGTACCAAGGAGGGGCTCCAACTTAAAATTAGAAGGTATCTTTGCCATCTTTTCTCCTTGCAAGAGTCCAAGGATGGAACGATGCTTCACTGGAAATGAGCTCTCCAAAGTACTAGAGGGGGCAGATGCTGCTGCTAAGTCGCTTCAGTCGTGTCTGACTCTGTGCGACCCCACAGACGGAAGCCCACCAGGCTCCCCCATCCCTGGGATTCTCCAGGCAAGAACATTGGAGTGGGTTGCCACAGATAGTGAGATGCAAAAAAGTAGAATCTGAAGCCTAGAATACCTGAGAGCACCACTGTAGCAAATGCCAAGGGAAAGGAATTGCCCACAGTTTAAAAGCATGGGCTCCAGGGTGTGAATGACCTAAACAAATGATAAAATGTGTGTTGCTACTGGCTACAGAGAGAAAAGTAGTTTATTGAATAAATGGATGTGATTATTACAACTGCAATAGCTGTTCACTTCTTAGGTAATGGGTAAGAGTGTGGGCCCCAGGCTAGTCTGTTTTCATTCCAGTCTTGATTCTACTACATATTACCCTTGTGACTGTGGGCAAATCATTTAAATTCTCCAAACCAGAAAACTTAAGCTTTAGGTATTTTTTAGTTTCCTCACTCAGAAAATGGTGCCTGTTATTCACAAATATGTATTGAACACATGCTATTCAGGCACTGTTTTAGGTACTTGGGATGTAGCAGTGAACATAACAGAGAGAAAACTTGACCTTGTGGAACTGGCATTCTACTTAGGGGGATAGTTAAAATGATAGTCCTCACTTCTTAGGCCTGTGCTGCTGCTGCTGCGTCGCTTCAGTTGTGTCCGACTCTGTGCGAACCCATGGACGGCAGCCCACCAGGCTCCCCTGTCCCTGGGATTCTCCAGGCAAGAATACTGGAGTGGGTTGCCATTTCCTTCTCCGATGCATGAAAGCGAAAAGTGAAAGTGAAGTCGTTCAGTCGTGTCCGACTCTTAGCGACCCCATGGACTGCAGCCCACCAGGCTCCTCCGTCCATGGGATTTTCCAGGCAAGAGTACTGGAGTGGGTCACCATTGCCTTCTCTGTTTTAGGGCTGTAGGGAGGGGGTAAATGAAAGAATTCTTAAAAAGTGCTAGGCAAAGAGCTTGTACCTAATGAATATTCCAGGTTAAACTTGACTTGGCAAAAGGGAGAGATTAGATGTTTTAGAGTAGTGAAAATGGTGCCTGCCTTCCTGTCCTGTCTTTCCGCTCTTCAATTAAGCTCCAGCCCTATTCAGAATGGAATAGATACTGTACTGATGGACATCCAAGATTAGAGGAAGTGGCATTTGAACTTGACCTTTAAAATGAGTGGGAGAATAAAGAGGTGGAAAGGCCATTGCAGGCCAGGCCAAGGTCTTTGGGCTTTGTTATGTATGGGGACACTGACAGTTTAGGAGTAAAACTGTCACAGACTAAGGAAGTTTTGACTGGGTGAAGGGTAAGAGGTCTCTAATCTTTGAGACTGGAAGTGGGTGACAGAGCTTCAGTTCTATGGTATGTTTGGGTGTGTTTCTGTGTGTGTGTATGCATAAATTAACCGGAATTTCAGCAAGTTGCTCTGAGGGGAGAAAGCCAGCATTAATCTTGGCAAATTCCATGAAAAATCTTATCATTGTTCTAAGGTGGAATTTATAGAGGCCAATTGAGGCTGCAGTCAAGCCAACAAAATATAGAGGCTGGGAAAGTCCAGGTAACTGGAAGGGCAACAAATACTGGCCAAGGTGATTCTGTAGCTTGAATTCAGGTCCATTATCCCCTGAGTCCCTTCCCTCTGGCTTTGTAACACCTTTTCCCACCCTGAAAGCCAACAAGAGCCCTGACTACACCAAGTTCCCCAGCTTCAGTGGAACAAAATCTGGTATGATTTTCCAGATCTTTCGCCCCTCTGTGGAGGGTCGTTAAAGGACAGGACTTTTTTTTTCATGTGTTTGTTAGCCATCTTAATGTCTTCTTTGGAGAAATGTCTGTTTAGTTCTTTGGCCCATTTTTTGATTGGGTAGTTTATTTTTCCGGAATTGAGCTGCAGGAGCTGCTTGTATATTTTGGAGATTAATTCTTTGTCAGTTGCTTCATTTGTTATTATTTTCTCCCATTCTGAAGGCTATCTTTTCACCTTGCTTATAGTTTCGTATGCTGTGCAGAAGCTTTTGATTTTAATTAGGTCCCATTTGTTTATTTTTGCTTTTATTTCCAATATTCTGGGAGGTGGGTCTTGGAGGATCCTGCAGTGATTTATGTCGGAGAGTGTTTTGCCTACGTTCTCCTCTAGGAGTTTTATAGTTTCTGGTCTTACATTTAGCTCTCTAATCCATTTTGAGTTTATTTTGGTGTATGGTGTTAGGAAGTATTCTAGTTTCATTCTTTTACAAGTGGCTGACCAGTTTTCCCAGCACCACTTGTTAAAGAGACTGTCTTTACTCCATTTTATATTCTTGCCTCCTTTGTCAAAGCTAAGGTGTCCATAGGTGCATGGATTTATCTCTGGGCTTTCTATTTTGTTCCATTTATCTATATTTCTGTCTTTATGCCAGTACCATACTGTCTTGATGACTGTGGCTTTGTAGTAGAGCCTGAAGTCCGGCAGGTTAATTCCCCCAGTTCCATTCTTCTTCCTCAAGATTGCTTTGGCTATTTGAGGTTTTTTGTATTTCCATACAAATTGTGAGATTATTTGTTCTAGTTCTGTGAAAAATATCGTTGGTAGCATGATAGGGATTGCATTGAATGTATAAATTACTTTGGGTAGTATACTCATTTTTACAATATTTATTCTTCCAACCCACAAACACGGTATATTTCTCTATCTATTAGTGTCCTCTTTATTTTCTCTAGTGTTTTATAGTTTTCTATGTACTAGTCTTTTGTTGCCTTAGGTAGATATTTTCCTAAGTATTTAATTATTTTCGTTGCAACAGTGAATGGAATAGTTTCCTTAATTTCTCTTTCTATTTTCTCATTATTAGTGTATAGGAATGCAAGGGATTTCTTTGTGTTGATTTTATATCCTGCAAATTTACTGTATTCATTGATTAGCTCTAGTAGTTTTCTGGTAGAGTCTTTAGGGTTTTCTGTGTAGAGGATCATGTCATCAGCGAATCCCTCATAATCAGAGAAATGCAAATCAAAACCACAATGAGATACCATTCCACACCAGTCAAAATGGCTGCTATCCAAAAGTCTACATGCAGTAAATGCTGGAGAGTGTGTGGAGAAAAGGGAACCCTCTTACACTGTTGGTGGGAATGCAAACTAGTACAGCCACTATGGAGAACAGTGTGGAAATTTCTCAAAAAACTGGATATAGAACTGCCATATGATCCAGCAATTGCACTCCTGGGCGTACACATCAAGGAAACCAGAACTGAGGGAAACACATGTACTCCAATGTTCATTGCTGCACTGTTTATAATAGCGAGGACATGGAAGCAACCTAGACGTCCATCTGCAGATGAATGGATAAGAAAGCTTTGGTACATTTACACAATGGAGTATTTTTCATCCATCAAAAAGAATGCATTTGAATCAGTTCTAACGAGGTGGATGAAATTGGAGCCTATTATACAGAGTGAAGTAAGCCAGAAAGGAAAACATCAATATAGTATACTAATGCTTATATATGGAATTTAGAAAGATGTTAACCTTAACCCCGTATACAAGACAGCAAAAGAGACATAGGTGTATAGAACAGTCTTTGGGACTCTGTGGGAGAGGGTGAAGGTGGGATGATTTGGAAGAATGGCATTGTAGTGTGTATATTATCATATGTGAAATGAACCACCAGTCCAGGTTCGACGCATGATATGGGATGCTTGGGGCTGGTGCACGGGGATGACCTGGAGGGAGGATAAGGGGAAGAGGGAGGTGGGAGGGGGGTTCAAGAAGGGGAACACATGTACACCCGGGGCGGATTCATGTCAATGTATGGCAAAACCAACCAATATAATATTGTAAAATAATTAGCCTCCAATAAAAATAAAAATTAAAAAAAAAAAGACTTCTTTTTGTAAGATAATTTATACAAGTGGCTACTATCGTGTCTTCCTAGAGCATGTGGTTTCTGTCAGTGTTTTCTCTAACAACAAGACCAATTACAAACAAATTTATTTAATCTTCAAAATAATCCTGAAAATCAGGGACTATTTTTTAATCCCTAATTTGAGAAAAGGAAACAATTAGAAAGGATTATATGACTTACTACTACAAACAAACCACTTAGATCTGCGCCAGGAGTGTCAAGAGTGGGGGCCCAAATTTATAAAGCTAGCTAAGTGTTGGAGGTGGCATTTGAACTTCAATCTTTCCTCTACCCAAGCCTATGGCAACAATACCTCCTCAATGTGTTCACCTTCATGGTCCCTCTAGATCTACTCTCCACACTTCAGCCAGAGTAAGGTTTTTCTGAAATGTAAATCCAAACAAATTCCTTTCATTTTTCCCCTTTGGTTTTTGAATAAATCCCCTCTAGAAGGCCCAGTGACTACATCTGGGAAGGAGGGAAGAGGCATAGGCGAATGTCTTCTGAGAGACTGGTACTAAATCTTGCAGGGCTTTGGAGGCCTTGTTTGGATTTTATGTCAGAAACCACTGGAGGAGTTTGAGGTGGGCAGTAACATGATTTTAATGGCTCTCTGGTTTCTAGTAGGAGAATGGTCTCCAGGGCCTAAGGGAGCTGGGAGCCCAGTGAGCAGACTGCTGCAACATCCAGGTGGCAGAGACTGTTGGTTTTGACGAAGTGGTCAGAGTCTGGAAATATTAATATTTAAAAGATAAAACTGATGAACTTTGCTGACAGACTGGATGGGGTGTTAGGGAAAGTGAAAAATCAGAATATTGCCACTAGTTTTTTGGCCCCATCAATTATGTGATTGGTGGCATTGCTGGTTAATGAAATAGGGAAAATGGGGGCAGGGGAAGGGAATTAGTGAAAATTCCAAGTTTTTTGTTGGATATGTTTGAGATGCATATAAGAGAAAGAAGCTGTGGGAATTCAGAGCAGGAGGCAAATATTTCCAGACGTGGAGATCAGGGGAGACTTTCTGACAAAACTGGCATGTATGTTATACCGGGCTTGGAAGAAGAGGTAGGATTGGGTATAACAAGTTAGTAGAAAGAGGGGCCATGGGAAGAGGATAGAGCAGTGTTTCTTATACTGAAGAATTTTTGCCTTTTTCAGTGATAACTTTACTTATTATTTTACCTGAAAGTAATGCATTTTTAAAAAATTTGATACTATAAAAGAGCTTTATACTGGTTTTATAAATTGATTTTAGTTATCTATTCTGAAATACACATTTAAAATAAGCATGTATTAAAGATCTTGTTGATGTAATAACATCTGACATTTGTTGAATACTTACTGCATGGTAGAAGAATTTCTAAGTGCTGCAAATCAATAATTTTGTTTGACTCTGACACTAATTGCTTATAAATTCTGTTCTAAGTGCTTTACATGTGCTAATTCATTTAATACTTTGTGACAGTGTTATGCTATAGGGATTGTCTTCCATGTTTCACAGATGGGGAAGCCATAGCCCAAATGGGTCAGGCAACATGCCCAGAGTTGCACAAATAGTGAATAGCAGAGCTGGACTTTGAGCTCCAGGTCTGTATTCTGAATTACTGCTCCACTGGCGCTCACTCTTGGTTGGCTATGAAAATCACCCGTGTAGGTTTTTTTTTTTTTTCTTAACATTCACATTTAATACTCATTTTTTTAAATACTCACCCCACCCAGACCAATTAAATCAGTATTTCTGGGGTAGGACATTGGCATTATGTCTTTGGAAAGCTCCTGGACAATTCTCATATACAGCCAGTAGTGAGAACATCTGCCCTATGCAATAAGACTTCCATCATGCATAATCACCCTTTAACTACAACACTCTGGAAAACATGAGCTTAGGGCATTTGAGGCAGAGAAAAGCAGGCAAAAGATGAAGATGTTCATTAGCAGTTCAAATAAATGAATGTGGCCCCCTTTAGATTCACAGAGGTCCAGGAGTTCATGCATCTGGTGGAGAAGCAGCAACTCACAATGGTGATGTACGGGTAGAGGGTCACACAGTTCTCCAAGATGAACTTGGATCATCTGGTTCCCAATTAACATGCTGTCTGATCTTTTCACCAAATTTAATTTGCTGGCAGATTATTAACTTCCAGTTGCTGAAATGTGTTGGGGCCTGAGAGGGGGAAGAAAGCCTAGCAACAAATTACATGGCTTAGCAACGAATTTCCACACTTTAGTTACAGCAGATGTGGGAGTCTGTCTGCAAAATTGCCACTGTTGGAGCTGAAAAGACAAGTCATAAACTAGTCATGCAGCAGCAGCTGGTAGCAAGTAAGGGGAAAGTACCTTGCCACTAATTCACTGCTCACATATTTTTCACTCACTTTCCCCAACACTAAAATAGGGATAGGTTGCAGGGATCAAATGAAAAAGTCTTTGCTTTTTTAGCAAATATGAACTTGGATCAAGAGTTATTTCATTTTGTATTTATCATTTATAGGGCACTTACCATGTGTATTCACTTCCTATTGCTACTGCACAAATTACCACACACTTGATGGCTTAACACAAACAACATTAATTTCCTTAACGTTATGGAATGCAAAAGGCTGAAATGGGTCTCACTAGTTAAAATTATGGTGTCAGGGATAATGTATTCCTTTTTGGAGACTTTAGGAGAGAATGCATTTCTTGCTTTTTCCAGCTTCCAGACACTGCTGACATTCTTTAGCTTAAGGCTACAGTCCGTCTTCAAAGCCAGCACTGGCTGGTCAAGTCTTTTTCACATCATATCACATCACTCTGATACCTACTCTTCTGCCTCCTGCTTCCACATTTAAGAATAATCCAGGATAATCTCCCCATTTTAAAGTGTCTGTTAAGTGTTGATTGGAAAAAAAAAGGACACAACATGAGAGCTGTGAGTTTCAGTTTTATTTGGGAACTTACTGGGGACTGTAGCAGAGGAGACAGCCTTGAGAAACTGCCCCAAAGAGGTAAGAGGGGAGATCAACATATATGTAATTTTGGTGACATGAGTACATGCAACCAAGCACACAACTTGGTAGAAGTTTGCTGTTAGTCATGAAAAATAGATGTCTTAGTTAATGGTTTTAGTGTGCTTTTATAAGCATGGGAAGATGCGAGAGTTTGGGTTCATGGAAAAAAATGTTCTGAAAATATCTACCAATTAGAAGGTCTATTCTTCCAGTTTCCCAGAATACAGAGTGCCTAATTCCTGATCTCCAACCTGAACTGTTTCCACGGTATGTTAAAAGTCAGTGATTGTACTGGTTAGTGACATAATTACTGTAGAGATAGATGGTGAGCGACATTTTTAGTTGTCATTCAGTTCAGTTTCAGTTCAGTCGCTCAGTCGTGTTCAACTCTTTGCGACCCCATGAATCACAGAACGTCAGGCCTCCCTGTCCATCACCAACTCCCGGAGTTCACTCAAACTCATGCCCATCGAGTAGGTGATGCCATCCAGCCATCTCATTCTCTGTCGTCCCCTTCTCCTCCCGCACCCAATGCCTCCCAGCATCAGAGCCCTTTCCAGTGACTCAACTCGTTACATGAGGTGGCCAAAGTATTGGAGGTTCAGCTTTAGCATCACTCCTTCCAATGAACACCCAGGATTGATCTCCTTTAGAATGGACTGGTTGGATCTCCTTGCAGTCCAAGGGACTCTCAAGAGTCTTCTCCAGCACCACAGTTCAAAAGCATCAATTCTTCGGCGATCAACTTTCTTCACAGTCCAACTCTCACATCCATACATGACCACGGGAAAAACCATAGCCTTGACTAGATGGACCACTGTTGGCAAAGTAATGTCTCTGCTTTTTAATATACTATCTAGGTTGGTCATAACTTTACTTCCAAGGAGTAAGCGTCTTTTAATTTCATGGCTGAAATCAGCATCCACAGTGATTTTGGAGCCCAAAAACATAAAGTCTGACAATATTTCCACTGTTTCCCCATCTATTTCCCATGAAGTGATGGGACCAGATGCCATGACCTTTGTTTGCTGAATGTTGAGCTTCAAGTCAACTTTTGCACTCTCCTCTTTCACTTTCATCAAGAGGCTTTTGAGTTCCTCTTCACTTTCTGCCATAAGGGTGGTGTCATCTGCATATCTGAGGTTATTGATATTTCTCCCAGCAATCTTGATTCCAGCCTGTGCTTCTTCCAGCCCAGCGTTCCTTATGATGTACTCTGCATATAAGTTAAATAAGCAGGGTGACAATATACAACCTTGACGTACTCCTTTTCCTATTTGGAACCAGTCCGTTGTTCCATGTCCAGTTCTAACTGTTGCTTCCTGACCTGCATACAGGTTTCTCAAGAGGCAGGTCAGGTGGTCTGGTATTCCCATCTCTTTCAGAATTTTCCACAGTTTGTTGTGATCCACACAGTCAAAGGCTTTGGCATAGTCAATAAAGCAGAAATAGATGTTTTTCTGGAACTCTTGCTTTTTCTATGATCCAGCGGATGTTGGCAATTTGATCTCTGGTGCCTCTGCCTTTTCTAAAATCAGCTTGAACATCTGGAAGTTCATGGTTCACATATTGCTGAAGCCTGGCTTGGAGAATTTTGAGCATAACTTTACTAGCGTGTGAGATGAGTGCAATTGTGCGGTTGTTTGAGCATTCTTTGCTATTGCCTTTCTTTGGGATGGGAATGAAGACTGACCTTTTCCAGTCCTGTGGCCACTGCTGAGTTTTCCTAATTTGCTGGTATATTGAGTGAAGCACTTTCACAGCATCATCTTTCAGGATTTGAAATAGCTCAACTGGAATTCCATCACCTCCACTAGCTTTGTTCGTGTGATGCTTTCTAAGGACCACTTGACTTCACATTCCAGGATATCTGGCTCTAGGTCAGTGATCACACCATCGTGATTATCTTGGTCATGTAGATCTTTTTGTACAGTTCTCCTGTGTATTCTTGCCACCTCTTCTTAATATCTTCTGCTTCTGTTAAGTCCATACCATTTCTGTCCTTTATTGAGCCCATCTTTGCATGAAATGTTCCCTTGGTATCTCTAATTTTCTTGAAGAGATCTCTAGTCTTTCCTATTCTGTTGTTTTCCTCTATTTATTTACATGCATTAGCCTCACTTAATCCTCACAATGACCCTCTTAAAGCAGACAGTATTACTATTTCCAGTTTACAGACAAGGAGACTGAAGCATGCAGAGGTTAATTAGGTTACCCAAGGTCCCACAACTAAGAAGTGATAGAGTTGGAATTTGAACCCATGGGATCGAAACTAACTACAGAATTTAATACTCTTACCTATTTACTTACCCAACAATGGTCCAGATATCCCAACCAGATTGGGATGGAGTCTCATTCAAATGTATATACCCCGGTGCCTAGCACACTCCCAGGCTCACATGACTATTGAATTGAATCAAGTAAGTAGGCATTTATTTAATGGAGAGCAGATATGAATAATTGATTAGAGGCAGAAAGAGTATCATTTATGATAAAGAAATAAAATGCCTGGGACAAGGAAGGGACCAGGAGAAAGATTATTTAAAGGTGTTTTAGAATTATAGGGTAGTTATTTGGGTTGTGTGTGTTTTGTGTGTTAGTCGCTCAGTCGTGTCTGACTCTTTGTGACCCCACGGATTGTAGCCCACTAGGCTTCTCTGTCCATGGAATTTTCTAGGCAAGAATACTGGAGTGGATTGCCATTTTATTGTTCCCTCCAGCATTCATCTTTACTGCCTCAAAGCCAACCCAATGCTTGTCTTATGTGTTAGGAATTACATTCAGCTGCTGGTAACAGAAATGAAATATAACAGTAGCTAAAATAACTAAGCATTTATTTTTCTATCATGTAAAAATGATCTAGAGGTAGGCTGTTCAGGGCTGGTATGGTGACTCTGTCATCCTTAGCACATGGTTTTCATCCTTAAGGTCACAAGTTGGCTACTGGAACTCAAGCTATCACATCTGTATTACAAACAGTGGGAAGGACAAAAATGGCATATGCTACCTGCTAACCCTTGTTTGGAAGAATGCTGCAAAATTTAAGGAGGGAGAGGTAAATCTTATATGTCTCTAGGAGTTTAATTGATAAGTTACATGAGAGGTATTATAGAATGAATTCATTTGAAAGTGGTGAGGAACATGGCAAAACCCTTTCTAAAGGAGGCAGCCACTACTTAGCTCCATTGGACACTGGTCATTTGGAGAAGTGGACCTATTTTGCCAGATCTTATAATTTAGTTCTGTGGAATTTGGAAATCCAGATTTTTGTGCAATATTATTCTTTTTAAATGTTGGATCAAATTTTCTTATAATTTTGTGATACAAACTAAACAGACTCTAGCCCCAAGATACTAGTTTTCAACCACCGGTTTAATGAAAAATGTGCTACATTTTGAGAACAGGATGCTAGTTCCAGATGTGCTGTGTGACCATGTGTAAGTATCTTCCTATCTATGGGCCCCATCTTTATTCTGAAAGCGTTTGACTAGAGAATTTCTATGGAGTCTTTGAGCTCCGATGTTCTATAATTTTTCCTTATATGTAATAGCCAAATGAAAGATCACTTTCTTTAAAGTTTTCTAGATATTTATTCAAAATTTTGTTTTTTAGGAGACATAACCCATCATATATTGATTTTCTATCTCTGGAAGTATTATCTAGTCACTTATTTACCGTTTGTTGTCAAAACTTTCTTAAATAGAACTTACTTGCTTCATCCAATTCATTTAGGAATTTAATGCCACTGAAAGTCCTACTGAACTTAAATTTTCTAATGTGTTCTGTCAATGGTGACATCAACTAATAAATGGTTGATATTTCCATTTAGCTCAATTATTTTTGGTAATATTTCAGCAAAGGTTGATGGGGAAGATGGGGAGTACTGGAATGAATCAAATCTAAGAAGAATTCTTCTGGAGAAGAGTGAAAGAAACAGAGAGTTAATAGCAGAAAGATATAAAATTAATCATGAAAAACTGCTATTTTTGAGCACATACATTTGCTTTCTATATATTATGTCATTTGATATACCCACAAAACAATTAGAGGTATTCTCTTCCCCTTTTATAGCATGGAGCAGAGGATGGTAACATTTTTCTGTAAAGGACCTTATAGTAAATATTTTAAACTTTGTGGACCACGTTAGGTTCTCTGTTGCATGATTTTCCTTTTTTTTGAACAACTCTTTCAAGATGTGCAAGAATACACAAAAATAACATGTGTGCAGGAATTGGCCCACTTCTGCTAGTGCCTGGTTGAAAAGGTTAAGAACATTTACACTGCAGACAGCAGTTAAAATTCTGGATCTGCCTCTTAGTAACTGTGTGCAATTGAACTAGTCACTTAGACTCTCCCTTGCCTCAGTTTTTTCATGTGTAAAAATGGGATAATTATACAACTTACCTCACAGGGTTGTTGTGGAGATTCACTGAGTTATTATTTGTAAGTGCTTAGAACAGTGTCTCTGGAGAAGAGAAAGTCTACCCATTCCAGTTTTCTGGCCTGGAGAATTCCATAGAAAGTATAGTCCATGGGGTTGCAAAGAGTCAGACACAACTGAGCGACTTTCACACTTTAGAACAGTGTCTCACACATAGTGTTGATTGAATAAACAAGAAAGGCTAGAATCTGATCTTGGAATGGGAGGATGTTTGGAGAGTATGCTTCTGACTACTCTCAGTGTGCTTCTAATTGTACCCTATGGGTAGCTGCTCCCTATATATCTATTACTGGCAGTCCAGTGTTTTCAATGTGGTTCACAACTACAGCTGCTCTGCTCTCTGTATTAAATGTCCCACATGACACACCAAGGACACAGAATTGCTGGCCAGTCCAGCCCAGGTCCATGTGCCTCTTGAACCAGAATCTTTATGCTACACTGCCTCTATATAGACCACTCAAGAAGCTGTTATCTAGGGAGCAAACCCTTCCCCTTTCCTAAAACACATACCACTGTTATATCAGCTTGCCATGGGGCTAACCCTTTTACTAACCCCTAAAAGAACCCCTCTTAACTGTACTTGACAAATTCCTTCATCATTGAAATTCGGTCTTCCTTGGTTTCCAGGACACTACACTCTTCTGGTCTCACTCCTTCCTCACTGACTGCTCCTTCTCAGACTCCTCTGCTCATTTCTCTTCATTTTCCTAGTCTCTAAATGTTGGAAGGCCCCAGGGCTCAGTCCTTGGACCTTTTCTCTTCTCCATTTATATTTGCTGCTTTGGTGAATTCCTCATCTAGCCTCATGACTTTAAATAACATTTATACATTAATAACTCCAAGTTTATATCTCTGGCCCAGCCTGCCTAGACACATCTAGCTGCCTATTCAATATTTTCACTTAGATATCTAGTAGGCATTTCAAACTAAATGTCCCAAACTGATCTCTTGATATAAAACCCCATATCTGCTTCTCTTACAATCTGTTTCAGTAAATAGTAACTCCCAACTACTTTCTTCTAGATGCTCAGATCAAAATCCTCCATGACTCATTTTCTCTCACATCCCACATCCAATTCATCAGGAAATTCAGTTGGTTCTACCTTCAAAATTCATGTGGAATTGATTATTTCTCCCATGCTACCATTCTAGTCTAAACCACCATCGTCTCTTACTATTACTGCATTATTCTTCTTTCTGTTCTCTCTGTTTCCTCCTTTAACCCCCTAGAGTCAATTCTTTACACAGCAGCCAGAATGAGCTTGTTAAAACTTAAGTCAAATCATGTCACTTATTACTTCTTGGCTCACCATTCTTCATTTTTCTCCCACCTCACTTAGAGTAAAAGCCTAATACTCATGATACTCCATTCCAGTTACACTGCCCTTCCCTCTCTTATTCCAAATCACCAGGCATACTCCAGTCTTAGGCCTTTCTTGCTATTCCTTTCACCTGGAACACTCTGACCTCAGATGTCTACATTGCTTTCTCACTTCAATCAGGTCTAGTTCACATGTCTTCTTAGTGATATTGTCACTAGCTATCCTTTTAAAAATTGCATGCTTGCTACCCCCATCTTCTTCTCTGCCTTTTAACCTAAGAGCAGTTTTAACCATATGATATACCATAAATTTTATTTATTTATTTTTCCTTGTTATCTGCCTCTTTCTGCTAGAGCATAAGTTCTATGAAATCAAAGACTTTTGACTGCTTCATTCACCAAAATATCCCCAGTACCAGGAACAGGAAGTGCCTAGCACATAGAAGGTACTCAATAAATATTCTTTGAATAAAAATTAATGACAAGAATTCTTCCCTGCCACTGCCTACTTATATCCCTTTACATCTCCCCAAGAATATAAGATAGACCTAACCATCCTGAGCAGACAAAGCAGCAGGCTCACAGAAGAATCACACCCCAAAAGGAAAGAAAGACTGATGGAAAATAAGCAAGCGGTCTTATACCTGCCTGTATTTTATTTGTCTGACTCCAAAGGTTTCATGAGGTTAATTCAATGTATGCTCTGTGCTTTGGAGACTAGGATATCTTCATTGCTCCTAACACAACTGTACCCCCATCCTAGGCCCCCTTTTCTTTCTGGCTATGCTGAATATTAGACCCCAAACACTTTGCTTTGTGACAGGCTCAGATTCCTCACAGGAGCAAAGTAACAGGCATGATTCACTACTGGTAGGGACTATAGTTTGTGTGGGGCTATTGCGTGTACAAGTATGTGTGTGTGTGTGTAACTACATATAGTTTGTATAATATTTGTACCCACTATGTATGAGTGTCACTTCATGTGGTCAACAACAGATCTGTCAAGGTCTTTTACCATCCTTAGAGACCCTTACTGCAATCTTTTCAACCCTACCCCCTACCTCCATCCCACAGTTAGTCACCATCATCAGGGTTAACATGTGCCAGAAACTGTCCTAAAGACTTTATGTGTATTCACTTGTTTACTCTTCACAGCAACTTTTTGATATAGATACTATTAGTATTCTTGTTGTTCAGATGAGGAAACTGGGATTCAGAGAGATAAAGTAAATAGCTTATGTTACTTTATCTTGCTCTCAGCCAATGTTGGCTTAGGAAAACATATTTCAAACTCTTTTGACTGGAACCTACATTCAGTTCAGTTCAGTTCAGTCGCTCAGTCGTGTCCGACTCTCCGCGACCCCATGAATCACAGCACGCCAGGCCTCCCTGTCCAACACCAACTCCCGGAGTACACTCAAACTCATAACTATATATTCAACATCACATCTAACGTACAAAATAGAAACAAACTTTTCATATAATTTATTATTTGCCATGTAGTTAGACATTATTTATTATTCGCCATGTAGTAAGGCATTAATGCCTTACTATTTGCCATGTAGCCTGAAACTTTCTCTTCAGTTAAAAAAAAAAAAAGCTAATCAGGACACACCTAATTGGTTTTATTACCCAAATGGGTCCACTTTAGTTCATTGACGGCTTGCAGTCTACCCTTTGAAAATCAGTGCTTTAGGCTGCATGCCCCCTTTCAAGGTTACTTGCATTTCTCAGAGACCTCCAAAATGTCTCCAGTTCCAAAAGGGGGTCATTCTAATATTGGAATGTGAAGAACCAAAAGGAGCATTAGTGGGGCAGGGCAGAGATAGAGACACCCCTAGTATGCCTTAAAGCCTCCAGTAAAAGGTGAACCACACATGAGTCACTGTGCCTTTCTCAGAATTACCCTTCTCTGAACCCATGTGGAGCCCTTTTTAAAATGCCTTCTCTGAACATTAATTCATTAAACAAACATTTTCTAAGCCTCTGAACACTAAGTGCTCCACCAGAGGCTGTGGGGAAACAAAATTATATGGGGGAGACAAGCTCATAAACATCTAACTACATATGGCAAGCAGTAACAAGTGACATAAAAAGGTTGCCAGTAAAATGTCATGAGCATACAGAAAAAGAGAGATGGATTTCAATTTGGGTTGAAGCTTCCTAGAAGAGATAACTTTTGAACCATGCCTGGAAGGATGGCTAGGACTTAGACAAGCAGAAGTAGGGGAAACATTTCTCAAATGATATTTTTAAAATTATTTAATTGGAGGCCAATTACTTTACAATATTGTATGGTGTTTGCCATACATTGACATGAATCAGCAACGGGTGCACATGTGTTCCCCATCCTGAAACCCCTCCCACCTCCCTCCCCACCCCGTCCCTCAGGGTCATCCCAGGGCACCAGCCCCGAGCACCCTATCTCATGCATCGAACCTGGACTGGCAATCTATTTCACATATGATAATATACATGTTTCAATACTATTCTTTCAAATCATCCCACCCTTGCATTCTCCCACAGAATCCAAAAGTCTGTTCTTTAAATCTGTGTCTCTTTTGCTGTCTCGCGTGTAGAGTCATCGTTACCATCTTTCTAAATTCTATATATATGCATTAATATACTGTATTGGTGTTTTTCTTTCTGACTTACTTCACTCTGTATAACAGTTTCATCCACCTCATTAGAATGGATTCAAACGCATTCTTTTTAATAGATGAGTAATATTCCGTTGTGTATATGCACCATAGCTTTCTTATCCATTTGTCAGCTGATGGGCATCTAGGTTGCCTCCATGTCCAAGCTATTGTAAACAGTGCTGTGATGAACATTGGGGTACACATGTCTTTTTCAATTGTGGTTTCCTCAGTGTGTATGCCCAGCAGTGGGATTGCTGGGTTGTTTGGCAGTTCTATTTCCAGTTTTTTAAGGAATCTCCACACTATTCTCCATAGTGGCTTTACTAGTTTGCATTCCCACCAACAGTGTAAGAGGGTTCCCTTTTCTCTGCACCCTCTCCAGCATTTATTGTTTGTAGACTTTTGATAGCAGCCATTCTGACTGGTGTGAGATGGTACCTCATTGTGGTTTTGATTTGCATTTTTCTGATAATGAGTGATGTTGAGCATCTTTTCATGTGTTTGTTGGCCATCTGTATATCTTCTTTGGAGAAATGTCTGTTTAGATCTTTGGCCCATTTTTTGATTGGGTCATTTATTTTTCTGGAATTGAGCTGCATGAGCTGCTTGTATATCAAATGATATTATTTTAAAAGCATGTGAGCTGGAAAATGTAGATACTCAGAGAGACTAAAGAGTGTTTAGAAGATCTAGGGCCAGGTTCCGGAGAAGGCAATGGCAAGCCACTCCAGTACTCTTGCCTAGAAAATTCCATGGACAGAGGAGCCTGGTGGGCTACAGTCCATGTGGTCACTACTAGTCGGACACGACTGAGCGACTTAACTTTCACTTTTCACTTTCACACATTGGAGAAGGAAATGGCAATCCACTCCAGTGTTCTTGCCTGGAGAATCCCAGGGATGGCAGAGCCTGGTGGGCTGCCGTCTAAGGGGTCGCACAGAGTCGGACACGACTGAAGCGACTTAGCAGCAGCAGCAGCATCATCAGGAACAGGTTCAGAGAAGGCAATGGCAACCCACTCCAGTACTCTTGCCTGGAAAGTCCCATGGGTGGAGGAGCCTGGTAGGCTGCAGTCCAAGGGGTCGCTACTAGTCGGACACGAATGAGCGACTTCACTTTCACTTTCATGCATTAGAGAAGGAAATGACAACCCACTCCAGTGTTCTTGCCTGGAGAATCCCAGGGACGGGGGCGCCTGGTAGACTGCTGTCTATGGATTTGCACAGAGTCAGACACGACTGAAGCGACTTAGCAGCAGCAGCAGCAGCAGGGCCAGGTTATAGAGACTTGTTGATATCTTTTTAAATAGTTTGAGTTTCATTTTGTAAGCCATGGGGATTCATTAAAAATGTTTCATGAGAGGAGAGTCAAATAATGTTTTAGGGCTCTAACTCTGGAAGTAGAGTGAGAATGGATTGAATGGCAGCAAAAATGGAGGTATATTGGCACTTAAGCAGTTGATGTGATGGTCAGGAGAGAAATAAAGCCTAGGCCTGAAGCAACTGTTATAAGTATGGGAAGGAGGGGATAAAGAAAAAATGCCATAGAGGCAGAGGCAACAGGGGCAGGGGCAGAGGTACGTATGCATGTAGAGCTGATGCCTTCTCCCTTCCTGGTTTACCTCTCACCTCTGGGCTTCCACAGAAGCTTGCTGAATTCTGTTAATCCACCTATGCCAGGAAGAGGACCCATGGGTGTGGATGGGTGTCTCCTGTTATGTAACTGGTGAGGAAGAAGAGACATTGCATCATAGGTAAGCTAGGAGGCTAGACTGGATGGAGTCACCTTGTCCTGTTGCCATAGCATTTCAGAAGATCACTAAAAGGGACCTTAGGATCCTGCTGTGAAGATATCCTGTGTGAGGAGTGGTCAGATGAGGATGAAATTTAGCAAGGAAGGAGCCTTTAGGGAAAGTCTTAGCCTTGACTTCTTAAGCTCACCTCTTTCCGATTCTTCCTCCTTTCCTTTCCTCCCACCTCCTCCTCCCTCTTCTTCTTTCCCTTTCCCCCTTCCTCCTCATCTTCCACTGCTTCCTCCTCTAACTTCTTTACCCTCCCTTTTCTCCCTCCATCACTTTGTGCTTTTACCTCTCCTCCTTATTCTCTTATTTTTCTACTTATTCTCTTCATTTCCTCTTTTTTTTTCTCCCCCTATTTCTCCCTTCTTTTCTTCTCCCCTCTCCCCTTACTCTCCTCAGCACCTTCACCAGCAAAAAAAAAAAAAAATGTCCTTGGAGTTCAGGAGTCAGAATTTGGAAACTGAGAGGTGACTCAAGTCATCCAGGTTGATGGGAGTCGGGGGTGGGGGACAGGTGCTCTTGAAGGAAACTTACCTTCTGTTAAATGGACACCTTGCTGGTTTGCTTTGCAATGCTTTTCCTGACCAAGCATGCCTCTGGCTGGAAGAGTCTCTTCTTGTCCTCTTACCGTCCCACTCTTACCATCCCCAGGCCTGGGGAATGGTTAGCAGAAGTTTTAGTAGTTTTCTCAGAGAATCTCTCAATGAGAACTGGGACTAGAGCCCATGGCTCTTGCTTCTTCTTTGTTTTTTCTATTGGCCTCTCACTTCCATAAGTGTGGGCCATGGGTCAGTAGTATCTGCATCACCTGATAATCTATTAGAAATGCAGAACCTTAGGTTCCATGCCAGGCTGAACTGAATCAGAATATTCATTCAGAACATCCATGAATACTAAAATTTTAAAGGCATTGCTCTGCATGGACGACATGCCTATACAGACAAAGTCATTCCTAAATCATCCCATTCTGAGTTTGCCTGAAACTGTGTCTGCATGCTAAGTCACTTCAGTCATGTCTGACTCTTTGCAACTCTATGCACTATAGCCCACTAGGCTCCTCGGTTCATGGGATTCTCCAGGCAAGAATTCTAGAGTGAGTTGGCATGCCCTCCTCCAGGGAATTTTCCTGACCCAGGGATCAAACCCGCATCTCCTGCATTATCAGGTGGATTCTTTACCACTGGCACCACCTGGGAAGCCCCCTGGAACTATGAAGGGGTAAAGAAGCAGAAGGTCAGAGAGCCCTAGAGAGCAGGAATCACCACTCAGATGTCTGCAGAGGCTAGATAGGGGCCAGTAGTCAGGCACACTGGCTCTAAAGAAGGAAGCTGCCACCTAGCTCCAGCTGATGGCTGTATGCTGGGAATACCAGTCCTAGCCTGCCAGACCTTCTGATGTTTCTAAAGAAGCTGTAACTTCAGATTTTTATATGAAATATCCCAATTAAAAAAAAATATATCCATATATATTTGTTGAGCATCCCAAAACTTAAAGCACTGATGGGCTGTTGGCCAGACTTTCCATTTTCAGCTTTTGATATAGTCTTGGTTTGTTTTTAGCAGCAGGGATGCTTTGTTTAACAAGAATCTTACCTAGAAATTTAATGCATTAAGCAGATGAAAGGAGAACTACTCTGGTTGAAGTGGGGCCCAGAGCTCCTCCTACTCAGCCTCCCTCATGTCCCCCATAAAAAGAAATGGCCTTTGAAGGACATTCTCTACACTCTGTAAAACCACAGATCAAAAAGCATTAAGAGACTCTAACAACAACATTTGACAGGTGAAAAGACTGAAGGTCACACAGCAACTCAGCAGTCATCTGACTCCCATTCCAGTGTTTTTTTCATCTTGACTCACTGACTTCTTTGCATGGTTCTCTAACACAGCCTTCCATCAATGGAAGATTCATTCTACAGCATCTCTGGCAGGTGTTCTTCCAGACTCTATTTTGTTGCCTTCAATAATGGGAAGCTCATCACTTCATAAGGTTGGACATCAACATGTGAGTTTGTTTTGCCATAGAATCTTTGAGCAGATACACAAGCAATACCTCTGCCCAGATAGGGATTTTTTCTGTTCACCCAACTGAAGATAGTAGTTCATGAAGTTATTTCAGCTCCTATTTTTGTAACTAAAAATGAGTAGTGGACTGGAAAACTCTTAGATAAACAAGAAGTTGTTTGAGGCCAAAAGGCATGGCATATGGGAGAAAGAGAAGAGGGAGAAAAGGAGGAAAGAGGTGAGTGCTAGGAAAAGGGTTTGAATGAGATGAATGTGAAATTACTTCATTTATCTACATTTGAGGGTAAAGACTCCATGGAGAGCTTACAGGAGAAGAGTAACTAATGGATCTCTACCACAGAGGAAGGAATAGGCTTTTCATCTGACTGGTTCCTGTGATCAAGCTAAAGTTTCCTTGGGGGAAGGCAGTTGGGCCAATGACCCTTACATTTCAGGGAAGTGATTTCTGTAGCAGCTCAGGCTTCAGCTCTGCCTGCTGAGGCCTGAAGAAAGACAAGTGTGACTACTTTCTTCCTGCTCTTCCCTGGGCTGCTTGAAGCTACATTAAGAGCTTATTTCAAGTGTCTCGGGATCCACTGGATCTCTACTCTGGCTTGAATCTGCAAGATCATTGAGCTGCTAGGGGAGCTTAAGGATGAGGAATTGTTTTCCTAGGCAAGTGAATATCTTAGCTGATGTTCCCTCAGAAGAAATGGGAGTGCATGTGTTCGGCAAACCTTCTTCCCCAAATCAGGAACCCTAGCTGATCTCAACATCTCTATTAATTATGCATCCATATATACATGAAGATGTTTCCTATCCTTTTTTCAGCAAAGAAAATTACCTCAATGACTCCAACCTAGTGGCACGAGTTTGGTCTAGAGATGGGCTTTCTACACTTTAATGTGCATGTGAATCGCTAGGAATTTAGAAAAAATACTGGTGTTAAGTCAGTAAGTCTGGGGTGGACCTGAGAGTCTACATTTCTAATAAACTCCCAGGTGATGCTGATGTCACCAGTCTGAGTTCCAGACTTTGAGTAGCAGCAAAGGGATAGATGACCTTAAAAATTCATCTAGTTGGATTTTTCTTCTCAAAGTCTAAGCCAGTATATATTAAGTCCATATATTTAGATATATACTTATACACACTTTTCCTATTGCACTAACATCTTGCTTTAAATTCTTTCCTTTTTTTTGCTTATTTGGGATGACATGTATCATGTTTATCATTTCTTCCTCTCCTGCCTTCAAAACTCTCAACTCCTTGGAAGCACAAGTCTTCTGCCTCTGGCACAAACACTCCTTTCTTTTTTTACTTTCCTCTCCTGATATTCTGGCCTTACCTGCTTCTCTGACATCATCTCCCACCACTTTCTTATGTTTTACTACATTCTGCCATGTTGACCTTTTTCTACCCCTCACACATATCAGTCTAATTTCCAGTTCTGAGCCTTTCCTTTTGTCATTCCTGTTGTTTAGAATGCTCTTCCCCCAGTCCATTTTTTAAACTAACTAATTTATTTATTTTGCTGTGTCTGGTCTTAGTTGTAGCACACAGGATCTTCATTGTAGTGTGTGATCTTTCCTTGTGGTGCACAGACTCTCTCCAGTTGTGGCACCCAATCTCAGTAGTTGTGACATGCAGGTTCCAGAGTGTGAGGACTTCAGTAGTTGCAGCATGTGGGCTCTCTAGTTGTGGGGTGTGGGCTCTGGAGCACATGGGCTCAGTAGTTGCAGTATGCAGGCTTAGTTGCTCCGTGGTATGTGGAATATTATTTCCCTGACCAGGGATCAATCCGTGTCCCCTGCATTGCAAGGCAGATTTTTAACCACTAGGCCACTAGGGAAGTCCCAGCTGGTTTCTTCTTATCATTCTGGTGTAAGCTCAGATGTCATCTTCTCAGAGAGGTTTTCCTTGGCCACTTAGCTAAAATAATGTCTTCCTTCCTCAGTTACCTTTTATTATATCACGCTGTTTATTCAGGTATTATCTAAATCAAATCACTTATGACGATACAGTGGACGTGAGAGATAGATTTAAGGGACTAGATCTGATAGACAGAGTGTCTGATGAACTACGGATGGAGGTTCGTGACACTGTACAGGAGACAGGAATCAAGACCATCCCCAAGAAAAAGAAATACAAAAAAGCAAAATGGCTATTGGAGGAGGCTTTACAAATAGCTGTGAAAGAAGGGAAGTGAAAAGCAAAGGAGAAAGGAAAGATATACCCATTTGAATTCAGAGATACAAAGAATAACAAGGAGAGATAAGAAAGCCTTCCTCAGTGATCAATGCAAAGAAATAGAGGAAAACAACAGAATGGGAAAGACTAGAGATCTCTTCAAGAAAATTAGAGATACCAAGGGAATAATTCATGCAAAGATGGGCTTGATAAAGGACATAAATGGTATGGACCTAACATAAGCAGAAGATATTAAGAAGAGGTGGCAAGACTACACAGAAGAACTGTACAAAAAAGATCTTCACGACCAAGATAATCACGAATGTGTGATCACTCACCTAGTGCCAGACATCTTGGAATGTGAAGTCAAGTGGGCCTTAGGAAGCATCACTACGAACAAAGCTAGTGGAGGTGATGGAATTCCAGTTGAGCTATTTCAAATGCTGAAAGATGATGCTATGAAAGTGCTGCACTCAATATGGCAGCAAATTTGGAAAACTCAGCAGTGGCCACAGGACTGGAAAAGGTCAGTCTTCATTCCAATCCCAAAGAAAGGCAATGCCAAAGAATGCTCAAACTACCGTACAATCGCACTCATCTCACACGCTAGTAAAGTAATGTTTAAAGTTCTCCAAGCCAGGCTTCAGCAATATGTGAACCGTGAACTTCCAGATGTCCAAGCTACTTTTAGAAAAGGTGAGGAACCAGAGATCAAATTGCCAACATCTGATGGATCATGGAAAAAGCAAAAGAGTTCCACAAAAACATCTATTTCTGCTTTATTGACTATGCCAAAGTCTTTAACTGTGTGGATTGCAATAAACTGTGGAAAATTCTTAAAGAGATAGGCATACCAGACCACCTGACCTGCCTCTTGAGAAACATATATGCAGGTCAGGAGGCAACCCTTAGAGCTGGACATGGAACAACAGACTGGTTTCAAATAGGAAAAGGGGTAAGTCAAGGCTGTATATTTTCATCCTGCTTATTTAACTTATACGCAGAGTGCATCATGAGAAACACTGAGCTATAGGAAGCACAAGCTGGAATCAAGATTACCAGGAGAAATATCAATAACCTTATATAGGTAGATGACACCACCCTTATGGCAGAAAGTGAAGAAGAACTAAAGAGCTTCTTGATGAAAGTGAAAGAGCAGAGTGAAAAAGTTGGCTTAAAGCTCAACATTCAGAAAACTAAGATCATGGCATCTGGTCCCATCACTTCATGGCAAATAGATGGGGAAATAGTGGAAACAGTAGCTGACTTTATTTTTCTGGGCTCCAAAATCACTGCAGATGGTGATTGCAGCCATGAAATTAAAAGACACTTACTCCTTGGAAGGAAAGTTTTGACCAACCTAGACAGCATATTAAAAAGCAGAGACATTACTTTACCAACGAAGGTCTCTCTAGTCAAGGCTGTGGTTTTTCCAGTATGTATGGATGTGAGAGTTGGACTATAAAGAAAGCTGAGTGCATAAGAATTGATGCTTTTGAACTGTGGTGTTGGAGAAGACTCTTGAGAGTCCCTTGGACTGCGAGGAGATACAACCAGTCCATCCTAAAGGAAATCAGTCCTGAGTGTTCAGGGGAAGGACTGATGTTGAAGCTCCAATACTTTGGCCACTTGATGCAAAGAGCTAACTCATTTGAAAAGACCCTGATGCTGGGAAAGATTGAGGGCAGTCGGAGAAGGGGACGACAGAGGATGATATGGCTGGATGGCACCACCGACTCAATGGACATGGATTTGTGTGGACTCCGGGAGTTGGTGATGGACAGGGAGGCCTGATATGCTGCGGTTCATGGTTTTGCAAAGAATCAGACACGAGTGAGTGACTGAACTGAACTGAACTGTTTATTATTTTCATAATAACTATTCAGTACCTAATATTAACTTGTTGTTTTAGGAGTTTAATATCTAAATTTCTTCATTATAATATAAGCTCCCTGAGAATAGAGATCTAATCTGTGTTGTTCACTTCTGTATCCCTAGTACCTAGAACAAAACCTGGCACATAGTAGGTGCTTTAAGCATAATTGTTAGCTGGTGGAGTATCTTTCTGGATATTCTTCCTCATTCATTGAAGACTTTAGCTCCTGAATCATCACTTGTCTTCATCTTTCTCTGGTCTCTCTAACCTCAATATTCCTGTAGTTGGCTTATTCAACCCTGGCCTCACTTTCATCCTACCGCAGTCAGAAAACTCCTGTGGTAATCTTTGGTTTTGTTATAGCAAATATCTAAATGAATTGCCTCCAGAATCTCAATATCAGGCATTTCCCTTCTGATCACTGTCCTATTCTTCCAGCCCACTTAAACTGGTACGTCTACTCCAGCAATTCTTCCACATCATCAAGATATATAATTCCATTAACCTTACCCCATAATCATCATCCCTTCTCATGTCTTCTCTTCTCTGTCCAACTTAGGTTATCTGGTCTGTCATTATTATCAATTCCTTGAAAACATTTTCAGCTCTATTTCCCATTTCTTTTTCTATTGTGTTTTCCTGGCAAATCTACCCCAGATTTCACCAACCACCTATCCTTTTTATACTTGTGATTGAACAACAAGGTAAACTCAATACAAAGTCCCACAGTTGAGATGACTGATTTTACTTTACCACAAGTCTCAGCTGGATACTCAACACTTCCTGTTTAAATCTCCTCTCATGATTCCAGTGTGTAACCGAGACTGAGAACCATTGCTCTTAGAGGACTGTTATATACTTGCTCAGAAGCACTTGCACCCTTGTGCATTTTTTTTCTTCCTTCTTGCTGGAGTATAAGAAGTAGCTCTGTTCCTGCCAAGAGCAAGTAACATCTCTTATGCTCTGGACCTTTCCCTATCACCTTCTTGAGGATTTTGCTCCTCAAGTGAGTATCCCTTCTGCTGCACCAGTGCCTCTGAGAATTTAAAATACAGGCAAATCACCTGTATTTCTAGTTAAATGCAGATAGTGATTCAGTAGGTCAAGAATGGGGCCTGAGGTTCTAAGTGTCCATGTGATGATAATGCTGTTGGTCTGTGGACCATGCTTCAAGTAACAAGATCCTGTGTCATCAACCTTTCCTTCTCACCCTCATCATCATATAAGCATGCTCTTAAACTCTTATTTAAATTTTAAAAAAGAACAACTTCCTGGATCACACATACCATTCCAAATATTACCCTATTTCCTATTCCCTTCAGAGCAAAACTTTTCAAAGAGATATCAATACTCTTCCAAAATCTTTACCTTCATTAACTCTTCCCCCTCATTCACTCCTCAGCTCATTCCAGGATGACTTCTGTTACCTTTGTGCTAATGAAGCTACTCTTGTTAAGACTGATGGCTATGACTGTGTTACCAATACAGTGGTCATATCTCTATTAATATAATCGTCCATTCAAATTCTCAGTGTCATTTCTCAGAATGTTTTTATCTGAATAAGATTTCTTCTGGTTTTCTTTCTACTTTACTGACCACTACTTCTCAGTCTCCATTTTTGACCCCTCCCTCTTTACTCAATGTTAGTCTAATTCTTGAGGGTCCAGGACCCTTTCCTACCTACATTCTCTCTCTAAATAATTTCATCCTGTCTACATGAGGGTGACTCCAAAATGTATATTTCCCAGCAGATATTTGCTCCTGAGCTTTAGGCTTGTATATCACATTGTCTTTCTGACATCTCTTCTAACAGTATGACTAAAGTATAGCTCACACTTAATACATCAAAAATGGAAGTCTTGATTTCCTCCCCTCCTCAAATCTGTTTATTCTAGTCTCTTCATATCAGCAAATGGTGCTACCATCTACCCAGTTGTTCAAGCCAGAAACCTAAAAACATCTTTAATTTCTCCTCTCTTTGCCTCATATTCTACATACAACCCATCACCAAGTTCTGTTGTTTCTACTTCTAAAATATATCTCAAATATTTTTACTTCTGTTCATCATCTTCACTGCCTTTCCATCACAAGTTACATCATCTTTCTCCTGGATAACTATAATAACTTCAACCTATTGTCTCTTTATCAATTTGTTTATCATTTAACAACCTAAGTCGTCTTTTACAATACAAATGTAAATCAGATCAACTCATTCTCTTGCTTAAAACCCCTCAATTCCCTCCCCTCTCTCCCTGTTGTTCTCAAGATAAAGGCTTTATATGACGTGTTTCTGTCAAATATGTTTTGTACACTCTCCTACTTTCTCTCTCTGTTTCAGCCTCATTGGGCTTCTAATTCCTGGGGCTCTCTGTGCGCATGCATGCTAAGTTGCTTCAGTCATGTTTGACTCTTTGCAACACTATGGACTGTGTAGCCTACCATGTTTCTCTGTCCATGGGATTTTCCAGATGAGACTACTGGAGTGGGTTGTCATGCCCTCTTCCAGGGAATCTTCCCAACTCAGGAATTGAACCCACATGTCCTTGTGTCTCCTGCAATGGCAGGTGGGTTCTTCACTCCTAATGCCACTTGGGAAGTCGAATCACTTGGACTTTCTGTTTTCTATGCCTGGAATACTTTCCCCCTACCTCTTTACATGGTTGACTCACATTCAGGCTATAGTCCTCAACTTAAATGTCATCTCCTTGGAGAAACCTTTTTAATCTAAATTCTGCCTTCCCTCACAGTTACTCTCGATTCTTTCACTTTTTTTCTCTCATAATATTTGTCACCATCTGTATTAGCGTATTCATTTACCTCATTTACTTGTTTATTGGATAGAAATGAAGGCATGAATGGTGTCTGTTTTGTTCATTGTTATATGATCAGTGGTTAACATAATATGCCTGCCACATAGGCACACATATTTATTGAATTTACAAATGAATAAATAAGAATAGATAAGTGATATATGTAAATAATATTTTGTCAAGACTTCACAGGTTATAAGGTGAATTTGAGCATTGGACTTTCAATACTAGCATCATAGTAGTTGTGTACATTTAACTTTTATCCTTTTTCACTGCCACATTCCACTCTCTGTCGAGAATCAAAGGTCTTAGTCTCATTCCATTTCAGCCATTAACTTACTCTGTGACTCTGGGAATCACATCTATTCTTGGAGGCTACATTTGATTGTCAGTCACAGAAAACTAATCAAACAGATCACACAGACCACTGCATTTTCTAACTCAATGAAACTCAATGAGCCATATGAGCCATCTAGAGCCACCCAAGACAGACGGGTCATAGTGGAGAGTTCTGACAAAAGGTGGTACACTGGAAATGGGAATGGCAAGCTATTTTGTATTCTTGCTTTGAGAATCCCATGAACAGTATGAAAAGGCAAAAAAATATGACACTGAAAGATGAGCTCCCCAGGTCGGTAGGTGCCCAATATGCTCCTGGAGAAGGTGGAGAAATAACTCCAGAAAGAATGAAGAGATGGAACTAAAGTGAAAACAATGCCCAGTTGTGATGTGACTGGGGATGGAACTAAAGTTCAATGCTGTAAAGAACAATAGTGTTTAGGAACCTGAAATGTTAGGTCCATGAATCAAGGTAAATTGGAAATGCTCAAACAGGTGATGGCAAGAGTGAGCATTGACATTTTAAGACTCAGTGAACTAAAATTGACTGGAATGGGTGAATTTAATTCAGATGACCATTATATCTACTGCAGGAGAAGAAATGGAGTAGCCCTGATAGTCAACAGAAGAGTCCAAAATGCAGTACCTGGGTGCAATCTCAAAAATGACAGAATGATCTCTGTTTGTTTCCAAGGCAAACCATTCCATATCACAGTAATCCAAGTCTATGCCTCAACCACTAATGCCAAAGAAGCTGAGGTTAGACAGTTCTGTGAAGTCTTTCTAGAAATAACACCAAAAAAGATATCCTTTTCATCATAGGGGACTGTAATGCAGAAGTAAGAAGTCAAGAGATACCTGGAGTAACAGGCAAGTTTGGCCTTGGATTACAAATTGAAGCAGGGCAAAGGCTAACAGAATTCTGTGAAGAGAACATACTGGTCATAGTAAAAACCCTCTTTCAACAACACAAGGGATGACCCTACACATTGACATCACCAGAGCAATATCAAAATCAGATTGATTATATTCTTTGCAGATGAAGATCGAAAAGCTCTATACAGTCAGCAAAAACAAGACTGGGAGCTGACTGTGGCTCATATCATAAACTCCTTATTGCAAAATTCAGACTTAAATTGAATAAAGTAGGAAAAAATCACTAGACCATTCAGTTATGACCTAAATGAATTCCCTTATGATTATATAGTAGAAGTGACAAATCGAGTCAAGGGATTAGATCTGAAAGACAGAGTTCCTGAAGAACTATGGACAAAAGTTCATGACATTGTACAGGAGGTGATGATCAAACCATCCCCAAGAAAAAGAAATGCAAGAAGGCAAAATGGTTGTCTGAGGAGGCCTTACAAATAGCTGAGAAAAGAAGAGAAGTGAAAGGCAATGGAGAAAAGGAAAGATAAACCCATCTGAAGGCAGAGTTCCAAAAACTAGCGAGGAGAGTTAAGAAAGTCTTCCTCAGTTTTCAATGCAAAGAAACAGAGGAAAATAATAGAATGGGAAAGACTAGAGATCTCTTCAAGAAAATTAGAGATGCCAAGGGAAAACTTCATGCAAAGATGGGCTCAATAAAGGACAGAAATTGTATGGACCTAACAGAAGCAGACGGAGAAGGCAATGGCAAGCCACTCCAGTACTCTTGCCTAGAAAATCCCATGGATGGAGGAGCCTGGTAGGCTGCAGTCCGTGGGGTCGCTAAGGGTCGGACACGACTGAGCGACTTCGCTTTCACTTTTCACTTTCACACATTGGAGAAGGAAATGGCAACCCACTCCAGTGTTCTTGCCTGGAGAATCCCAGGGATGGGGGAGCCTGGTGGGCTTCCGTCTATGGGGTCACGCAGATTCGGACACGACTGAAGTGACTTAGCAGCAGTAGCAACAGAAGCAGAAGATATTAAGAAGAGGTGGCAAGAATATACAGAAGAACTATACAAAAAAAAAAATCTTAATCACTCAGATAACTATGATGGTGTGATCACTCACCTTGAGTCAGCCATCCTGGAATCTGAAGTCAAGTGGGCCTTAGGAAGTATCATTACAAACAAAGCTAGTGGAGGTGATGGAATTCCAGCTAAGCTATTTCAAATCCTAAAAGATGATGCTGTGAAAGTGCTTCACTCAATATGCCAGCAAATTTGGAAAACTCAGCAGTGACCACAAGACTGTAAAAAATCAGTTTTCTTTACAATCCCAACACAGTTGCACACATCTTACATGCTAGCAAAATCATGCTCAATATTCTCCAAATGAGGCTTCAACAGTACATCACCAGAGAACTTACAGATGTTCAAACTGGATTTAAAAGAGGCAAGAGATCAAATTGCCAACATGCATTGGATCAGAGAAAAAGCAAGGGATTTCCAGAATATCTATTTCTGCTTTATTGACAATGCCAGAGCCTTTGTCCATGTGTATCACAACAAACTGGGAAATTCTTAACAAGATGGGAATACCAGACCACCTTACCTGCCTCCTGAGAAATCTATATGCACATCAAGAAACAACAGTTAGAAACGGACATGAAACAATGGACTGATTTGAAATTGTCAAAGGAGTATGTCAAGGCTGTATATTGTCACCCTGCTTATTTAACTTATAGGCAGTGTACATCATGCAAAATGCTGGGCTGGATGAAGCACAAGCTGGAATCAAGATTTCTGGGAGAAATATCAATAACTTTAGATATGCAGATGACTCCACCCTTATGGTAAAAAGTGAAGAGGAACTAAAGAGGCTTTTGATGAAAGTGAAAGAGGAGAGTCAAAAATCTGGCTTAAAATTCAACAATCAAAAAAATGAAGATCATGGCATCTGGTCCCATCCCTTCATGGTGAATAGATGGGGAAACAATCAAAACAATAAGACACTATTTTCTTGGGCTCCAAAATCACTGCAGATGTGACTTCAGCCATTTAAAATTAAAAGATGCTTGCTCCTGGGAAGTAAAGCTATGACCAACCTAGACAGTTCATTACTTTACCCACAAGTTCCACTTAGTTAAAGCTATGGTTATGGACAGGGAGGCCTGGCGTGCTGTGATTCATGGGGTCGCGGGGAGTCGGACACGACTGAGCGACTGAACTGAACTGAACTGATGGTTTTTCCAGAGACATGTATGGTGTGAGAGTTGTACCATAACGAAACCTGAGCACCGAAGATTTGATGCTTTTGAACTGTGGTGTTGGAGAAGACTCTTGAGAGTCCCTTGGACTGCAAGGAGACCCAACCAGAAAGACTGAAGGAGGGAGAAGGGGACAGCAGAGCGTGAGATGGTTGGATGACATCACCAACTCAATGGACATGAGTTTGAGTAAACTCTGGGAGTTGGTGATGGACACAGAGGCTTGGTGTGCTACAGTCCATGGGGTCACAAAGAGTCAGACAAGACTGAGTGACTGAACTGAACTGAAGACTATTACATAAATGACGATTAGTTTATTCATTGGATAATTGATAAATGTGATGCAGAGAAGCTGGGCACTTGACCCAGGTTACCCAACTCTAAGTGAATTCAGTTCTTTATTCTGCACAAAGCCACAGCGACAGTAGGTAGTGACTAATTTGTGCTGGTAGCTCTGCCCTCAGAAGCCTGCCTCTGAGTTCCTTGAATCACGATGGATTCAAATAAAGAGAATGTAGCTGGGGACATACCTATGATTGTCTCTCTCCTCATGCTGCACATGGCTGAAGAGAGGACAGCATTTGGCACTTGTCCACTGAGAGCTGATGCCAGGCTAAGTACCAAATAGGCTTTTGGGAGATCACAGGACTTCAAAGGAGAAGTCTGGGGCACAGACCTTTTCTGAATACTTACTGACTGCCAGGTTCTGAGCTAAGTACTTTCTTTCCATGGACAAATTTATCAAATGCTCAAAGCAATCTAATGAAGTAGACAATATTATTACCCTTATTTCACAGATAAGAAAACTATTGAGATGCAGAACATTAAATACCTACCTGAGTAAGTACCAAAGTCAATAATTAAATTCAAGCAGTTCTGGCCTCAGAGTTTATACTCTAACCTTCTACATTGGGTACTTGCTAAGTTGCTTCAGTTGCATCCAACCCTTTGTGACCCCAGGCTTCTCTGTCCATAGAATTCTCTAGGCAAGAATACTGGAGTGTGTTTCCATTCCCTTCTCCAAGGGATCTTCCTGAACTAGGGATTGAAACTGTGTCTCTTAAATGTCTCCTGCATTGGCAAGCAGGTTCTTTACCACTAGTGCCACCTCATTGTATCACCTATGGCTGCTCATGTGTTTTAGGCAAATAGCACTCCAGACATGTTGGATTTGATAGTGTCTATGCCTATCTGTTCTTCTACACATGTCATACATTAGCACTGAAATATTTGCCCTCAGGTCAATTCTTCCCTCTTCTCCTGCAAACTAAAATTTCTTAGATTCCCTTGCTCTCTCACTTGTTTTGTCCAAAGGAAGGCACCTGTGGGAGACTGGTGGACAGGAGGAAGAGTATTCCTTTACCTCCTGCTTCAGAGAGGTGTATTCTGGAAGTGGCTCTATCTCCTCAGTGACTCTAGCTTCTGGGGACAATTCCTCTATTCATGGCGCCAACCACCCCATGCTTTTAGCTTCAATTTAATACCAGTTTCTGGGTACTGACAACATTACCTTTTCCCATTACCCATCTAACTCTGCTGCTGCTGCTGCTAAATCACTTCAGTCGTGTCCGACTCTGTGTGACCCCATAGATGGAAGCCCACAGGGCTCCCCCTTCCCTGGGATTCTCCAGGCAAGAACACTGGAGTGGGTTGCCATTTCCTTCTCCAATGTGTGAAAGTGAAAAGTGAAAGTGAAGTCGCTCAGTCGTGTCCGACCCTTAGCGACCCCACGGACTGCAGCCTACCAGGCTCCTCCATACTCTTGCCTAGAAAATCCCATCTAACTCTAGATGGGTAGAAAATTAGTAACAGTTTTCTATGGTTGCTACATGTTGGCTTGCCCCACCATCCCCTATTTGGCTTCTTTGTTTTGACAGTGTGATTTGTTCTCTGTATTAAACCATACAGAAGAAATATCTGGAGTGATTTTTATTTTCCTGACTGGATCATTATTGATATAGGCAACTTCTATAATCCCAAGGCTTCTCACTATCACACAAATTGGTGTATCTCCTTCAAAGCATGTGTCACAACCTTTCATTACCTTGTTTACTTTTTTGTTGTTTATCTTTTCTCCACTCAAGTAGATTACAAAGTCCATGAGGAACTTTGTCTTGTATCTTGAATAGCTAGCCCAATGCCTGGAACAAGGAAGTTCAATAATATTTTTTATGTTTTGTCTTTTTATTTATTTTTTTATTGGAGTACAGTTGTTTTACAATATTGTGTTAGTTTCTGCTGTACAATGAATGAATCAGCTATATGTATACAAATATCCCCTCAATAATATTGTTGACTGAACGTATGCATTAAAAAAATTCCAAATTTTATTGGATATCTCCTATGTGCCAGTCACTACTGTAGGAAATAGCCAGGTTAGTAATTCATTGCCTCTGCTTAAAAAAAAAGAAAAAACAACTTATATTTCCACTTAAGTGACATTAAATAGAAAAATGTACACATAGCTAGTGTATTAATTTTCCAGGGCTACCATAATGAAGTATTGCAGTCTGGGTGGCTTAAATAACATAAATTTACTTTCTTACAACTCCAAAGGCTAGAAAGTCCAAGATCAAGGTAGTCTTTTCCAAGGCTTCTTTCCTTATCTTATAGATGGCTGTTTTCTCCTTTGTCTTCACATGGTCTTCACCTGTGTCCAAATTTCCTCTTCATGTAAGGACACCAGACATATTTGAATAGGGCCTATACAATGACCTTATTTTTACTTAACTATCTCTTTAAAGACCCTGTCTTCAAATAGTCACATTCTGAGGCACTGGAGTTTGCACTTCAACGTACAAATTTGGGGGAGGGGTGCACAATTCAGCCTGTAACAATCAGTGAGTAAAGGATTATTTCCAATTGAGAAAACTAAAGGTGGCACTATAGAAGTTAGATGAAAGGTGATAAAATCAGGTCTTAGAGTATTTTGGAAAAGCTTTCTAGAGGCTGCGTGCCTAGTGTCAGGTCTTAAAAGAGATTTTTATGGAGCCATGAGACCTTGAATGTGCTGGTTGGCCAGGGAGGTGCATTCAAGAGCCTCAGTGTGAGTGAAGGTCCCTAGATGAGACAGTGAGGAGACATTGTAGAATCTCTGATTACTGAACCATCAGACTTGAAAGGAAGTTGAAAGGTCACCCAGGCTAAGTTCCCATTTGATTCAGGAATCCATTGCCAAAGGAAAATTCAGCTTCTGCTTATACCTCTCCCAGGACTGAATACTCATTAAGGCAGTTATTTTGATATTAGGCCAGCTCTGTTTGGCCAAAACAATGCCTTGGATGAAGAGGTGAGAATTTGCTAGAAAGGAGAGGACAATAAGGTAGTGTGTGGGGCATGCCAGTGATGTCTTCATACCAATTGCCTTCAGTCACTTCTTTCTGATGTCATATTTTAATTCCTTCTTGCTATAACCCCAATCTCTGCTTTTTGTAATCCCTTTCTTGCTTGAACCTCCCTGTGGGTCAGGAGCCTTGGATTCTTGCCTTCTTTGGTTGTGCTACCATGGGCAAATATCTTTCACTCTCTAGTCTTCAATGTTCATGTCTATGGTCCCATCACTTAATGGGAAATAGATGGGGAAACTGTGGAAACAGTGTCAGGCTTTATTTTTGGGGGCTCCAAAATCACTGCAGATGCTGACTGCAGCCATGAAATTAAAAGACGCTTACTCCTTGGAAGGAAGGCTATGACCAACCTGGATAGTGTATTAAAAAGCAGAGACATTACCTTGCCAACAAAGGACCGTCTAGTCAAGGCTGTGGTTTTTCCCGTGGTCATGTATGGATGTGAGAGTTGGACTGTGAAGAAAGCTGATCGCCGAAGAATTGATGCTTTTGAACTGTGGTGCTGGAGAAGACTCTTGAGAGTCCCTTGGACTGCAAGGAGATCCAATCAGTCCATTCTAAAGGAGATCAATCCTGGGTGTTCATTGGAAGGACTGATGCTAAAGCTGAAACTCCAATGTATCAACTCTTCGCCACCTCATGCGAAGAGTTGAATCACTGGAAAAGACTCTGATGCTGGGAGGGATTGGGGGCAGGAGGAGAATGGTACATCAGAGAATGAGATGGCTGGATGGCATCACCGACTTGATTGATGAGTTTGAGTGAATTCCGGGAGTTGGTGATGGACAGGGAGGCCTGGCGTGCTGTGATTCATGGGGTCGCATGAGCGACTGAACTGAACTGAATTAATTAACATTCACTGTCATGTCTTCCTCACAAAGTTATTGTAAGACTATATGAAACAATAATGGGTATGAATGTGACCAACAGCATCAACTCCCAGCAGATGCAGAGGGGCCAGTCTGGGTTGAATTGCATAGAGTTAGAGACATCATTGGAGAAGGAAATGGCAACCCACTGCAGTGTTCTTGCTTGGAGAATCCCAGGGACGGGGGAGCCTGGTGGGCTTCCATCTATGGGGTCACACAGAGTCGGACACGACTGAAGTGACTTAGCAGAGACATCATGAAGAGGTGGGTGGTTTCTCCGTTTGCCTGTTTTGCTGATGTTCATTTGACTTATTCTCAGCAAAATAAGCAAATGGAAAATTCATCCATCAACAAGCTACCTTTTATATTCCTGAGGGTATCAGGAAGAATCATGAGGGTGTGTGTGTGTGTGTGTGTGTGTGTGTGTGTGTGTGTGTATGAATTATAGCAAAAAGAAGCATGGAAACTGCAGAGGGTAAAGCTGAGACTGTCTTTTTTATGTGACCTTAGGCAGGTCTCTTTCATCATCTAAACCTCCACTTATTTATCTGTAAGATGGAGATACCAATGCCTGCCTCCACAAGGTTGTTCTGAGAAGTGAAAGTGATAAAGCAGGAGAGTGTTGGCATGGCTTCACGGGGGCAGGATCTTATTATTTCAAAGGCTGGCCCAACACCTCTGGCAACTTTGGAAAGGACTTTTCGCTGACTCGACACAATTGGGGAGCCCCACAATAAGCAGCATCTAACTCCAGCACAGCCGGAGGCAGGCAGAGGTGGCAGCTGCCTTCTCCTGGGCGGAGGTTATTCACCCACATCATCTCCCTGCACCCCTGCCTCCCAGATCTCACGCCTTGGCAAGGGACAAAGGCAGTCGGTGGGAACCCCCCTCCCACATCTCCCCAGGCCAAGCACCTCGGGAGCTGTGGGGCAGAGAGGCAGAGCCTGCTGCAGGGATGGAAAAACCTGAATGAAGGCGAGGTCCAGAGAGGAGGGGATTGGGCTGTAGGGCTGTGAAGGAAACGAGGGGGAGGGGGCGCTGGGGCTTTCGCTTGCTCCAGCCCTGCCATCCCAGCCTGCCAGAAACAACCCGCGACAGCCTCCAGGGCCTTGACGAGAAGCCGGACTTCATTAGCACCATGCAGTGGATAAGGGGCGGATCGGGAATGGTGAGTGAACATAACCGCAGCTTCCCCAGCTTCAGTCCCCTAGCCCCACCCCCAGTTCCTTCATCAGCCGCCATGCAGTGAGCCCCCTAGCTTCTGCACACAGCCCTCTCCGCTGTCCTTGAGATACCAGCAAGCTTGCTGTGGCCATTTTAGGAGTCCTTGCTTGCCTGCCTGTGAGGAAAGCCCCCTCCCTTCTCCGTCCTCTTTCTTACCACCCCGGAGTGGGATAGGAGTGGGGGAGGGGTCACCTGGCAGACCAGAGAGGCAAGGGGGTGGGTAGAGGGACTCTCTGGGAGCAGTGAGTCTCTCAGGAGAGAGGATTGGGGGAGTTGCACGGGGTTGGGAAGGAGGGGATGTTATAAAGCCTGGGATTGTGGAGGGGGCATTATAGGAGAACTGCATGGTCCCCCAAATAGGCTGTATGTATCCCCTTACTGGGAGAGCCAGAGAGCCCCTCTCAGAGAAGCTGCCTGGGAGAGTCCTGAAGCCTTTCCTTGCCTAGGCTGGGGTCACCCTTTCCACACTTGAGGCTTTGCCAAGGAGAGGCTACAGAAAATGCCATTCTGGAAATGGGTCTGGCCCCATTCCGTTAGAACTACTCCACCACCCCCATCCAAGGAGTGTGTGCTTGTGTGTGTGTTTACTATCATCCTCCAAACAGTTCACTGTATGCTATTATGTTCCCTTCTCTACCTGGAGACCTTGGAATGACTTCCTTTGCAGAGAGGAAGTGGTGGCTTCATCTTGATGACTCTCTGACTCAGCGAGGGGTAGCTCAAGTCTGGTCTGGGACTCTGGGGCATGGGAGGCCACCATGCCTTTGTCCTCAGCTGGGAGGCATCGACAAGAGAGTCTTGGAGGGCAGCTGGGTTGGGTCAGCAGGCACTGATGGCAATGCCAGCCTACAGTTCCCCGCTGCTGCCCATAACCTGAAGCTGAAGGAAAGTAGCCTGAAGCTTTTGGGAAAAAACGGATATTAATTCCTTTTTTGTTTCCATTCTGGAAGGGAGGCATAAATCTTGTGTGGGCTAGGACTGTGTTCAGAGGAGTTTCCTCAGACCTCTGTTTCAGTGGTTCTTGAAGTCATTCAGTCTGTATTTGCCAGGGCTTCAAGAGACTCTTCTCAGATCTTCCTCTTTCTGTGGGGTCCCATAAGGCTATTTCAAATGTTTGTAGAACCAGAAAGCTGTAGAACAGGAAAAGACCATCAGACCCGTGTTGTCCATCCAGGAAAGTTGTGACCAGAGAGTGGGAGAGACTTGCCCAGGGCCACACAGCTCCATGAAGGTAAAGCTCAGTCCAGCACAGGAGTCTTCTGACTCTGTCAGTGTCCCTCTCCACTGCTCCACAGAATCATCAAATGTTGCTGAGAAAGGCAGAAAGGAATAGAGAGTCATGATCTTGGTAAAGGACTTCTTTCATAATGAACTAATGCCATGAAATTTGCCTTAAAAAAATTAACGTCCTAGTATTTCTAGAAGCTGGATCTAGGAGATACTTCCCTCCTCCTCTAAGTATATTATCGTGTAGGGATCCATAGCCACCCACTGACAACAGATTAAGTTAATAGAGGAATCTGAAGTTTTGCTAATTGTGTATGAGAAAGAAGAGAGGGTAACAGAAACCTTGTGGAGACTATGTAATTGAAGATTGATGGAGAAATTGCATAATATTTTTAGGGGACTGAAGTAGTGAATATTGTATGATGAAAGCATTTATTTAACTGTTTGCCAGAATTCAAATGATAGGAGTAGTAAATTCTGTTATAGCCTGGAAAGCAAGAAACTTCTAATCTTGGCTCTGCTGTGTAATAGGAGTGCTTTGAACCTCAGTTTTCTCACCTATTAAATGGAGCTATCAATGATTACCAAAATCCTTCCAGATCTGAGATTCTCAGATTTCTAGAAGTAAATGTTGGGTAAAATTTAACTAGTGGTCCATTATGAAAAAATAAGAGTGCATATTTAGCCACCATTTTATAATGTGACTGGTCAAAAGGTCATTGCTCCTTGTTCTTTCATTTCCAAAGCCCTGGAAATTCATACTGAGCTTTTCATTACGGTAAGATTTCTTTGCTGAACATTCAACTATTGAACTGATTGCAAGTGTCACATGTTATACAAAGATCCTTGAACATAAAACATCAGTTGGCATTTACAGAATAAAATCTGTCTCAGTAGATAGTGTTAAAAAAGAAAAAAAAATATGAGCTCACTTTTGATGGTATTGTTCAGTGTATTTATTCATAGCTTGTATCTGCAATGTCAGTTTGTGCTAGGTTAGACAGTACCTTGAGTGGAGGGAACACTGATCTCAGTATCACAAGTCTGACATTGAAGGGCCTGGCTTTCATACTTCTCAACTCTGAAACACTTGACAATTGTCAAACCTCTTTCAATCTCAGTATTCTCATCCATCAAATGGGGCAAAGTACCTTATCTCATAGACGCTATTGAGTTTCTTAATTAATTCAACAAAAATATAGAGGTTACTATGAATTGACACTGATCTAGGTTCTGGAGGTGGCAGAGATAAAAAGAAATTCTCTGCTATCATATATCTTACATTCAAGGGGTTGAAGGGGCTCACTAAACAATTGCACAAATAATTATGCAATATGTCAGAAAGTGCTTAGCTCTAAGAAGAAAAAGAAAACCTAGCAAGAGAATAGAGATAGGGTTGGAATAATGTATTGGATGTCAGTTGAACCTCTCTAACTAAGAAACATTTGAGTGGAGATGTGAAGGAAATGAAGATAAAAGCTCTGTAGCGATATTTAGGTGAAATGGATGTAAAAACAGCCAGAGAAAGAGAGAGAGAGCACATTTGGTTTGTTTAAGGAACACAAGGAGGCCACTGTCATGGGGACATTTAATCTGAGTGAGACGGGTAATTTTTGGAAGGTTTCAAACAGATGAGGGACTTAATCTGACTTAAATTTTAAGAGAATAATACATTGTAGTAGAGCAAAGAGCTGTGAGGTGGCTCTTGTAATAGTTCAGGTTAGAGGTGATGGTGGCTTGGGCCAGAGTGATGATAATCTGTATGAAAGGACTGTACTGAGCATTATAGATGATCTGTATCTTTCTCCTTTCTGGCCAGTCATCCAAATCTCAGATGGCTGAATGTGGAGCTAGAATGAATACAGAGTGGGTAGATGCATGCAAGGGAATTTTGTGTCTAAGTCAATGATCAAGTGATCTTTGGGCTCCTGGCCTGTAGTGGGGCTAACTAGGGGTTGATTCTGTATGGATTATCAGTGAATCAGTCTCTTGCTTTCTGGGATTCTGGAGACTATTAAGTATATTATTAGTATTTTGGAGGTATGATATACTTAACATATGTAACATCTGGAATGGATCATTTTTAATACTCTCTTCTCTATTTGACAAAATTATTTTCAGTAATCATGTAATAATCAGTTCTAATAATTATTTTATTGATTTTTTAATTTTCAAGTAATTAACAATGAAAAAGAAGAATAATTCAATTTTAAAGACATTCAAATTCAGTAACATCTCATATTTGATCTCAAATCTGTACTTATTGAACAAAACTACTACACTGTGTAGTTTGTATTGTTTTCTCTGTTCTATATTTTAAACACAAATAAAAACTCCAACTGGTCACAAATGACAGAATTAAAATAACTTACATTGTATCTTTGACTACAATTATTGTGCTATCTTTGTTTACTTCAAACCTGCTATTTAAATTCTGGAACATTTAGTCCCACAGGGATTTGCAGACATGAAATGCACCCAAAGCTACTTTGAATGCTCCTTAGCCTGGGCTTCCCAGGTGGCACTAGTGATAAAGAACCCACCTGCCGATGCAGTAGATTTAAGTGACATGGGTTTGATCCTTGAGTGGGGAAAATCCCCTGGAGGAGGGCATGGCAACCCATTCCAGTATTCTTGCCTGGAGAATCCCAGAACGGACAGAGGAGCCTGGTGGGCTCCTCCAGGAGTTCATAGGGTCACAAAGAGTTGGATATGACAGAAATGACTTAGCACCCATGCACACAAACCTTTTCAAAGTAAAATGAACTAAAGGAACACATGTAAAATGTGTGTGCGTGTTGGGAGTGGCAAGTGTACAACTGGAATCAGCTGAATCAACTCTGAATCAACTTCCATGTAGAATACAATATTATTAAAGGATAAGTAACAAAAGTTGCTTTGAAACTGTTTGTATATATTACTAAAACACAGTAATAACAATAGTTGTTTAGCGTTTTGACCAATGAAAGATTTTTTTCAAGGAGGAATATTCTCTTACTGAGATTATTTAAAATTGCTGGTGCATGGTGATAATAAAAGTACACTTTTACTTTTAGTCTTAAAAAAATCTATAGGTAGTGTATTCTTTCATTACCTGTACTAGGGATTGTCTACTCCTATTGTTCCACTCTTGATATGCCACTGCTTTGGAGACTATGGAATCTTGAACTAATTCCATGACAAATTTCATGTTGCCAATATAAAAGCCACGGTATTTGAGTTGGTGGAAATCTCTCCATAAGCAAGATAGAGTGGTCACTGGTAAGTTTAATGGTTGATTTATTTCTGCTATGAATAATAGGAATCTATTCACAGTGGCTTAAAACATGAAGATTTCATTCTTTCACATAAAATAGGTCAGAATATAGGCATACCTGGGCCAATATGGTAGCTATAAGAAGTCTTTGGGGACTTCTGTGCTCCACCATCCTTAGCATTTTGTTTTTATTCTGGAGTTTGCTCCATGATCCAAGATGGGTGTTGAAGCTCTAGAACATTTATTAATATCCACATTTTAGGTATGAGGAAGCATAAAAGAGGAGGAAAAGTACTTGACCCTCCTTTTAAAAGAAACTTTCCATGAAATTCTATTTAATACTTCTCCTTAAATCTAATTGGTCAGAACTAAGTCACATGGACACTTCCAGCTGCAAGGAAAACTTGGAAATGTAGTCATATAAACTGGCTGGTTATGTGCACAGCTAACAATCAGGGGCAAGATTTCTGATACAAAGGAATAAAGGGCCATTGGGAGACAACCTACAATTATTGTCACAGTTAACCCACATGTATGCCTATCAGTGTAGAAATGCAGAGATTTAGGGCTTGAACTCAGCTTTGGACTACGAGCTACAACCTAATAGATGTGACCAACAGCTAAAATGTGGCCAATAGTAAAAATGCTGCCCTCACTCTGGTGAAGGATCAATCAAAACTTGATGTATTCTAGCCTTCCATTATGTCCCCTCGGTGACAGTCTTTTTGTGAGACCAAGTGGATGGTAATATCCTTCACAGAGATCGGGAATACAAAATGAGGAGCAGTATTTAGAGAGGGTAGATGACTAATACAGTCTGAGCTACGTTAAGTCTAAGATGCTCAACCAGCCTCAAATGGGAGATAGCTAATAGGCAGTTTGTGATCTACACATTGAGCTCACAGGATTGGGAGGCATTGGTTACAGTTGAAGTTCTGAGAGTAGATGAATTGTCAAGTAGTTTGAAATGCAGATCAGCCTGGGAAAGTGAGGGGTAGGTTCAGAATTTGAGCCTTCTCCTTTATGTGGTCCCCTACTCTTGAGCAGACCCAATGTACTCTGTTATCTACTTTATGGAATTTCCATGGCAACAATATAATTTCAGGCTTCACTTTCTATACTGCTTAAGTTGCTTCTGGACTGCCTCAGCTATAATGTCCAATCTGGTTGATATTGGGTATAATTTAGCCCAACTCTTTAGATCGGGGGTCAGCAAATTACAGTCTAATGGTCAAATCCAGCCCACAGACCAAGAATGGTTTTTACATTTCTAAATAGTTGGGAAAAATTGAAAGAAGAATATTTTGTGACACACATATATGAAATTACATGGAAATTTATATGAAATTCTAATTTCAGTGTCCCTAAAGTTTTACTGGGCTTCCCTGGTGGCTCAGAGGTTAAAGCGTCTGCCTCCAATGCGGGAGACCCGTGTTCGATCCCTGGGTCGGGAAGATCCCCTGGAGACAGAAACGGTAACCCACTCCAGTATTCTTGCCTGGAGAATCCCATGGACGGAGAAGCCTGGTAGGCAATAGTCCATGGGGTCGCAAAGAGTCGGACACGACTGAGCGACGGAACGGAACGGAAAGTTTTACTGGAGGACAGTCATGCTCACTATGCCTTCACTGTACAAAGGCAGATTTGAGTAGTTTTGACAGAAACTGTATGGCCTGAAAAGTCTGAAATATTTATTATTTGGCGCTTTATACAAAAGGACTGTAGACTCCCTGCCTCAGATCCCTAGGGTTGCCATGGCAGTTCCTCACGGGAAGGGGATGGACAGGGGCAGGCAAAAGATTGGATCTCCTACTTTTGATTTATCCAGAGCACCTAGGTTTTTGCTTCATGTGTTAGGTTGTTGCTTTCTGCTGCTGCTGCTGCTAAGTCACTTCAGTCGTGTCCGACTCTGTGCGACCCCATAGACGGTAGCCCACCAGGCTCCCCCGTCCCTGGGATTCTCCAGGCAAGAACACTGGAGTGGGTTGCCATTTCCTTCTCCAATGCATGAAAGTGAAAAGTGAAAGTGAAGTCGCTCAGTCGTGTCTGACTCTTAGCGACGCTATGGACTGCAGCCTACCAGGCTCCTCCATCCATGGGATTTTCCAGGCAAGAGTACTGGAGTGGGGTGCAGCACCCCACTCCAGTGGTTGTTGCTTACAGCTTTGGAAAAGGGTTTTTCTTTCTCTGTGTTCTCCCTACTTCCCACACAAAATTTTTTTTCATGCCACTAATTTTATTGATTGTGAAAATTGAGCCTCAGATAGAGAGGGTACTTTATCCAAGACCACAAACTGAGTGTAACTTGGAAAATAATCCACATATTCAGCTATATTTCAATTAAAAAGAAAAAAAGAAAAGACACACCCAGAATACAAGAGATAGGAGTAGTAAATTCTGTTATAGCCTGGAAAGCAAGAAACTTCTAATCTTGGCTCTGCTGTGTAATAGGAGTGCTTTGAACCTCAGTTTTCTCACCTATTAAATGGGGTTATTAATGATTACCAAAATCCTTCCAGATCTGAGATTCTCAGATTTCTAGAAGTAAATGTTGGGTAAAATTTAACTAGTGGTCCATTATGAAAAAATAAGAGTGCATATTTAGCCACCATTTTATAATGTGACTGGTCAAAAGGTCATTGCTCCTTGTTCTTTCATTTCCAAAGCCCTGGAAATTCATACTGAGCTTTTCATTACGGTAAGATTTCTTTGCTGAACATTCAACTATTGAACTGATTGCAAGTGTCACATGTTATACAAAGATCCTTGAACATAAAACATCAGTTGGCATTTACAGAATAAAATCTGTCTCAGTAGATAGTGTTAAAAAAGAAAAAAAATATGAGCTCACTTTTGATGGTATTGTTCAGTGTATTTATTCATAGCTTGTATCTGCAATGTCAGTTTGTGCTAGGTTAGACAGTACCTTGAGTGGAGGGAACACTGATCTCAGTATCACAAGTCTGACATTGAAGGGCCTGGCTTTCATACTTCTCAACTCTGAAACACTTGACAATTGTCAAACCTCTTTCAATCTCAGTATTCTCATCCATCAAATGGGGCAAAGTACCTTATCTCATAGACGCTATTGAGTTTCTGAATTAATTCAACAAAAATATAGAGGTTACTATGAATTGACACTGATCTAGGTCTGGAGGTGGCAGAGATAAAAAGAAATTCTCTGCTATCATATATCATATAACTTGAAAAGAATGAACACATCTAGTTATATTTCTATTAAAAATAATAAAAAAACACCCAGAATAATTTTTGACCAGATGTCTAGCCCCGCTATGGCCCAGTCAAGTTAATACATAAAATTAATCATCACATAGCCTAATGTATCTTTCCAGTTTTCTGTGAGAATCATATGTGTGAGTAGATAGGAAGGAGCTGTGTAAATTTTGTTGCTCCCTACCCATAGGGGAAGATTATTATTCTTGACAGGACAGAAGAGGTACACATGTGGGTAGGAAGAATATAATTTTTTCTACTACCCTGAATTCAGCTCTCAGAAGATGAGACCCAACTTTACTCTTCTCTGAGTGCCAAGAGATCCAACAGGAATTTCATTCACAAATAACTATCCCTCCGACCCCACCCCAAGGCTTGCTGAATTCTCTGCTTGCGGAGAGACAAAAAGGCCCCCAAGCAGTCCCATGACATGATGAGAGGATCTTCTTCTTAGGAACCTACTGTTTTGAGAAGTTTGTTCATCAGGTTGTTTTTGGTGTGAGTGTGTGGGGTAGTTGTCTGTGGGGGTAGTTGTGTGTATAAGTGTGTGAGTATGAGAGAGAGAGAGAGAGAGAGAGAATGTGACTAGTTCTGCAAGTGATTAAGCTGTTCAATAATGAAAACCAAGCAGTAGCAGAAAATAAATGCATTCAGCTAGCTCTAAGAAGTCCTGTTGCCATGAAGAAATATTTTGTCAAAATGCCTGTGTGGCATACAAGGGAAGTGGCATTCAAGTTGAGTAAGCTACGTAGAGATTTGGAGAAAAATCTTAACAAACTTGCATTATAATAAAATATCAAGAATAATATAGTGAAGTTTGTGGGGAGTCTGGGAGAGGCAGCAGGAACTGTGTGTGAAAAGTCTTTAAGATTGAGATAGTTTCATATGCTCAAGGGACAGAAAGAAGGCAAGTTTGGCTGGAGCACAGTCAGAAAGGGAGACAAGTGGCATGATAAAAGTTAGAAAGACAGGCAGGGACCAGATCACCCAGGATCTTCTAGGTTCAGGGAGCTTGCAGGCCCAGGGAAGGTATATATCAGGGAAGATATATATCACTATACTCAAAGATAGTATGGTTCTGTGTTCAATAGCATGTTCAACCAGACTGCCTAGGTTCAAACTCTCACTCTGCTACTTATTAGTTTAGTGACCTTGAACATGTTACCTAACCTTTCAGTGTCTCAATTATGGCCTTTGAAAAATGAAGATAATAATGGTCTATCCATACTGTTATGGTAAAGATTGAGTTATGCTAACACTGTGTGTGATAGTGCTAGACACTGACAAGTGCTATTTATTATGAGTACAGTAGGAAGCATTTGAAGTTGTAGAATAATGGTATCTGCTTTGTGATATGAGAAATTAACTTTTTCAGGCTATAGAGACTAGATTCAGGTGAGTGAAAGTGGAGAAGTCAAGCCCAGTTAAGAAACTGCTGCATAATAAAGTCATTGGAGCTGAGAAGAGGGCAGATTGGACATAATTTTGAAGATAGAATCAATGGAAATTGATGCTGGATTGAGAGAGAGAGGTATAGGATAGGGAGGAAATGTGAAAGAAAACCTCTAGATTTCTGGCTCTGTCACTGACTAGTTGTGTGATTTGGGGCAAAGGATTTAACCATCCTAAGCTTCAGTTTCCTTATGTATTAATCAAGGTTCTCCAGACAAACAGTACCAACAGGATATGTATGTACTCGTGCACACACATACACACACACACACACACAGTTGACTTTTGAATAACACAGGTTTGAACTGAGTGGGTCCACTTATATGTGCATTTTTTCACCAAAATATAGACTGCAGTACTACATGATGTGAAACTGTGGATATGGAGGCCTGTCTGTAAGTTATACATGGATTTTCAACTGTGTTATTGCTCAGCACCCTTAACCCTTCCATTGTTCAAAGGTCAACTTTATAAATAAGTAAGCACAAACATACACATACACAGTGGGTGAGAGAGAGAGAGATTTATTTTAAATAATTGGCTCCTGTGATTGTGGAGATCCAAATCCAAATCTGTAGGGTAAGCCGGCAATCTGAGAAAAGTTGCAGTCTGAGTCAGAAGGCAGTCTGCTAGCAGAATTCCTTCTTGTTAGAGGCAGGTCAGTCTCTGTTTTATTAAGACCTTCAACTGAGGCCCACCCACACTGTGAAGTATGATCTGCTTCACCCACAGCCCACAGATTTAAATGTTAATATCACCTAAAAGAATACCTTCACAGAAATATCCAGAATAATGCTTGACCAAATATCTGAGCATTGTGGCCCAGACAAATTGATGCATTCCATTAACCATCACACTTTATCTATGGAATTAGAATAATAGTCGTCACTGGTCATTGATACTATTATGAAGATGAAATTATGTAAAGCACTTGAAACAGTGTATTTCACATAGCAAGGGTTCAAATAATGATCATCTTTATTATTCTAATGAAATAATAATCTCACATTTTTGGGGTATTTTGCATTTCCAAAGCCCCGTGACATACATGCATTTATGTAGGCATCACAACAGTCTTCATACAAAGTTGGGGAAACTGAGACTGGGAGAGATGACATATCTTCTTTTCCTCTTGGTGAAAGTGAAAGAGGAGGGTGAAAAAGTTGGCTTAAAAAGCTCAACATTCAGAAAACTAAGATCATGGCATCTGGTCCCATCACTTCATGGCAAATAGATGGGGAAACAGTGTCTGACTTTATTTTCTGGGCTCCAAAATCACTGCAGATGGTGATTGCAGTCATGAAATTAAGATACTTACTCCTTGGAAGGAAAGTTATGACCAACCTAGACAGCATATTAAAAAGCAGAGACATTACTTTGCCAACAAAAGTCTGTCTAGTCAAGGCTATTGTTTTTCCAGTGGTCATGTATGGATGGGAGAGTTGGACTATAAAGAAAGCTGAGCACAGAAGAATTGATGCTTTTGAACTGTGGTGTTGGAGAAGACTCTTGAGAGTCCCTTGGACTGAGAAGAGATCCAACCAGTCCATCCTAAAGGAAATCAGTCCTGGGTTTTCATTGGAAGGACTGATGTTGAAGCTGAAACGCCAATACTTTGACCACCTGATGTAAAGAGCTGACTCATTTGAAAAGACCCTGATGCTGGGAAAGATTGAGGGCAGGAGGAGAAGGGGACGACAGAGGATGAGATGGTTGGATGGCATCACCAACTCAATGGACATGGATTTGTGTGGACTCTGGGAATTGGTGATGGACAGGGAGGCCTGACGTGCTGCGGTTCATGGTGTTGCAAAGAATCGGACATGACTGAACGACTGAACTGAACTGATCAAACAAAGCCAGGATGAGACATTGAGCATTACTCACTCCGCTTGCCAGGAGTGGATGTTTGCCTGGCTTCCTTCATTCCAGTGGTAAGAGGTACCAGTAATAAGATCATGAATGCAGTAGGGCTTGAGATTGCTGCTGCTGCTAAGTTGCTTCAGTTGTGTCCGACTCTGTGTGACCTCAGACAGCAGCCCAGCAGGCTCCTCTGTCCCTGGGATTCTCCAGGCAAGAATACTGGAGTGGGTTGCCATTTCCTTCGGGTTGAGAATAAGGGCTAGCATTTACAAAGCCAGTGTTCATCTTGTGACAGGCACTGCACTGCTCTGTTTTGCATGTGTATCTAGTTTAATCTCCCCAACAGTCCTATAAGGTAGGCGTGAAATCACCAGGTAGGTTGTGGAAGAGAACAGAACTCTTAGGCCACATGCTGGGAACTCAAATAACTCTTGCTCCTTCCTTCCTCACCATTATAAATTCTAGAGATTGTGAAAACTCAGGGAAGCCATTTGAATGTTTGTGAGACATATGTATTTGGGTGTGTAAAGGTCAATGAGGCCTGGCAGAATGCCTATTGTGTACAGAGCAGGCACTCCTATGAATATTTGTGGAATGGATGAGTGAACTGATGAAGGAAAAAATTATTTGCCTATAGTCAACCATGCCTGGAGCTGGCCCTAGAAAAAGGCAGAGGAATTTGTGATAAATATTTTCTTTGATTCAAGTGAGATGCCGCTGAACCAGCCAGGCAGTTAGGTGAGGGGTACAGGCTGAAATGGGAAGCTCCAGAAGTCCTTCCTGAGAAAATTGCTTAACTCCTTTGGATACCATTTTACTAATATGCAAAATGGGGTCATTTTATCCCTCTCTTTTTCTCTATCTCCCACACACACATGCACACTGCCCTCCCCACTCCTTCATTCACTTATTCAATAATACATATTGAGCATCTGCTGTGTACCAAACACTGTCTTAGGCACCGAATTGTGAACAAATCAGACAAAATCCTGTTCTTGTGGAACAAATTTTCTAGTAAGGTAGATACATGCTAAGTAAATTATTACATAAAGTATATAGTATGTTCTAAGTGCTAAAGAGAAAAAATACAGCAGGGGAGAGAAAGAAGAAGTATACATAGGGGTGGTTAAAATTTTAATTTCCTATTTCCGGCTGCACTTCTCTCACGAGTTTGCCATGAGGTTGAAATGTGACAAAAGGCTTATTTAAGAAGCTGTGAATTTCCATTTCAATGTGAACTGCAGTTATTCTTGGGGGAGGGGCAGATAATTTTGCTTGATCCTTATTTGCTTTTCTCTTTTCTATCAGTGTAGTAAGAGTTCTGATCTGGAGGACAAGAAATTTGGGTTCCAGGCCTAGCCCTGGCATAATAGTTTCTTAAAAATCCTTAATGTATAGAACTTTATGGACTAGAAAGTACTGTCCCCAGAACTGAGTTTTCTGGCTTTTAATTCTTTGTTCTTTCCATTCTACCATGAAGCGGTGAGAGGTGAGGTAAGTCTCTTTCCTTCTGAGAACCAGAGTGTTCCCCTTATGTAAAGTGGGAATGATTGATTACCCTCCACCCCTTGCTAGCCTTCTTCAGCTGTTGTGAGGTCCCAACCAGATAATGTCATAAAATGAGAGCCTGTAAGGGCTGTTTGCTGTGATCTGGAGAACTGGTACTCCTGCTTAAGTGACTTTTTTTGTACTTTATAAATTGGTTGTATGTGTGGAGGTGGGAGGGTGAGCCTTTGGGACTGAGTGCAAGTTTCCTTTTGCAGAAGCTTCTGAGCACAGTGGAGGAATCAATGAGTCTCAGCACCTCCAGAAATAAGAACAGCTATACAGAAACATTTAGCATCTCATGATGAAGTGGCAACTAGTGGTGTTCAGCCCCTTTTCACCACTCTGCTTTGGAGAAGTGGGAACCAGGACTAACTTTTTGACATTTAATACACAAATGACTCATGACCTTTAGAGATTTCCACTTGCTGCTTAGATATGATCTCATTCAGAATACTGGGGGTGGGATGGGGAGCATTGAATAAGTAGAATCTTCATTTAGTATTCCCCTCACTTTTTGTACTATAACAGTTATTCTCTTCTTAACCAAATGTTTTACTCCATATAGAATTTTCAAGTTCATTATATTATCATCTTTTTAGTAGGTATTATTTGTTTCTTCTATTATAGATGAGGAAAATGAGGCTCAGAGAGTATATGATTTGCCTAAAATAGGGGGAAAAGATAATATTCAAATCTTCAAGTAACAGTAATTGTTAGAATTTACTGAGCTTCCTATATGCCAGGCATTATTCTAGGTGCTTTACATGAACTCACTCGTTAAACCCTCACCAACAACTGTAAGAGTCTCTCTATTTTTCTGGTGAGGAAACGACAATACTAAGAGTCTGGAGCTTGCTTAAAATGAAGGACAGAGTGAGTACCAGGACATTATAGAATTCTCCCCATTTTAAAGGTGAAAAAAAATGAGGCTCAAAAACATTAAGAAACTTGCTCAAGGTCAAGCAATAAACAACTGGAAGAACTGAGGTTGAAATTCAGCAAGCTGACTCTAATGCTTATGTTCAGACTCTCAAACTGTACTGCTTCTAGTGTAGGGCTCTTTGTAACCAGGTTAATTGAAGCAGAGAGAAAGAAAAAGGGGGTGCATATTAACATCACAGCATATTTAACATTTTTAAAGTTAATTTTAATGAATATAACAGTCACATCTTTACAAGTCAAGCAAACTTTTAAAATGTATACAATGAGTGAACCTTATTCATCCAGGTCCCCCCATTAGAGGTTACTAGAGTTTCTTTATGCAGATATGAGAAAAATTATTTTATTTTCTTTATTTTTCATCCCCCAAACCATACATTTATGTACTATTCAGCATATTTCTTTGTACTTCTTTACTGAAGTATAATTAACTTATAATATTATATTAGTTTTAGGTGTACAACATAGTGATTCAATATTCTTATACTCCTCCAAATGATCATGACAGTAACTCTAGTTATAATCTGCTACCATACGATGTTATTATAATATTATTGACTATATTCCCTATGTTGTACATTACATTACCATGAGTTATTTATTTTATAACTGGAAGTTTGTGCCTGTTAATCTCTCTCATCTATTTTACTCATCCCTTCCCCCTCTCCCCTCTGACAGTCACCAGTTTTTTTCTCTGTATCTGAGTCTGTTTCTGTTTTGTTATGTTTGCTCATTTGTTTGTTTTTTTTAGAATCCACATATAAGTGAAATCATACAGTATTTTTCTTTCTCTGTCTGACCTACTTCACTTAGCATAATACCCTCTAGGTCCACCCATGTTGTCTCAAATGGCAAGACTCCATTCTCTTTAAGGCTGAGTAATATTCCACATCTTCTCTATCCATCCATCCATTAATGGACACTTTAGACTGCTTCCATATCTTGGCTATTCTAAATAATGCTGCAATGAACATAGGGGTATATATATATATATATATCTTCAAATTGTGCTTTTGCTTTCTTTGGATGCCCAGAAGTGAAATTGTTGTATCATATGCTGCTGCTGCTGCTGCTGCTAAGTCACTTCAGTTGTGTCCAACTCTGTGCGACCCCATAGACGGCAGCCCACCAGGCTCTTCCATCCTTGGGATTCTCCAGGCAAGAGTATTGGAGTGGGCTGCCATTGCCTTCTCCAACTGTATCATATAGAAGTTCTATTTTTAATTTTTTGAGGAACTGTTTTCCATAGTGGCATCACCAATGTACAGCCCCACCAACGGTGCACAAGGATTCCCTTTTCTCCACACCTTTTCCAGTACTGTCACTTGTCTTTTTAATGATAGCCAATCTGACAGGTGATATTTCATTGTGGTTTTGATTTCCCTGATGATTAGTGATATTGAGCATCTTTTCACATATCTGTTAGCCATCTCTATGTCTTCTTTGGAAAAATGTCCATTCAGGTCCTCTGCCAATTTTCCAGTTAGATATTTTTTCCAATATTGAGTTATATGAATACCTTGTGTATCTTTACATTAACATCTGATCAGCTATATCATTTACAAATATCTTCTCCCATTCATTAGGCTGCCTTTTCATTTTGTTGATAGTTTCTTTCACCACATAAAATCTTTTTAGCTTTATGTAGCCTAATTTGTTTGTTTTTGCATCTGTTTCCCTTGCCCGAGGAGACACCTAAAAGAAAATATTACTGAGATTGATGCCAAAGAGCATACCATCTGCTTTCTTCCAGAATTTTTATGGTTTCAGGTTTTAACATTCAAACCGTTAATTCATTTTGAGTTTAATTTTGATATATGGTATGAGAAAATAGTCCAGTTTGATTCTCTCACATATGTATGTCTATTTTTCCCAACAACATTTATTGAAGAGGCTGTTTTATCCCCATTGTACGTTCTTACTTTCTTTGTTGTAGATTAGTTAACTATATAAAGGTGAGCTTTTTTCTAGACTCTCTAATCTGTTCCATTGATAGATGTGTCTATTTTTGTGCCAGCAGTATACCGTTTTGATTATTGTAGCTTTGTAGTCTAGTTTGAAATCAAGGAACATGATACCTGGGCTTCCCTGGTAACTCAGCTGGTAACTCAGGGTGCAATGCAGGAAACCCCGGTTTGATTTCTGGGTTAGGAAAATCCCCCGGAGAAAGGATAGGCTACTCACTCCTGTACTCTTGGGCTTCTTGGTGGCTCAGATGGTAAAGAAGATGCCTGCAGTATGGGAGACCTGGGTTCCATCCCTGGGTTGGAAAGATCCCCTGGAGAAGGGAATGCCAGCATACTCCAGTGTTCTTGCCTGGAGTATTCCTGTGGACAGAGAAGCCTGGCGGCTACAGTCCATGGGGTCACAAAGAGTTAGACATGACTGAGTTACTAAGCACACACACATACACAGCATGATAAATCCAGCTTTGTTCTTTTTTTCTTAAGATTGTTTTGGCTATTTAGAGTCTTTTATGTTTCCATACCAGTTTTAGAATCATTTACTCTAGTTCTGTGAAAAATGCCATTATCAGTATCTTGATAGGGACTGAATTGAATCTGTAGATTGCCTTGGAGAATATTAACAAAATTAATTCTGCATATTTCTTTTTTCATACAATATCTTTTTCAGATGTCTCCACATCAATCCACAAAGACTTTCAGAAGTCTCATCTTGACCCTCACAAATCTCTACAAACCTCTATCCATCTATGTGTCTTGCACACATCTTTTTATTTTTTACCAATCTTTGGTAGTGTCCAACTGTTTTACATATTCACTCAGAGCCTCACTGCTAGACTATCTTGGATTTCTATAGAAAATATAGTTCCTAAACTAAACTTAGTCTTCCTCTGACACATAATCCAGTATCTTACAAACTCCCTAGCTGAACTAACTGCTTCCCCTCCTATTGCAGTTTTAACTTATTCCTATCATCTACCTACCTACCAGGCAATCTACCTGCTTATCTATGTAATGCTTGTTGGGCATCTATTCTGAGCAAAGCACCATGCTTAATTTGATGATGAATGCTTAGTGTCCTTACTGTTCAGCAGTTTTCAGTTTAAATGGAACCTGTAAATAAATAAACTTAGGCATAGGACTCAGAGAAGTATCTGGTTGAGTGAGTCATGAGGCCCAAGGATGGAACTATTCTGACTAGGCTCCTAAACTAAACACCGGGCCTCAGGGAAATGTTTACTGCCCATATCAATACTGAATTAATGCATTATTGGGTTTGGCCTTCCCAGAAAGATCCTGAGCCTGGTATGAAAGCATTGTACTTCCTCTGAAGGGTCTTTTAGACCCTTGCTACTTTCTTCTAACCAGTCCTTTCTACTCTGAGTAGAGGCAAGTTGTCTGACCCGCCAGCTTGCTTGAAATGGAACTGCAATAAGCCTCCACCGTCACCTCCATCCCCCGCAAAAAATAAAAAAAAAAAATGAGAGAGAGAGAAAGAAATAGGTCCAAAATAGATCACGTAAAGAAACAGGAGGAAATGCTTGCTCTGGGTATTTATTCAGCGATGTATTCAGTCTTTGGCCACACGAGGGCGGTATAGGCAATGTTTCTTGAGGGAAGGGCTTCCTTCTGAGTGGTGGTTTAGGATGGCTTTTGCCAACAGGGAACGGAAAACCAAAGAGGTCCTGAAATTCTCAGACTGTAATCTGGAAATTTTAGTCCCTTTGGAGAAATTCTGACTAACGAAAGCCCTGGGGGAAGGGAGGCAGTGCAAAGGTTGGTATTCACAGGCCACAGCAGAGAATAATTCCGTGACACATTTCCTCTACATCCTAAACTGTGAATCAAGAGGACTATGCCTTGGTCTTCATTCACTCATTCATTCATTTACCATTTAGTTATTCACTCATTTAAAAATATTTATTGAATTCCAAGAACTTTTCTAGGTGCTAGAGATGCAGCAATGAACAAAACAGTCTCTACCTTCATGGAGCTTACACTTTATAAAGGGAGAAAACAAACCAATAAACAAATAATTATAACATTTCAAGGCTAGAAAGAAAAGCAGGGTAATGGACTAGATAGTGATTGGATGGTTCAGGGATGGACTCCTTTCGAAGAGATGTAATTACACCTAGAATTGTAGATTAGCAGCTAGGAGAAAAATCTTCAGGCAGAGTCAAATTCTTAATCCTGTCTGATTTTCCCTGTAAAATGCCACCCACACAACCGTACAATTATGTGCAACCTTATTCTTTAACTTAAACCAATCACTCCTCTTTCCTCAGGGTACCCCCACTTGAGACCAACTCCATGTCTGCCACATTTTTGGCAAGGCTGTTGAAATTTTAAAACAACCAATGCTTTAAGTTACAACGTTAAAAAAAGTCATGGTGTTTTAAGTTTTAAGTAAGTTAAGTTTTAAGTAAGTTTAAGGACTTATTTATTGGAGAAGGAAATGGCAACCCACTCCAGTATTCTTGCTTGTAGAATCCCAGGGACGGGGGAGCCTGATGGGCTGCCGTCTATGGGGTCGCGCAGAGTCAGACACGACTGAAGTGACTTAGCAGCAGCAGCAAGGACTTGTTTGAGGTCATACAGCTTTAGCTTTTCAACCACTGTCTTTTTTTCACTTTGCCATGAGCTTCTCAAGGCATTGTGGGGGCACAGCAGCACACGAAAGCATCAGTCATTTTAGGTGAACATGAGTTCACAGGTAGCTCTTCCTAAGAACTACTGTTTAGAATAAGGGAGGTGACAGTTTCACCATACTCCCCATTGTCACTTCCACCTGCATATGTGTTCTGAGGGATGTGTGGGAAAACTCCCCAAGCAACCAACCTGGGGAGGGGGCTGTAAATCATTCCACAAGGGTAAAGCTTAAAGAAATGTCATGTTTACTTGGAAAACCACTGTGTGTGTGTGTAAGATGGGTGTTCAGGGGAGGATCAGAGTTTGAACCCATGATAGATATCTTCAAACACTTAAGAAGACTGTTGCTTAGATGGGTAGATCCTTCTTGCATGGCCCAGAGACTAACAAATGGACAGAAACCAGAGAAGGGTGAATTTTAGTTCAAAATGAATAATGACTTTGGAAGCTTCAGGATGAGATTTTGTTGTTGTTGTTGTTACTGAAGATATTCTAGTGGTTGCTGAACAAAACTCATCAGGGATATTGGAGGAAGAAAAAGTGGGCTTTGGAAATAGATCTCAATTTAAATCCTGCTATTGGATTTGGATTTCGGTGTTGACCATCTGGTGATGTCCATGTGTAGAGTCTTCTCTTGTGTTGTTGGAAGAGGGTGTTTGCTATGACCAGTGCATTCTCTTGACAAAACTCTATTAGCCTTTGCCCTGCTTCATTCCGTGCTCCAAGGCCAAATTTGCCAGTTACTCCAGGTGTTTCTTGACTTCCTACTTTTGCATTCCAGTCCCCTATAATGAAAAGGACATCTTTTTTGGGTGTTAGTTCTAAAAGGTCTTGTAGGTCTTCATAGAACCGATTAACTTCGGCTTCTTCAGCATTACTGGTTGGGGCATAGGCCTGGATTACTGTAATATTGAATGGTTTGCCTTGGAAACGAACAGAAATCATCCTGTCATTTTTAAGATTGCATCCAAGTACTGCATTTCGGACTCTTTTGTTGACCATGATGGCTACTCCATTTCTTCTAAGGGATTCCTTCCCACAGTAGTAGATATAATGGTCATCCGAGTTAAATTCACCCATTCCAGTCCATTTTAATTCACTGATTCCTAGAATGTCGACGTTCACTCTTGCCATCTCCTGTTTGACCACTTCCAATTTGCCTTGATTCATGGACCTAACATTCCAGGTTCCTATGCAATATTGCTCTTTACAGCACCGGACCTTGTTTCTATCATTGGTCACATCCACAACTGGGTATTGGTTTTGCTTTTGCTCCATCCCTTTATTCCTTCTATAGTTATTTCTCCACTGAGCTCCAGTAGCATACTGGGCACCTACCGACCTGGGGAATTCCTCATTCAGTATCCTATGATTTTGCCCTTTGTTACTGTTCATGGGGTTCTCAAGGCAAGTATACTGAAGTGGTTTGCCATTCCCTTCTCCAGGGGACCACATTTGGCTGTGGTCCATGTGATTAGATCAGCTAGTTTCCTGTGATTATGATTTCAGTTTGTCTGCCCTCTGGTGCCCCCTAGCAATACCTACCGTCTTATTTGGGTTTCTCTTACCTTGGTCGTGGAAAATCTCTTCACAGCCGCCTACCCTTATGGCAGAAAGTGAAGAGGAACTCAAAAGCCTCTTGATGAAAGTGAAAGAGGAGAGTGAAAAGGTTGGCTTGAAGCTCAACATTCAGAAAACAAAGATCATGGCATCTGGTCCCATCACTTCATGGGAAATAGATGGAAAAACAGTGGAAACAGTGTCAGACTTTGTTTTTTTTGGGCTCCAAAATCACTGCAGATGCTGATTGCAGCCATGAAATTAAAAGACGCTTGCTCCTTGGAAGGAAAGTTATGACCAACCTTGATAGTATATTAAAAAAGCAGAGACATTACTTTGCCGACCAAGGTCCGTCTAGTCAAGGCAATGGTTTTTCCCGTGGTCATGTATGGATGTGAGAGTTGGACTGTGAAGAAAGCTGATCGCCGAAGAATCGATGCTTTTGAACTGTGGTGTTGGAGAAGACTCTTGAGAGTCCCTTATACTGCAAGGAGATCCAACCAGTCCATTCTAAAGGAGATCAATCCTGGATGTTCATTGGAGGGACTGATGCTAAAGCTGAAACTGCAATACTTTGGCCACCTCATGAGACGAGTTGACTCACTGGAAAAGACTCTGATGCTGGGAAAGGTTGGGGGCGGGAGGAGAAGGGGACGACGGAGAATGAGATGGCTGGATGGCATCACCGACTCTGTGGACATGAGTTTGAGTGTACTCCGGGAGTTGGTGATGGACAGGGAGGCCTGGCGTGCTGTGATTCATGGGGTCGCGGAGAGTCGGACACGACTGAGCGACTGAACTGAACTGATTGGATTTGGATACCTATATGGCTATGAACAAATGATGTAAATATCCTTCACCTTAGTTTCCTACTCTTTAAAATAACAGTAACAGTTACTTCTCTGGGGGCTTCTGGGAAGGATTAAATAAAATATGTTGAAAAGCCTAGTCCAAAGTAGATGTTTCTTCCTCTAACTCTACTTCCTCTACCCCATCACATATATTGTAGTGAGGAGTCCTACAAAGGAAGGTTGGGAGGAAATAACTTTTTTCCCATTTCAAGTATGGAATTCTGTGATTTGCTCTATAATCATCAAAACTTTATTCATTATCTGATTATGCTTAAAATACTATGACTTTGAAATTACATGCATTTGTGACTCTTTTCCCCACTAGACTGTAATCTTCCCAAGAGGCTCTCTTTACCCCTTAGCTGTCAAAATAACTGCTTATTGAATTTAACTGACTTGGAGGGAGTAGTGATCTCTGTGCTGAATAACTGAACTAACCAAGAGTTCCTGTCCTCAGGGAATTGCCTCTCCTAAATAGAACTGACATCATGAATGTGCAAGAGCATCTAGTCATATAGGTTGCCAAGAAAATTAACAGACAAGGTTTAATATCTTCAGATTGTCCATGGAAAACATTAGGGACTATGAGGTGGCTGAGGTGGAAGTTGGATGGCCAATGAATGAATAGCAATAGGGGTCAGGACAAAATGTGGAACTTTCCTTGGGTATGCTTTCTGATAGAAGTGGGGCTTTGGGAGCTATTTGAACCACGAGAAAACCAAGCATTGGCTTTTCCCTGAGAGAAGGCAAATATTTAAGACCGAGTTATCATTAGTTCAGTTCAGTCGCTCAGTCGTGTCCGACTCTTTGCGACCCCATGAAACACAGCATGCCAGGCCTCCCTGTCCATCACCAATTCCCGGAGTTCACTCAAACTCACGTCCATCGAGTCGGTGATGCCATCGAGCCACCTTATTCTCTGTCGTCCCCTTCTCCTCCCGCCCCCAATCTTTCCCAGCATCAGAGTCTTTTCCAGTGTGTCAACTCTTCGCATGAGGTGGCCAAAGTATTGGAGTTTCAGCTTTAGCATCAGTCCTTCCAATGAACACTCAGGATTGATCTCCTCTAGAAAGGACTGGTTGGATCTCATTGCAGTCCAAGGGACCCTCAAGAGTCTTCTCCAGCACCACAGTTCAAAAACATCAATTCTTTGGCGATCAGCTTTCTTCACAGTACAACTCTCACATCCATCCATACATGACCACTGGAAAAACCACAGCCTTGACTAGACGGACCTTGGTTTGCAAAGTAATGTCTCTGCTTTTTAATATGCTGTCTAGGTTGATCATAACTTTCCTTCCAAGGAGCAAGCGTCTTTTAATTTCATGGCTGCAATCAGTATCCACAGTGATTTTGGAGCGCCAAAAAATAAAGTCTGACACTGTTTCCACTGTTTGCCCATCTATTTCCCATGAAATGATGGGACCAGATGCCATGATCTTAGTTTTCTGAATGTTGAGCTTCAAGCCAACCTTTTCACTCTCCTCTTTCACTTTCATCAAGAGGCTTTTGGGTTCCTCTTCAATTTCTGCCGTAAAGATGGTGTCATCTGCATATCTGAGGTTATTGATATTTCTCCCAGCAATCTTGATTCCAGCTTGTGCTTCTTCCAGCCCAGCGTTCCTCATGATGTACTCTGCATATAAGTTAAATAAGCAGGGTGACAATATACAACCTTTTCCTATTCACAACCAGTCTGCTGTTCCATGTCGAGCTCTAACTGTTGCTTCCTGACCTGCATACAAGTTTCTCAAGAGGCAGGTCAGGTGGTCTGGTATTCCCATCTCTTTCAGAATTTTCCACAGTTTATTGTGATCCACACAGTCAAAGGCTTTGGCATAGTCAATGAAGCAGAAATAGATGTTTTTCTGAAACTCTCTTGCCTTTTCCATGATCCAGCGGATGCTGGCAATTTGATCTCTGTTTCCTCTGCCTTTTCTAAATCCACCTTGAACATCTGGAAGTTCATGGTTCACATATTGCTGAAGCCTGGCTTGGAGAATTTTGAGCATGACTTTACTAGCGTGTGAGATGAGTGCAATTGTGCAGTAGTTTGAGCATTCTTTGGCATTGCCTTTCTTTGGGATTGGAATGAAGACTGCCCTTTTCCAGTCCTGTGGCCACTGCTGAGTTTTCCAAATTTGCTGGCATATTGAGTGAAGCCCTTTCACGGCATCATCTTTCAGGATTTGAAAAAACGGGAATTCCATCACCTCCACTAGCTTTGTTTGTAGTGATGCTTTCTAAGGCCCACTTGACTTCACATTCCAAGATGTCTGGCTCTAGGTGAGTGATCATGCCATCGTTATTATCTTGGTCGTGAAGATCTTTTTTGTACAGTTCTTCTGTGTATTCTTGCCACCTCTTCTTAATATCTTCTGCTTCTGTTAGGTCCATACATTTCTGTCCTTTATTGAGCCCATCTTTGCATGAAATGTTCCCTTGGTATCTCTAATTTTCTTGAAGAGATCTCTTGTTTTTCATATTCTGTTGTTTTCCTCTATTTCTTTGCATTGATCACTGAGGAAGGCTTTCTTATCTCTCCTTGCTGTTCTTTGGAACTCTGCATTCAGATGCTTATATATTTCCTTTTCTCCTTTGCTTTTCGCTTCTCTTCTTTTCACAGCTATTTGTAAGGCCTCCTCAGACAGCCATTTTTCCTGGGTGATAAACCATTTGGATTCAAGTCAGAACATTGAAACAGTTTATTCCTGTGACTGAGGAGATATCATGTCAAATGCTATTGGAAGGTGGAACGTGTGTCACCTAGTGGCATTTATACAGCATAGTGTTGAAAAGTATAGGCTCTAGAGCCAGACAGGGTTGGGTTTGCACCTGGGTTCCACCACTGACTAGCCATGTGACATTGAGCAAGTTATTTAAGGTCTATGCCTCAATCCCCTCATCTGTAAAATAATGACAGTAATAATATCTCCCTCATAGTGTTATTGTGAGGATTAAAATAATTAATATATGTAAAAGGCTTAGAACAATGCTCTGAGTAAGCACTCTATAAGCATTTATTATTATCTAATGAGTTCCCTTTGGATCCTGAGAAATATGCTGGGTACTTATAATAATTTCAGTGTGAATTTGGAAACATTTACATTCTAGACAATATTTATAAATTTTATTATATATATATTTATAAATATGTATAATATATATTAATATTTATAAACAAATATTTATATTCTGGATAATATAATTATATATTATTATATAATATATAATTATATATATAAATATATATTTATAATATAGAATATATATAGAATATATAATTATTCTAATTCTTGTCATTACCTCCTCAGCAGTGGCTGTAATAGAAGTAGTGATAATATCTGGCTCAGAAAGATGAAAGAACTTTTCACCAACTGAAATTATCCAAAGGACTACCAGGTTATCTTAGAGAGGAACCTCCCTATTGTCGTGGGTGTTGGGGCTGAAAGCTGGATGAGGAATTGAAGGATGGAATTGGGACTTTACTATGCCAAGAGATTCTCTGATTCCTTGATTCTTGTCAGCAGAAAGGCTGCCTTTGAGGTGCTTCTTGAAATATCAGGGCCTCTTCTAATTTTTTGAAATTGAAATTGGGAGTCACCTTACACAGAAAGCTAACTGCAAATAAATGGGGCTGGGATCAAATGTCATGTTTCAAAGTTTGAAATCCCCCAAAAGTACTTTCAAGACTCAAGAAATGAGTTTTGTTTTCTGCTCTGACAGCAATTAACTATGTAATCGTGTATAACTTACTTTCTCTGGGCCTCAGTTTCCTAACCTAGAATGTGAGGGGTTAAAGTAGATTTTCTCTGAGGTCTCATAAGGTTACCTTCTGTGGTTGGAAGATATAATTCTCTGAGTAGAAACAACTAAGTGAAGGAGCTATTCATGCATTCAGCAGATGTTTATGAAGCACCTGCTAAGTGTCAAGCAAAGGATACCTAATTGGCAAGCCATTGTATGCCATGCTACAGAATTTGCCTTAAAGGCAGTGGGGAGCCATGGAAGGCCTTTGAACAGAGGAACTGTATAACTCAGGGTTCAGCTGTGGAAATCATATTGCTCTAGTTATTTTCAGCAGAGTTTTAATATAGAAAATTTAGAGTTTCCAAAATTGGTAGAAGGGCTGAAGGGGCAAGCTTTAGACTAGGCCTCCAGGAATGACTCTCAGAATGAATCCAGCTGTTTTCTCTGCCAGAAGAAAGAAGGTAAGGCATCAGGAGCTGTGGGAACACTGTACCTGATTTGCAATCTAGGAATTAGGAATCTTCCACTGCCTTAATTATTGACTAGAGTATCATTGTGCTGATAGATCCTCCACAGCAAAAATAAATAAGTAAAAATATTTATAAGTCTCATTCCCTGCTTGTTCAAAGACACAAAACAGGGTCTAGACACTGGGACTTATGGAAAGGTAACACAGCTGCAGAAAACTCTAAAACCCCACCATTCTACTTGTCTCCAGAAACAGCAGAAGTATGTTTTCTGTATTATCACTTTCTTTCAAATATTGTGCATATGCCTATGATTGGCAGAAATAAATCACATCCAAAACAATGGATGCAAAGAAGTTTGAGAAATCACAGGTTGTTTTCATTTTGGTTTTTATTAATAGCTTTTCAGCAATACAGGAAGGCAAGCTAGAAGGAGGGTGGCATGGATCCTCAGCATCCAGTGTATAGTATCCACCATAGGATTAAGAAGAGCAGGACTGCTTTTGAAAGAGATAATTTGTCCAGGAGAGTAGAGGCTGAACTGGGGAGAGAGAGCAGTGCAAAAGACCACAGTAAATAGCTGGCAGTAGGGAGAGAGAGGAAGAACACATTCCTCAAGGAGGAAGAGAATCACCAAGACTTAGAGACTGGTTGGCTAGCAGCAAGGTGAGGGAAAGGGAAGACTTATGGATATTTCCATGGTATCTCCTTGGCTAATTCTGTGTGTGACATTCCCAAGGGACAGGGAACTCAGGGGAAAGAGGAAACTGGCAAGGGTGGGAGAAAACTGCTTTGATTTTGGACTTACCAAATTTGAGGTTCTTGTGAGATATTCAGGAGACATCCAGAAGGCAGGTGGAGATTCATCTCTGGAATTCAAGAGAGTTACCTGGGGCTTATCAGCTAACCCCCAAGGAGGTTGTAAGCTCCCTGCAGGCAAAGACCTATGTCTGTTTTGTTCCCCCACTGGTGTCCTGTAACCTTGTTGAAAGGTGGTACTTCAGTGTGTAATGTAGGTGGCAGGTAGTTAAAAGCTTGGGAATGGGTAGGTCCATCATTCAGTTCAAGTGTGAAATAAGAAGAAAAGGGGACTGAGATTAGAGGAACTTTGAGAAATCATGGCCTTAAAGACCAAATGAAGAACCCAAGCAGGAAGCAAAGATAATGCAATCAGACAGGTCATGTGAATGTGTCCCCAAGGCAAAGGGAGTAAAGAAGGAGTAAGGCATCAATGGAGATGCGACCATTCAGCAGGTGATGGAAATTTGAATTCTTTCCATCTTTTGGCTATGGTGAATAATGCTGTTATTAATGTTCATGTACAAGTTTTTGTGTAGGCATGTTTTAATTTTTCTTAGGTGTGTATCTAAGAGTGGAATTGTTGAGTCAAATGGTAACTCCATGTTTAAGTTTTTGAGGAACTGCCAGACTATTTGCCAAAGTGGTTTCATCATTTTACATTCCCACCAGCAGTGTTATGAAGGTTCCAATTTCCCACATCCTCCCCAACACTTATTATATAGCTTTTTGATTATAACCATCCTAGCATGTGTAATGTGGTATCTCATTACAAATCTGCGATAGCAAATATCTTTCATTTGCATTTTCCTGATGATTAATATCATAAGGGATTTGATTTAGGTCATACCTGAACTGAACTGAATGGTCTAGTGGTTTTCCCTACTTCATCAATTTATGTCTGAAATTGTCAATAAGAAGTTCATGATCTGAGCCACAGTCAGCTCCCAGTCTTGATTTTGCTGACTATATAGAGCTTCTCCATCTTTGGCTGCAAAGAATATCATCAATCTGATTTCGGTGTTGACCATCTGGTGATATCCATGTGTAGAGTCTACTCTTGTGTTCTTGGAAGAGGGTGTTTGCTATGACCAGTGCGTTCTCTTGGAAAAACTCTATTAGTCTTTGCCCTGCTTCATTTGTACTTCAAGGCCAAATTTTCCTCTTACTCCAGGTGTTTCTTGACTTCCTACTTTTGCATTTCAGTCCCCTATAATGAAAAGGATATCTTTTTGCGGTGTTAGCTATAGAAGGTCTTGTAGGTCTTCAGGGAACAATTCAACTTCAGCTTCTTCAGCATTACGAGTCAGGGCATAGACTTGGATTGCTGTGATACTGAATGGTTTGCCTTGGAAATGAACAGACATATTCTGTTATTTTTGAGATTGCACCCAAGTACTGCATTTTGTACTCTTTTGTTGACTGGGATGGCTACTCCATTTCTTCTAAGGGATTCTTGCCCACAGTGATATATATAATCGTCATCTGAATTAAATTCACCCATTCCAGTCCATTTTAGTTCACTGATTCCTAAAATGTCGATGTGAGAAATAGATTCAAGGGATTAGATGTGATAGAGTGCCTGAAGAACTAAGGACAGAGGTTCATGACATTGTACAGGAGACAGGGATCAAGACCATCCCCAAGAAAATGAAATGCAAAAAAAAAAAAAAAACACAAGATGGATGTCTGAGGAGGCCTTACAAATAGCTGTGCAAAGAAGAGAAGTGAAACGCAAAGGAGAAAAAGAAAGATATACCCATTTAAATGCAGAGTTCCAAAGAATAGCAAGGAGAGATAAGAAAGCCTTCCTCAGTGATCAATGCAAAGAAATAGAGGAAAATAATAGAATAGGAAAGTCTAGAGATCTCTTCAAGAAAATTAAAGATACCAAGGGAAAATTTCATGCAAACATGGGTACAATAAAGGACAGAAATGGTATGGACCTAACAGAAGCGGAAGATATTAAGAAGAGGTGGCACGAATACATAGAACTATTAAAAAAAAAAAAAAAAGATCTTCACGACCCAGATAATCACGATGGTGTGATCACTCACCTAGAGCCAGACATCCTGGAATGCAAAGTCAAGCGAGCCTTAGGAAACAGTACTATGAACAAAGCTAGTGGAGCTGATGGAATTCCAGTTGAGCTATTTCAAATCCTAAAAGATGATGCTGTGAAAGTGCCACACTTAATATGCCAGCAAATTTGGAAAACTCAGCAGTGGCCACAGGACTGGAAAATGTCAGTTTTCATTCCAATCCCAAAGAAAGGCAATGCCAAAGAATGCTCAAAATACCGCACAGTTGCCCTCATCTTACAGGCTAGCAAAGTAATGTTCAAAATTCTCCAAGCCACGCTTCAGCAATACGTGAACCGTGAACTTCCAGATGTTCAAGGTGGATTTAGAGAAGGCAGAGGAAACAGAGATCAAATTGCCAACATCCGCTGAATCATCGAAAAAGCAAGATTTCCAGAAAAACATCTGCTTTTTTGACTATGCCAAAGCTTTTGACGGTGTGGATCATAATAAACTGTGGAAAATTCTTCAAGAGCTGGGAATACCAGACCATCTGACCTGCCTTCTGAGATATCTGTATGCAGGTCAGGAAGCAACAGTTAGAACTGGACATGGAGAAACAGAATGGTTTCAAATAGGGAAAGGAGTACCTCAAGGCTGTATATTGTCACCCTGCTTATTTAACTTACATGCAGAATACATCATGAGAAACGCTGGGCTGGATGAAGCACAAGCTGGAACCAAGATTGCCAGGAGAAATATCAATAACCTCAGATATACAGATGACACCATCCTTATGGCAGAAAGTGAAGAAGAACTAAAGAGCCTCTTGATGAAAGTGAAAGAGTAGAGTAAATAAGTTGGCTTAAAACTCAACATTCAGAAAACTAAGATCATGGTATCTGGTCCCATTACTTCATGGCAAATAGATGGGGAAACAGTGGAAGCTGTGACAGACTTTATTTTTTTGGCTCCAAAATCACTGCAGATGGTGACTGCAGCCATGAAATTAAAAGATGTTTACTCCTTGGAAGAAAAGTTATGACCAACCTAGACAGCACATTAAAAAGCAGAGACATTGCTTTGACAACAAAGGTGCATCTAGTCAAACCTATGGTTTTTCCAGTTGTCACATATGGATGTGAGATTTGGGCTGTAAAGAAAGCTGAGCGCCGAAGAATTGATGCTTTTGAACTGTGGTTTTGGAGAAGACTCTTGAGTCCCTTGGACTGCCAGGAGATCCAACCAGTCCATCCTAAAGGAAATCAGTCCTGAATATTCATTGGAGGGACTGATGCTAAAGCTGAAGCTCCAATAATTTGGCCACCTGCTGTGAAGAACTGACTCATTTGAAAAGACCTTGATGCTGGGAAAGATTGAAGGTGGGAGGAGAAGGGGACGACAGAGGATGAGATGGTTGGATGGCATCATCAGCTCAATGGACATGAGTCTGAGTAAACTCCGGGAGTTGGTGATGGACAGGGAGGCCTGGTGTGCTGCAGTCCATAGGGTTGCAAAGAGTTGGACACGGCAGAGTGAGTGAACTGAACTGATGATTAATATATTGAGTATCTTTTTATGTCTTATTGACCATTTTTTGGAAAAATGTTACTCAGATCCTGTGCCAATTTTTAAATTGGGTTTTTTTTTTTTTTTTTTTGAACAGAGGAAAATTTATGCGTCGAACCTGGACTGGTCACTTATGATAATATACATGCTACAATTCCATTCTCTCCAATCATTCCACCTTCACCCTCTCCCACAGAGTCCCAAAGACTGTTCTAAATGCCTGTGTCTCTTTTGCAGTCTCTTATACAGGGTTCAGGTTACCATTTTTCTAAATTCCATATATATGCGTTAATATACGGTATTGAAGTTCTTCTTTCTGGCTTACTTCACTCTGTATAATTGGCTCCAATTTCATCCACCTCATTAAAACTGATTCAAATGCATTCTTTTTGATGGCTGAGAAATACTCCATTGTGTATATGTACCAAAGCTTTCTTATCCATTCATCTGCAGATGGACATCTAGGTTGCTTCCATGTCCTTGGCTATTATAAACAGTGCTGCAATGAACATTGGAGTACATGTGTCTCTTTCAATTCTGGTTTCCTCGGTGTGTATGCCCAGGAGTGCGATCGCTGGATCATATGGCAGTTCTATTTCCAGTTTTCTGAGGAATCTCCACACTGTTCTCCATAGTGGCTGTACTAGTTTGCATTCCCACCAACAGTGTAAGAGGGTTCCCTTCTCTCCACACCCTCTCCAGCACTTATTGCATGTAGACTTTTGGATAGCAGCCATTCTGACTGGTGTGAAATGGTATCTCATTGTGGTTTTGATTTGCATTTCTCTGATGATGAGGGATGTTGAGCATTTTTTCATGTGTTTATTAGCCATCTTTATGTCTTCTTTGGAGAAATGTCTGTTTAGTTCTTTGGCCCATTTTTTGATTGGGTCACTTAGTTTTCTGGAATTAAGCTGCAGGAGCTGCTTGTATAATTTGGAGATTAATCCTTTATCAGTTGCTTCATTTGCTATTATTGTCTCCCATTCTGAAGGTTGTCTTCTCACCTTGCTTAGAGTTTCCTTTGCTGTGCAGAAGCTTTTGGTTTTAATTAGGTCCCATTTGTTTATTTTTGCTTTTATTTCCAATATTCTGGGAGGTGGGTCTTGGAGGATCCTGCTGTGATTTATGTCGGAGAGTGTTTTGCCTACGTTCTCCTCTAGGAGTTTTATAGTTTCTGGTCTTACATTTAGATCTTTAATCCATTTTGAGTTTATTTTGGTGTATGGTGTTAGGAAGTGTTCTAGTTTCATTCTTTTACAAGTGGCTGACCAGTTTTCCCAGCACCACTTGTTAAAGAGACTGTCTTTTCTCCATTTTATATTCTTGCCTCCTTTGTCGAAGATAAGGTGTCCATAGGAGCGTGGGTTTATCTCTGGGCTTTCTATTTTGTTCCATTGATCTATATTCTGTCTTTATGGGTTTTTTAAAATAATTGAGTTATAACAGCTCTTTATGTATTCTAGATACACTCCCTTGTCAGATATATAATTGGAACTATTTCATTCTGTGTATTCTCTTTTCATACTCATTTTTTCATATTTCTGTCACTTTAAAAAAAATATTAGTTTCAATTGAAGGATAATTGCTTTACAATATTGTGTTGGTTTCTGCCATACATCAACATGAATCAGACATAGGTATACCCTTTCATCTGAACCTCCCACCCGCCTCCCCCACGTCCCACTCCTCTATGTTGTCACAGAGCACCGGTTTGAGTTCCCTGAGTCATACAGCAAATTTCCACTGGCTATCTATATATTACATAGCAAATTTTTACCATATATTTTAGAGATAGCCAGTGGGGATATGTTTTCCACTGTATATGTTTAGCCAGTATATATGTTTTCATGCTAGTGTCTTTTGAACCACATAAGTTTTTGAACATTGACCAACCCAATTTTTCTATTTTTTGTTGCTCGTGCTTTTCAAGTCATGTCTAGGAAACCATTACCAAATCCAAGATCACAAAGATGTACCCCTATTCTCCTCATTTTGTTAAACTTAGCCACAATATCATTACCGCAGCTAAACAATTAATAGTGATTCCTTAATATTATTGAATATTCAGCCTGTTCAAGTTTCCATTTGTGTCATAAATGTCACATATGGGTGGTGATGCACACATATACAAGTTCCACCTGAATCAATCACTCTTTTTTCTCCTTGTTTACTTGCTAGAGAACCAGATTTTTGGTCCTGTAGTTTTTTACAGTCTGTATCACCATATTGCAGTTTAAAATGTTTTTCTGTCCTCTGTGTATCATATAAATCAATAGCTAGGTCTAGAAGCTTGATCTGATTCAAGATATTTTGCTGTTTGCTTTGGCACAAATCATTCATAGGTGATGTGACAAGTCAAACTTTTAAAGTGGGCATTTCATTGGGTTTTATTCTATCTTGTATGGCTAGGTGACATTTTATTTATGACCTACACTGACTCATAATTTCCACTCTCCAAGTTTGAATAGGTGACTGTCCTGGACTCAAAGATTTTGAGAGAATAGAGAGCAATTCTCATTCCTCTTAGAATTTATAGTATGGTAGAAATACCAGAAATTAATTAGTTCTATCCCTGGATAATCTAGTTTCTTTCCCCTTTCCACCAATGTCTATCTGTTCATGTGTACAGTCCTATGTAAGGGTAAGAAAGGCCCTTAGAGATATTCGGTGTCAGTTAGTCCTTGGTTTTGAGGGCCCAGGAGCCTGCTCTATGTATTTTTATGAGGTAAGGGCTCAGACGGAGAAGGCGATGGCACCCCACTCCAGTACTCTTGCTTGGAAAATCCCATGGGCGGAGGAGCCTGGTAGGCTGCAGTCCGTGAGGTCGCGAAGAGTCAGACATGACTGAGTGACTTCACTTTCACTTTTCACTTTCACGCATTGAAGAAGGAAATGGCAACCCACTCCAATGTTTTTGCCTGGAGAATCCCAGGGATGGGGGAGCCTGGTGGGCTGCCGTCTATGGGGTCGCACAGAGTCGGACACGACTGAAGCGACTTAGCAGCAGCAGCAGCAAGTGTTCAGAGGTTTCACTGAATTGTGACAGGTCTAAGTTCTGTGGCAGAAGGGAGATGGAGTCCCAAAAAGGAAAGGGAGTTGCCCAAAAGTCCTATAGGAAGCTTGAAGTAGGCCTAGGAGTAAATCTGAAACCTGTCTCTACTCCAGGGCTTCTCCATTTCAGACACCAGACCACAAAGACAGAACAGGGCAGTGACTTAAAGCAGATTGAAAGTTTTATAGGTTTTGTAGAGGTTTTTCCAATGCAAAACTGTCCTCTCTTTCTAGTACCCAGTATGCTGGAATAGTGCAAGCTGTCATTGTTCAAGGAAACCAGAAGTAGAAAAGAAATCTGATCTGCAAATGCAGAGATATCAGAAAAAGACAAATATAATTGAATTTTGTAAGTGTCCTTGTGGTTCTGTACACAGTACTGATTTGTTGGATTTGTATATCTAATTGTGAGCGGCCTATAAATACTTGAAGTGAAGTTGCTCAGTCGTGTCCCACTCTTTGCAACCCCATGGACTGTAGCCTACCAGGCTCCTCCGGCCACAGGATTTTCTAAGCAAGAGTACTAGAGTGGGTTGCCATTTCCTTCTCCAGGGGATATTCCTTACCCAGGGATCGAACCCTCTCCCACATTGCAGGCAGACGCTTTACCATCTGAGCCACCAGGGAAGCCCTATAAAAGGCAGTGGCAAAAAGCATCTTTGCTTCCTCCTTGGCCCAGGCTCCAAAGTTGCTCCAAAGGGTCGCTTCCCGCCGCGCCCCACCCCATTCCTTTCCCCTTCTCCCCATTCTTTTTCCATCCTTTCCCCCAAGCTTCTATTTCTTCATCATTCCCCCGCTATTTCTTCTTTCTCTTTCCCATCTTTCCTTTTCTTTCCCTTCTGCTTCTCACCGTCTTCTCGTCAATTCCCTCCTCTCTCCCTGCCATGCTCTCTCCCCTCTGGCCCGTTCTGTCCATTCCCTTCCTCTCTCCCAGGCCTTTCCCTCCCCTCTCTCCTCAGCTCCCTTAACCCACCCACAACAAGCTCTCCACCCCCACGCCAGAATTGGCAGCCTAGAGCTCCGGCTGGGCTGGATAGAGCGGGCCGGCTCAGGGGACCATGTGTTCACCGATTGGCTGCCGCTGGTAGCACGCCAGCTCAAGTACCGCCCCCCCGGCGAGTAAACGCTCCTCTGCGGTACCTGTTATTGGTCGGCGGGCCTGTCAGCATATTGGCTGCACCTCACGCAGGCGCCGGCTGTCGTTCGGTGAATAAAAACGCAGAATATGGGCTGGGGGGTGGGGAGAGGCGAGGAAGAGAGCCAGCGAGGCAGGGATCGAAAGAGTAGCTGGCAGCCCGGAGCCCGGCGAACAGAGCGAGCGTAGAAAAGCGAGGGAATAGAGGAGACCGAGACTGACCGGTAGCCAGCCAGGCAGGTGGACGGACGCACCCCCGGACAGACAGACTGAGCAGGCGCCAGAGAACCTCGCGCTGGTTTCTCCTGCCTTTCCCTTTGAAAGCCAGGATTTTGCCTTTTTCCGTGGCGCCCGAGAGAGAATGCTGGACTCTGCAGACTTCAGCGCAAGCTAAGATTTCTCAGCTAGGGAAGAAAGATCAGCTCAGTTCTGAGAAGGGGGAAGCAAGCACCCCTGTCCCCATCCCCCCTTCCCCCCTCCCATACCAAACTCAGGCGCCAAACCCAGCCCTTCCCCAACCACCCGACTTCCTCCTCTCCTTTCTAGCATGGTGGCTGTATGGACAGTCTGACAGAACAGAGACTGACATCTCCCAATCTGCCAGCCCCTCATTTGGAACACTACAGTGTTCTGCATTGCACCATGACCCTGGATGTGCAAACTGTAGTCGTTTTTGCCGTGATTGTAGTCCTTCTGCTTGTAAATGTCATACTCATGTTTTTTCTGGGAACGCGCTGAATGGAGTCCAGCCGCCTGAGCTGTCTGGAATTCTCGCTTTGATTTCATCCCGAGAACCTCCAAGGAAAAAAAAAAAAAAGAGAGAGAGAGAGACAGGGAAAGAGAGGGAGAGAAAGAACACGCTTTCTTACTCAGGGGGGAAAACGTTTTGAGCTTCAACATGGCCTCGCTGTGATATGTATGACGTTGGTATATTATCTCTCCCTAAAATTTTTGTTATGTCTTGTCTTTTAAGTATGCCTGTGAGTGTAGTTGCTTATTGCTTGAGTAAAATTGTTGATAAAGAAATGCTTTCTATTTAAGTGTGCATGTGTGTGTGTGTGTGTGTGTGTGCATTCTTCATTGATGTGACGTTCATGAAGCAAGCTCTGCATCCTTACACAATGGCTTTGCTGATTGTGGTGTTTTGTCAATTCATTTTCTGGAAAACGACCTTTAAATTCCATCAGAGAATTTTAGTCAGAATTTCTTTCTTGCCATCAGAAGATGGCATTTGGGTTTGTCTGGGGCAAGGGAGATTGTGGGAAGAGCATGATGAATTTCTGGTAGCTTAGGAAAAACAGTGTTGCACTAGATGTTTAGAGGAAAGAAATTGATACAGGAATGGATTTAGGGAAATTATTCTTCAGCCTCTTAATGAGAAGCGAGAATATGGGAAGTGATGTGGTGTGGTGCGTTGTGCTGGCAGTTGGTGAGTGTGTCCTCTGAATCTTAATTTGCTGTCCAGCGTTTACAGTTTCCAATTTGGAAAGAAGCCACGTTTAAAACATTTCTTAAAAATAATTAAATGTCAATTTCTTTGGAATCATGGTATGTGGCATAAAAGTGTTCTTTGATTTTTATGAATTAGCAAGGGAAGACGTTGACAGTAACTGTTTGGGTTCTTTTTCCCAAAAATTGTACCTGTGAATTTGAGTTTGGGGATTTTGTCTCTATGGCCTCCAAAAACAACTAAAACTAGCTTTCTACCAACCTTGGGAATAATATATTTAGATATGCCTCTTTGGGGTAATCTCATTTGCAGTGATGTTCTTGAACTACGTTTTAAATAGAACTTGCTAGTGCTAATGAGAAAATGGTGGTTTTGTTTGCTTCCTTGTTCTTTAAAATCAGAGGTCCCTCTATTTGGAAGGTTTCCATTTCAAAATGAAATTATGGATCATGCTAAATTGAGAGTTTTGAGCACCCTCCCCCCAAAAGACTGGATGGAAAGGGATGAAAGCTATGGAAAACATGAGCTGGAAGCAACATTTCAATTTGATATTTATTTGCATGTCTGTATCAGGTGGTAGTGGTGGTGATTGCTGTTATTTTTGCTGTTGTTATTATTTTTATATTTCTGTTTCCCCTAAGAAAGCTTTTGTCAAATCCAGTAAAAAATTTGTCTCTAATGCCAGTGTGCATAATATAACGTGCCCCCCCCGCCCCGCTGATGTTGGCAGGTCTTCATTCTGTTGCTTACCTGACTTGAAAGAGTGCCATTTCTTTCTCATATAGCAATGAATCAGGACACATAAAACATCCACTCACATGTTCCCCCGGCACCCATGTGGGCGACTGTTCATGAGTGATGTGCAAATCTGCTGGCAGTGTGCTTTCAAGTACCATGTACTGTTGTTCGGACTGTTTGGAAAAGATTTTTAAGAGAGAAAGGCTGTGAAGGGGGCTCTTGAAATTGTCCAGACCTTGGGGCCCAAAGAGTATAATTTTATGGCATTAGAAGAGGTTTTGGGCCACAAGGTGTGCTCTCGATGGCTCTGTGTGGGTGAGAAACTGATTTTAATTTGGTTGGCACCATATTGTAAGCGTGATCTGGGAAGTTTGCTGGCATTGATTCTTATTATTTACTCTTTAGTCCCTTTGTGGGAGTCCCTGGGTTGAACTAAGAACATGATTTTTTTTGCAAAGAGAATCTAGTGAGTCCCATTTGCCCTCCCTTCCTGCATTTGCTCCAACAGTATTGTGTAAAGTAACCTGATATTTTAGTTGGACACTTTGTTTTGAGACAATGTTGGAGAGTGATGAAGGAAAGGCTGTACGCCAGGCAGCTACAGACCTGGGTCTTCTCTGTTCAGCGACTTCTTGACATTGAGCAATTTGGGGATTCTCTATAATATGGCATTTGGGGATGGTTGGACTGTGTTTTTGAATTCTGTGATTTTGGGTGTCCATAGGCACTTGAAATCAGAGGCTAATGAACTGGGAAGATAACTGAAAAGGCAAATGAAATGTTAATAAATGTTCATCAAGGGGTGATGGGAGGGGGGAAGGAAGAAATATCTGGTTGTTGGTATCTGGAGAAACTTGTTTTACCTAAGAGATTCTTTTACCTAGTTATGTGGGAAGAAAACTGGACTACAACAATAGAATGCTTTTTGATTTTTTCTTCAAGGATTCTCCAAGGCTAGTCTTTGAACCAGGTTTATGACAAAGTATGTGTCATGAAATGCCACAGCCTTCACCTTTGGATGCCTGACAGACCCTTGGCAGAAAGCCTTTGTAAATGTATGTGTGTAGGATGTGTGACAGTATATATGTGGGTGTGTATGCTACATCTACTCTGTGTTTGTGTTGGATACAGACTCCTGAATCTGGATAGGATTGAATGTGCTAGGAATGAAGAAAAACAGCAGGACATGAATTGAGTTCCCCAGTTCTGAAAGGCCTCCTTGTGCTAAGGCCTATAAGGATTTGACTGGTGCTAAGGTGGATGAGTGTCCCCCTCTATTGGTTTTCCCCTACCCTACACAGCTGCAGACTAAAGGGGTAGCTTGAAAGAGCTCTTTCATCAGTAATTTAGTTTGTGAAATGGGTAAACGTTTTTCAAATTAACTTATCTTTAGGCACATAAGGGAATGTTGCTAGCCAGATGGCAGGCTACCCTAGAGCAGCTAAAAGGGAGTTTAGGGAGTAGTGAACAGGGTTACTTTTTACTTGTGTAGATCCTAAAGGCTTGGCATTTCTTCTTCAAGATTGTGAGAGTAAGCAAAAAGAGAAAAGAGTGGGAGAAAATGAAAAATGCAGCCGAGAGGAGTGGAACCCTCTGCATTTTTACTTTCCCCCCCCTTTCCTGTCTCTTCTCTTCATCTTCCCCCTTCTAAGCTTTTCCTCTCTTCCCTGATACAGCCTCCTCTCTCTCCCCCACCATCCCTGCTGTAAGGGGTAAGAAGGAAAAGAAGAGGGCTTTTCCTCTCTGATTTGTCCCTAACGTTTTCTGACAGAGCTCCTTGTTCCCTTTCCTTCTAACTCCTTTGTAGAGGATACTTTTTGCTACAAGCTTCCCACTAGAGGATTCAAGAAAATGTCCTTGACCAGTATCCAAGCAACTGCTGCATCATATAGCTCCCGCTGAGGTCTAGGGCACTTTAAAGGTCCAGGCACAAGCACTTTTGGAGAAAGGCGGGAGCTGGCAAGGCAGGACTTGGAAAGATGCTTTTGGGGAGAGGATAAAGAAAGAGCAAAATCCTCATTGCCCACAAATGCCTAGAAAACATATCCAGGGAAGGCATACAGAGCCTAGCTGCATCCCAGTCATGGGACTATTTATTTGAAGGCTCTTGGGTTCAAATCCCTCTCTAGTCACTGCCTTCTCCTTAAGATTAAATGAGCCATTTCACAGTCTAGCTTTAGTGCAAGGGGATCTGAAGGCCCTGAAAAATGTTTTTGTCCACCATGATTTTTGACTGATGCAGGGAGGAGGTAAAAGGATAGCATGCATGCATGCTAGTTGCTTCAGTGGTTGTCCGACTCTTTACAACCCTATGGACTATAGCCCTCCAGGTTCCCTCATCCATGAGATTCCTCAAGGCAATAATACTGGAGTGGGTTGCTGTGCCCTCCTCCAGGGGATCTTTCAGACCCAGGGATCAAACTCAAGTCTCCTGCGTTGCAGGCGGATTCTTTGCTACCTGAGCCACCTGAGAAGCCCAAATGGATAGCATGTGGGAACAAACTGAACAGTGCTTCTCCCCTCTCCATTGAGACAGCTTCTATCTGTCAGAACCTGTAACATCTGCCTGTGTAGTGTACTCCAATTTTGGCTGTGGCTAGTTTGAGTGAACTCCGGGAATTGGTGATGGACAGGGAGGCCTGGCGTGCTGTGGTTCATGGGGTCGCAAAGAGTCGGACACGACTGAGCAACTGAACTGAACTGAATTGACTGAACTGAGGGAAACTCTCCCAACCTAGCTGCAGTGTGAAATTGGTTTTTTGTTTGTTTGTTTCTATGTTGTTGGTCTCTGAATTTTCCCAACTGAGATAGCTGGGCAAATTGGAGAGGCCAGTTTGATTGTTAGTTTGATGAACAGGATTTGGACCCTGATTCAGACTTTCTCATCCGTGTGTGTGTGTGTGTGAGAGAGAGAGAGAGAAATTAAGTTGCTAGGGACCTGAAGGATCCCAATGAACCTGTGGGTGAGGTGCTCTTCTGCACTCTGGTGAGGTCTAGACTGGGAGTACTTGGCTATGATCAGAGGGTACACTTTAGCAGTTGCAGAGATGCTGCCAAAGCATGTCCTCCTTTTAGCCTCTCTTTGCCATCTTGGCCTCTGCTCTCCTTTGCCTGTGGAGTACTTGCTCTGTATAGAGACATGATTGGAAATTGAGCTATTCTCCAAAAATAACTGCCTCCTCAGAAGACCTCCCAAAACATCTGGATTCAGTCCCATTGGCTTTGCCCCAAAAAGTGGGATGGGGGTAGGGAATCTTAGACCCTCTAGCCCTTATTTCTAGCTCTGCAACTTGTTTGGGCCAACTGAGTCTCTGGCTTTCCAGGAATCCTTTATCAAAGCTTAGCTCTTCTGATGTCTACCCAGAGTGTCTCCTGTCATTAAGTAGGTACAGCTCTCAAGAGTATCTGGTATGGTGCTTTGCCTTGGCACCAAAGTACTGAGTGGAAACTCTAGAGGGGAACGGGCCTAGTGGGGAGAGAAGACTGGGGAAATAATCCAGTAATGACAATACTAATAATCCCCTGTTAGTGCATGGGCCTATACAAAGCAATTCTGTATCTTTCCCAATTTAGAGCATCACATCAACCTCGTGAAGTAGATAGGAAGGATTGTTATTCCTGGTTTTACTGATGTAAGAGGTAAAAGTCAGATTTATGGGATGGTAGTGGGTCTGCCTTTCAAATGGACAGGGGAAAAAGAGTCAAATTTTATCATTCCCAGTTAGTGTGCTGCTGAATGGATTCAGGTGGAGGGAAGGAGCATGAATCATCCCTGAAATCATACTAGCTTCCTCAGTTACTTGCTTTCATTTTTAGTGCTTTTTCATACCTTTCATTTATATAGCAATTTTAGACAGAATTCTTTATTCAATAAAATGTTGCTTTTTATTTTTTTTTACCTCATTGTAGTTTTTATTTGTAATAAAATAGTTTTTTTCTTTTTTTAAATTTATTTATTTTAATTGGAGGTTAATTACATTATTGTATTGGTTTTGCCATACACTGACATGAATCTGCCCTGGGTGTACATATGTTCACCATTTTGAACCCCCCTCCCTCCTCCTTCCCCCTCCCATCCCTCTGGTTCATCTCAGTACACCAGCCCCGAGCATCTGGACTCTGTGGGAGAGGGCGAGGGTGGGATGATTTGGGAGAATGGCATTGAAACATGTATATTATCATATGTGAAACGAATCGCCGGTCCAAGTTCGATGCAAAATGTTGCTTTTTAATCTTGCATATACATCAAAGAGTTCCCCGTAGTCTCATGAAAACTATTTGGGATCTTCAAGGAGAAAGGCAGTGTGAATTGGTGAAGCCTAAAACACTGTGTGTGTGTCTGTGTGTCTGTCTGTGTGTGTGTGTGTGTCTGTGTGTCTGTCCCAGAACTGATCATACTATACCATTTGCCATCTGATCAGGATCAAGTTAAAAAAGGACTTTGTCTATGAAATACCTAATTTTGCAATCTTCTTCTGGTCCTCAGCCCTCAGTGAACATACAGATCACTTGGAGAGTTTTTAAATACCTGTGCCAAGTTTCCACTCTAAGAGATTCTGATTGAATTGTCACATGATAGGTTCCAGGCAACTTTTTATTTTTAAAGAAAAAATAAGTATCCCAAGGTAATTCAACCATGCAGAGAGGGTTAAAAGCCTTCTCAATGGCTTTGCTGCCTCGTCCAGTCATCTATGCTCATGTGAAATTGGCCTTTTGAACCTAACTTCAGGTGTTTTTGAACCAAGCACTAAATTTTGTTTGGTTGATCGATTACTCTAGCTTTTTATGACTTTTTAAAATTTTGCTTCATTGTGCTAAAACTTAGCAGTTCCTTCTAGCATTGCATCAAGTGAACTTTTATTTTCTTTGGTTGGTCTATCCTAGCTTTGGGGGTTTTTCTTTTTTTTCCCCTTGCCATGAAACAGATTAGCAGTCTCTTCTACCATTGCATCATTTAAAAACTGAATAAGTATCATCCAAGCTGTTGATTCAAAGAAGTGTTGAATATTATGTGATTATTGCTAGCTCCTCTGGCAACTCATCAAAGCTGCCTCTTGGAATTGGAGCCAGTTAACTTTTGTGTACATCTGGTCAGATAGTGCAGAATCCACTGGGCGCTACCATCATCTATCCTATCAGCCTGTTGATGAGGATAATGTAGCTTGATGGATTTGTTGTATACTTTGTGGACATCAATTTGTATGCAAGTTTCATAACAATCATCTACCAAGCCAGTGACCCCATGAGAAGAAGTGTGAGTCATTTGGTATCTTACCCCTAGTAAATCCTGTTGCAGGCTTTGGGGTTCCCTGTTTTCTTTGAATACCCTCAAACCTAATGTTTCCTAATCGAGTCCAGAATTTACCTGAGGGTCAGTGCCACAACTGTAGATTTTGGGTACCACTTTCTTTTCCCCTCTTTGGAAAAAGCAGGGCATCATAGGTTTAGCTTTAAAATAATATATTTGGTTTTCAAACAGTTCATGTAACTCTGTATGTGTATTTCTTTTCGTTGACTGCATTGTTTCTATTAACATAGTGGTTTTCAGCCCTAGCTGCACATTGGAATCACCTGGGGAGTTAACAAGACTAACAACAATTCCTAAGATCTCTGGGGGAGCTCTTATTGAGTTGGTCATGGTGAGGCCTGGCATCAATATTTTTTTTAAAGCTCCCTGAGGTGACAAGAATGTTCAGTCAGGGTTGAGAATGACTGCTATGTTCAAAGGAAATGTCAGCTCAGCCTGAATCTGGCTTGTTGCACACATGAATAGGCAGGCTTCACAGATGGTGAAATTTTATTCTAGGATTGTGGGGGCCTGGATGAATCCTAGGGGCTTGTGCCCACACCAAAATGGAGGATTCAACCCTATAGAGTGAATAGTCTGAGGGTCTGTTTGGATTTTAAATTATCAGCTGTGAAATAGTTTGAACTTTCCTTTTTCTCCTTTCAGGAAAAAAAGTTCCTATGCATTTTCTATAATGGTGGAGAAGATTCTGTTCATTTGCTGGGTGACCTTGGTCAAATTACCTCTCCCCTCTGAAATTTGGTTTCCTCATCTGCAAAGTAAGATCAGGTGGATTAGATAGCTTCAAAGATTTCTTCCAGGTTTAATGATCTGTGCTTACTTTGTGATTAATACTAATGATCAAAATGATTAAGAATGTTATTATTCAAAGTTGGTGATCCAAAGATCTCTTTTAGCAGGTTTGGGATGCACAGGGTTATTTTGGAGGTAGTAGACTTGCCTTCCTAATTATATTTAGCTTATGTCTCTTCTAGAATAACTGAACTATGGGGTTATATTCATTGAGCACACACTGGTTGCCCACAGGGAAGTGAAATCTACTGTGAATTGAGTGGCAGGGGGGATGTTAGTTTGGGATTTAGTATTTGTTCAAGAGACATGTTGCATGGATAATTGAAAATTGCCTCTTATAGATAAAATGCCAGCCTTATAGGTCTGGGAAAGCCTAAGAGGCAAGCAGCTGGCTCTTGACACCTCAGAACCCCTTTCCTACAGTATTTTAAGTAACCATTCATTTAGTTAATACTACTACTAGTGCTAATATAAATTTAAATGAATAAAGTTTTGCACTTATTTCATTGGCTGTTCCCTTAAATCTGGAAGTAGTTGAGGAAACTGAGGCACTGGGAGATTAAGTGTCTTACTCAAGGTCACGTATTGAGAAAGTGATCATTCCTGGCCTAGAACCCAGGTCTCTTGATAGCAGATCTTTTCAGTTCTTCCAATGTAGCCTGCATACTGAACTATGTGGTAAGAACGTGGACATGACTCTGAAAATTTAAAAGTTGTTACTGACATACAGCAGAATTCAAGAGAAAAGTTTGAAGAAAGGAACAAAGGGATAACCTAGAGGAAACAGAAAGGTTAAGGGAGGGATGTGTCCGAGGTCAGTTCGTTCTTGCTTTTATCACTCTTCTGTGCTAGTTTCAGGCCCCTGACAAGAACTGGGCATTTGGGCTTTCAGCATCAAGATTGAGAGTTGGTAGTAGAGAAGAGGGGAAATTGTGAATGCATGATGGAGAGACAGCATATGGAAGGCAGATCTTTAGTAGGAGAAAAAACTCTAGAAATGGCCTTGGGCCTACTAAAATCAAGCTGTGGCTCTGTATCTACCTTGCTGCCAGAACTTGATAAATGCCCTTCTCCACTAGGCCTCTTGTTTCCATCTGACTAAAATGAGAAATAGATTTAGTATGAGAATCGTGTTCTCAAGTGAAATTTTAGCCACAAATTTCTCTATTAAACATGGCATGAAAAATCAGAACTTGTCTGGTTGAGTGGAGGAGAGTCTAGATTTCCAGACTTGCTAGTGCAGACCTCGTTCATGAGGAGAATTGGAGTTAGAAGAGCAGGGATGGTTGCCCAGCACAACCAAATTGCTTGGAAGATAAGACAACGTTCGATGGAGGAGGCCAGGGTGGGTGGGTGGTGGTGATGGTATGTGCCTTTCATTTACGTGGCCAGGATTCACATAGAAAATCACATGGGGGCAGCAATTAAAGTATTTTGGAAATCTGCATGCCTCTCCCCATCCTGTTTTACAAGTGAAAGAATTAAGGCACTGAGGGAGAAAGGGATTTATTCAAAGTTACAGTGATGGGTCTGGTATCCTGAGTCATCCAATCAGCCCCTTGCCCCCTATAACCTTCTACCTCTGCTATAAAGTTCTGGCTCTGTGCTCCCTTGGCTGAATCAGGAGACCTGGATGCTCTCTCAGGTTTGGTTGGAGAGAGCTCTTAGAGAGAGGCTGGGAGAACAAAAGTATTATGTAACCTCCTAAAGGGGAAAAGGCCTGTCAGAGCCCTTAGGGTGCCAGGCAGTCAGATGCAGGTAGGGGAGCAGAGAATCTTCTGCAGACTACATCAGTTCTTCTGAGGCAGAGCTCCCTGGGTGCAACACTGTGCTGCTCAGCCATCCACCCTCAGGGTCCAGAGGCATCTAGCATTGTGCATCCATAGCCAGATCTGGGAATGGTTCTGGCAGTTCTGACCTGTTTGCCTGCCTTCATTAGAGGAGGGGAAGGATGCACCTCCCTGCCCAGCAGGCTGCAGGAAGGATGTGCTAAGAGCCCACCCACGCCCCCTCAGAGTGTGGTTCCTAAAGGCAGTATCTACTTTTAGCTGTACTTCCCACAGCCTCTCCTCTGCCCACTCTCTTCCATCCTCCTCTCTCTGTGAACCCTGCTGGTTGGCAGTGGGGCTGGGCAGTGGGTGCTTTGACATTTGGAAAGAGGCATGGTAGAGCCAGGAATCCCTAGGAGAAGCTTTGATAGAGCTGACATGGTGGGGAATGCTCAGAACAGGCGTAATGATGAGACTGCTTTGTGTTTAGGGCCTAATAGGCAGTGGAGAGCTTTACTAATTTCCTTTGGACCTTGCAGCCAGCTGAGGCACTTGTTTTGAAAATCTAGACTGAACTGCATAGGAGGGCTCAGAAAAATTTATTGGATAGAAAGTGTATTGACATTTTCTCTACTCAGATTTAGAGAAAAGCCTCTGGTGCTAGTGGATGCTTGCTTGATTCTTGCCTCTCTTGAACATTGTCTCAAGCCTTTCAGTGGGTTTTGCACATTGTCTCACTTGATCGTGGCCCTATGAAGTAAGTAAAACAGGGACTACCTGCATTTTGCAGATGAGAAAAATGAGACTCAAGGATGTATTGTCATATAGTGCCTGATCTGGGCTCAAGCTTTGGAAGTTATAGTGCCATTTAAATCATTCTGGACAGCTCTGTCTTCTAGAAAGGGGGTGTTACAGCTGTCTTGAGTCCAATTTCCTCATTTTGGAAGTGGGGGAACTGGGCTCAAAACAAAGGAAACACACAGTATGTTTGAAGCAGTACTGGAGCTATAGCTTGCAAGAATGTGAGTTCCTATCCATGGGACTTGCAAGCTGCTCTTGTCTTTCAGGAATGGTAAAGGAAATCTGTATGGTATGATAGAAAGCAAAGGATCACTGAACTAATTGTCATTTTTTAGCTCTGTAACCTTGGGCGAGTCACTTAGCCTCTCTGAGTTGGTTTTCTTTTCTATTAAATGGGGCTGATAATCCCTGAGAACTTTCTGAGGCTAAAATCCCTGGGTGACTGCTGTAGTTGAAGGGCCTGACACTTGGTAGGCCTGTACTTTCAACAAATCCTCTCTGTAAAGGATTTGTTAAAAACTTACACATGAATATAAAGAAGGGCTATAAATATGAACTTAGTTGCTGGGTGACCTTTAACAAATTCCATTGTCTTTGTGCTTCATTTCTCTCTGTTACAACATGGAGGCCTCTTTTATTTTCCTCCCTTGGAAGGATAGAATCCCTATGTCCCCGCCCATATCTTGGGTCATTGGTGGGAAGCTGGAATTTTTTTTTTTTCTTATAAGAAGCTTTCTTTTATTTACCCCCATCTCCACCTACCCCGCCACCTGGCCACACATGGTACTATGAATACCAGACTAGCTTTCTGTCTCCCTATCTCCTGCAAAGATAAAAGAGAAGAAAGCCAAAGTTAATTGTATTTTTATTTAGTGCCTTCTTAAATCCATCAAGCCAGAATCACCTGGGTACTTGGCTTTTAAAAACCAATTCTTTGCTCTAAGGTCCTTGACAAGAATTTGTGATGGGCATTACTGGGTTTCATGATATGATTAAGAGCTGTGTTTAGAGTTCACAAGCTCTGGACAAATGACCTAATTAGGACAAGTCTGCACTTTTTACCTTTATCTGTATTACTTTGGAAAAGTCTCATTACCTCGGGAACAGGGCAAGAAGATAAGGACTATTGTGTAGTCCTCTATAGTCGTCTGTTCCTGCCAAGTTTTTCTTTTCTCACAACCCTGTGAGGTGAGCAAGGCTGGGATTATTCTCCCCATTTTAAGGCTAAGTAAATTGAAACTATTAGTGTTTCCGCTTAAAAGCAGTGGTGTGCTTTTAAGAGCATTGCATATATAGTTAGATGTTATCAACCCACCCATACGAAATGGCCTTGAGCAAGGAGTTCTTTGTAAAGATGCCTTCTGCACTTTGCTTTTTATCCATGTCTTGTTATAAAAGTTAGTCAAGATAGCAGAGAAAACTAGGCAGATGTCACCACGTAACTCTGACTAGGTTGGCATTGGATTACTAATTGGCAGCTCAGATACAGTTATTTGACTTATAAGTCCGCCCATATATCATCCATGGATGCATGAGAGGCCTTGCCAAATTCAGAAGGGTGGCCCTACATCCTGTGACCCTTCACGTCCTGTTTGGAGGTTTTCTCTTTGTAGATTTATCTAGTTGTACCTTGAGCCTAAAAGATGGCTTAGTACCATCACTAGTTCCCACAGTCATCCCAAAAGATGGGAAAGGAATGCTTTGGATAAACCCCATCTCACTTTGCCTGAGCTTTGGTGAACATTGTATGCATTTAGGACTTTATCCTTTTTACTCCAAGTGGCTCAAGACACTGGAAAAATGAGTGTGGAAAGACAAATGTAGGGAAGCAACCAATAGCCTGTCCAGGGCTAAAGGGAGCCTAGCTGAATGAGGCATCTGTAGGTGCTAATCCATATGCACATATATGTGCACTTTCTTTTTGTTGTGGTAGTGGTGGTAGGAGAGATCAGTTAGTCCATGATGCTTAAACTGAGAAAGTCACTGGATAAGAATGAGGAGCAACCCATAAGCCCACTCCCTCATGGTACTGCTAAGGAAACTGCTGTCTGGGGAGAGGTAAGGACTTGCCCAAAGTCTTAAGAGCTGGTCCTTGATCCTTGTCTTTCTTTTTGAGGCCTCTTGGATAATTGGAGTGGTAGCTAAGCCTCTTGGGAAAAGCACCTATGAACAACATATTCAGAAAGTGACATGAAATTTGAGTCAGTGAGCTCTGACCTTCTTGGGAGCAGATTAACCCAGGTGTCTTAGGGGAAAGATGATAGAAACGAATTGTACAGGAGGAAAATTAGTTCAGTCTTGCTGTCTATCAATGGCCTCTGCCCATATTCACACATTATAGGTCACATGTGATGCACACACTCAGACATGTGTGGAATATATTTAGGATACACACAGGACACACATGTGGCATATACTTTCTCATTGACACACTTGGAGCACACACACTCAGTTTGCCATGGGGCACACTCACATTTGCACATGCTTGGCACAGGCAGAGTACACACATATACACGTGAGGCATGTTTATGCAAATTTGTGTGGGCATACATGGATGCATATAAAACATAACTGCGCATTCACATACATGTAAAGTATACTGAGATGCATACTGAGATATACTCCTACCCCTGGGCACACACTCCTAAGGACTTGAACAAACAACCCCCCCACCTTGAGACACATTTGAACCCATCTATGGGACACACACACAGGTCCCACACATCCTTACGGGACACATTCTGATGAAGAACACATTGTATCCCTAAGACCAGTCAGCTGTCCCAGTCTTTCAAGTAGGCACAACAGGGCACTGGCCCCATCTGGTGGGGCCTCTATCAGTTTGCTCTGCCCCTTTATCCCTGAAATCAGGCTTCAGGGAGCAGTGAGCTCAGAAATAAAATGGATACTCAAGGTGGCATGTGTTATATCAGGTTCCATCATTCAAACAAAACTTAGAACTGAGCCCTGAGATGTTAACAGGCAGATGGAGAAGATAAATTGGCATTGATCAGTGCAGAAAGTGTGAGCCTGCTCCTCTATTCCCTAATCTACTTACAGATCATTAGGGAATGGTACAATTGTGAAGTAATATCCTAGAAAACCTAAAGTAACTGATATTAAAGTTTGTTTTTCTTGGGAATGAAATAACAACTTGGACCAGAGTAACTATATCTAAATTGTCAGTGGGAGATTGTGAGGGGAAGTACATAGGATGCATAAAGGGGAGCAGCGGTTCAGCCTCTTCTGGGTTAGTGGTGGATGGAGAGAACAGCCACATCCTTAATGACCACAGCCCTGCCCCTAGGCACAGCAGCTTGGACCATCTGGCCCCACTAATGAGGACCTGCTATTTTTAGAGTTTCTCAAGCTGGAAACCAGGTCGGGGTGTCCTGGAGAGGCCTTTCTGGCCCTTAGTACCAAAGGCTGGAGCTAGAAGGAGGGGCCCTAAACTGTGTCTGGGTAAAGGGTGGGGAGCAATGAGACAGGTGGCCAGTGTGCCAGGTCTGCCCTTTAGCACCATCCTCAAAGCCCCAGGGGATTACTGTTGAATGTGACAGCCTCATGTCTGTTTCTGAGCTTTGGGCTTGAAATCAAGAAACCAATTTCTTACTATGATTTTACACTTAGGGTAGAAGATTTTGAAGATGGAAAAAAATTCTAATATTCTTGTATATTGTTCCTTACCTGAAGAAAGAATGCAGTAAAATTTCAAACACACATACACATTTCAGTTGCTATTCTGCCACTTGGGGTGTGTCTCAGTCAGGTTCCCTTCCTCTCTCTGAGTCTTATTTGGTCTATATGTAAAATCACCAATACTGCCTCTCAGACTCTGGCAAAGCTCAGATAGATCCAGTTGAGAAAATGTTTTGCAGATGTACTTGTTCTTCACCCATAAAGCTGTATCTCCCCTATTCTTAGTTGATCTCAATACCTGCCAACTACTGGGCCTAACTTACAGAGTAGCAGTAGAAAGAAAGACCAGAGAGGCAACCTCATGGGGTCAGGTTGATCTGATACTGGGTGATGCTGGGATCACCCTCACTCATACAGATGCTTTTCAGTACCCGGTCAGTCCTTTCCCAGAATACAGGTTTGCAACATTTATGTGGTCATATAGCTTTGGCTCCTTAGGAACTCTAGGTAGGGAAAGTGGGGAGCATCAGAAACAGTTTTCTTCCTAAACTAGAAAAAGCAAGGTACTAGATAGCCTGTACCTGCCGTGTGCCAGAGGATGTAGCCTTTATTTCCAGTATTGACCCTGAGAATGTGCCTTATTCTAAGTTTTGTGCTCAGGGCCATTTCCACCTGCCTTGTTGAAGAACTAGACTATTAGCACAAGTTCAGATTTCTCCTCCCATAAATTATGGGCAAATTCCTTCTGAGTCTCTTTTCTGGTCTATAAAATGGGCTTAACTGTTAAGTTTCAGGATTGTGGGGTGCAAGAATTCATGGTAACAAAATATGTGAAAGTGTCTTTTAAAATGTTGACCATGTTTTACTATTGTTAATTGTTACGAATCTATCCAAGTTGTGATTACAGGTAGTTTGGAGGTAATCTAGGAGCTTGTCTTCACTTTATTTCTCACTCAATTTCTCCCCCCCCCACAACCTGTTATAAACTAGTATTGTCTCCATTTTGCAGATGAGAATACTGAGTCTAAGGGTACAGGATTAGGTAATGGTGGATTCTGGTCCAGAAGCCTTGCCTTCAGACTCTATTCAGTGTTCTTTCTATGGCCCCAAGCTATCACCCCATGAAGTCCAGTACTAAAAGGAAGTTGCTGGTGGCAACTTAATGTTAAAAATTTAGGTTTGTCTCTGACACATAGCAAGGGACAGGGGCTTTCTGGGGCACAGCCTAACCCAGAAGTGCCCTGCTTGCCCATGAGAGGCACTGACCTGTCATTCCTTCCACAACAGCTCATGTCCTACTCGTCTCCTGCATATTAGAAGCAGTGAAGCGTTGGAGAAGATGCTAAGCTGTTGTGAGAGGGAATTGTGCTGCCCATTTAATTCACTTCAGGAGGATCCCTGAAGGCGCTTGGTCTACCTTAGCTACTCCCACCTCCTCACAGCTTCCTGAGTACAGAAGCCCTGTGTGACTGACCTGCCTAAGGGGTTGGACCTAAAGGTATATGAAGAAATATTTAAGGGCCTTAATCTGTGGGGTATTTTGCCAACTCTTGAGAGTTAAATAGTAGAGATCCAGAAACCACAGCTGAGAGAGTTCCCTGAGACCATTTGGGCTGACTCTTACCATCCTTGATGTGAACATTAAAATATAGCTGCTGCTGCTAAGTCACTTCAGTCGTGTCCAACTCTGTGCGACCCCATAGACGGCAGCCCACCAGGCTCCCCTCGTCCCTGGGATTCTCCAGGCAAGAACACTGGAGTGGGTTGCCATTTCCTTCTCCAATGTGTGAAAGTGAAAAGTGAAAGTGAGGTCGCTCAGTCGTGCTAGGCTGACCTTTTCTCCCTTTGTGTATTTTTCTTTGTACACCGCAGACTCACAAGCTAGGCCAAATTTCTTAGAGCCTTTCTAGCTTGTGTATTTTTCCTTTCTCAGCCCAGGAGAAGGGTGGGTAGGCACACTGAGATAAAAGTGGTGAGAGGAAGGAAATGAAAGAATCTGTGGATCTCAGGCCTTGGGTGCTAGGCTCTGGGGAAGAAGGCCTTTTGTGTCTTTTGTCATCTGTCCGGCCACTAATACATTATTTTCCTATAACTCACAGATTGGCTATGAGAGCCTAACTCAAACTGTTGCTGTTTTCACTTGTGCCACTGAAACCTATGGAATGACTATAATACTAACCTTTCTAGGGGATTGGACAAGCAATGTCAGGGGTTAGGAAACTGGAATAAAAAAGGAGAGAGACACCTTCTGTTCTTAAATTTTGAGCACTCAGAGAGGTGGATAGGGAAGGGTCAGTCGCCAGAGCTCTGCCAAGAAGTAGCCACATGGTTTCTTCAGCTCTCTTGACTATAGAAGACTCATTTAAAAATTACTTTCTTTTTGAAAAGAAAATACAGTCACATGGTCCAAAAGGTACATAGTGAAAAGTTTCACTCTAGCCCTGCCCTCCAGCCACTTGGCTTCCTCTGCAGAGGCCATCAGTGAATCCTTCCAGAGAAATGTTACATGGATATGTAAAACATATATGAATATATATTTCTCTGTTTATGGTAATATACACCCTGTTCTATATCTTGCTATGCTTTGGATTTTCTGTGATCCTGTGGGAGCATGAGGATATGTTGTGGAGAGCAGAGGTTAAGAGCACTGGTTCTAGAGTAAGACTACCTGGGTTTTGGTTCTGACCCTGTGTGACCTTCAGCAATCACTTCATCGTTCTGAGCCATGTTTTTCTCATTTTTAAAATGGGTTTCAAGTAAGTTAGTATATGTAAAAACTTAGATTTGTCCCTGACACATACTAAAGTGAAAGTGAAAGTGAAGTCACTCAGTCGTTTCCAACCTCCATGGGACTTTCCAGGCATGAATACTGGATTGGGTTGCTATTTCCTTTTCCAGGGGATCTTTCTGACCCAGGGATTGAACCCGGGTCTCCTGTATTGTAGGCAGATGCTTTACTGTCTGAGCTACCAGGGAAGCCCTGACACATATTAAGTACTCAGTAAATGTTAACCATTTTTTATTATTAGAAAAATTCTGGACTGTAAGTCAGAAAATTTGGGTTCTCTTTTTGCCCTTGCTCATGGGATACCTGAGGGACTTCCTTTGTCCAAGCCTGTTTTCTCATTTTACAAATGAGGTCTCATCCCTGCTCTTCTTACTCCCCAGAATTGCTGGCAGGATCTAGTGAGCTCATGAATGTGTAATGAATATGAAAGGATTTTAGAAACTATAATATGTTAAGATCATGGTAGGTGAGCCGCTTTCTCTTTTCTTGAAACTACTTTAGGTGGCTTGAACCCGATGGCTTGAACTGGGTGGAGAAAGCAGTACTCATTCTTCTGGCAGCAGAACCTAAAGGCCATCCTTGTAATAAAGTTCTATTCTGGGTAAAGGTAGCCCATGGCAAAAATCTGAAATAGTCAAGTTTTGTCTTCTGACCTTTCTTATCTCACTCCATCCCACTTCTGACTTCCTTGTTTCCATGTCTTCTTCAATTCCCCTCTGTCTCTTGACAGCAGCATCTGTCAAAGACAACCTAACTTTCCATTTGAACTAAGCTGGTCCAGCTAGCTCAGGGTGTTATATTTGCTTAAGTTAAATTTGCTTAAGTTCAATACTCAGTAACCAAGTCAAGCCTGGAGCCCATTCTTCCCTTCCCACTGTTTTTTCAATAGCATTTTCATTTTAGTATAAATTTGAATTTCAGATTTCTTAGCAAAAACATTTAGTGGTGAATGAGATACTGGAAATAACTCTACTTAGCCTTCATTTCCAGGGAGGGTCAGGTTTGGGGCCCTGAGAGGAGGGTGAGGCAGGTGATGGTTGTAGTATTCAAGGGGTGACATCTGTAGGGCAGAGGGAGGAAAGAGCATCAGAAAATGTCTAAAACTGATCTCCAAACGGAAATTTAGGAAGAAAATATTGCAAGTTCTTTATATATTAAATTGTCAATATCATCATTTCATTTCTACTTTTTTGTGTAGATTTTTTATAAAACACATACTACATTAGTAGTAGGTAGATACTGGGATAGATGTTTATTTTTTTAACCAATTGATTATTTTTTTAATATTTTATTTTAATTGGAGGCTAATTACTTTACATTATTGTATTGGTTTTGCCATACATTGACTACAAAATCGTGAACTTTTTATTTTGTATTGGGGTATACCTGATTAACAATGTTTTGATAATTTCAGGGGAGCAATTTTTAACCAAAACAATTGACAACTGTCCTTTTAAACTATTGTAGGCTTGGTTTCTAATCTTGGCTCTGCTGCTGACTAACTTGACATGTTAGCCAACCTCTTTTTACTAGAACCTCAGTTTTCTTATCTGTAAAATTGTTAGCCTGAACTAGATATGCTAGCTCTTGGGAGTCTCCAATCCTGGCCTTCTCTGAGTATAATAATTCACTCTTTCAGGCTTTTGAGCCTGAGACAGAGTCAAGAAGAGTAGGTTCAAGCCCTAGCATCTTGCTGGATGCTTTGTCCCTCAGTCAGCTTTCCTAGGTCCCTTCCATCTCCACTCTTACCTCCTTTACCTAGCCCAGACAGGCAGAGGATCTTTTACATAAGCCTAACTGACCTACTTGAAGATCTTTTGTTACCAGCACAATCACTTTTCCTGCAAACACAGATGGAATGTTTGCATCCAATCTGCATTCTATCCTTCCTGGGCCCTGAGGGTGGGTCTGATTGTGCTTCTCTTGTGTCTTCATTGTTAGCCTAGGTTTAGATGTTACATCCCTCTGTCTGTAGTCTTAAAGGACACAGTCTGAAGGGGAGACAGCTCAGCCAGTTTGAGTCCCCGGGGGCCTGATCTAGTGAATGCTCACTGACCATTCCTGCTCATCAATCATTTATCATGTCTGCTAGGAACCCAGGACAGTGCTAGACTTTGTCAGGAGAAAAATGACCCATCCCTGAACAGGAAACTACTGACAAGGGCCAGAAACACTGCTAAATTCCTTGGCCAATGTCTTTTCTCTTGCAGGGAGTAAAAGAGAAGAGGAAAATCAATAAGCCACTGGAAACCATCTTTCACTTTCTGATGGACTGTTTAAATGCAGATTTTACTTTTGGGCTATAAGGACTACCCAGGAGATAATTACATTCTCTTTGGAAATGCCTTGCCAAGGCTAGAGACTTTGCAAACCAGTGTCCTGGGTGGGCATGCTCAGTAGACTTCAAGGTGGTTTAAGTTGGTTGAAATATATTTATTTTTTCTGTCTCTTCTCCAAGTATAGAAGCAGGTCACAGTATACCTTACTAAATGCTGTTCCTGTTATCACTACCTTAGACCAGATAGCCACATTTAAGAATACATTAGAACTATTAGTTCCAACCTATCTCCTCCTCTGCTCCTCCCCCCCCCCCACCTACAGTCCTCTTTCCCCTACAAGATTTTAACACGACATCTGTCAAATGGATAAAAAATGACTTTTCCTTCTTCTCGCTGCTTTGCCCACCCACCCTCTGGCTGCGGTGTTGATGAGTATAGAACTATTCATGTGGGAGACACGGAGGACAAATTCTTCATGTAGTTCTAGCCCCCACCTCCTAACCCTTCTGTAAACCTAGAGGAGCCCCACACCAATCCCTTGGAGGAATTCCAAGGCTGGCCTTCAAGTCACAGTCCAGAAAAAGTTAAAGCTCCCAAGTCTCGTCTCAGTGGAACTATGTAAAGAAATTCAAGAACCCAGGTGTAGGGTGATGGGTGATAGGTCACTTCAAGCATTTGGGGCTTTTTGAATCTCCTGCCTATCCCCTAGACTTGCCCTGGCCATCTTTCAAGGTATGTAGGAAACAAGCAACCCACATGGGTAGCTGGAACTTAGTAGCCACAGGAAGTCCAAGAAGGGTGAGATAATCAGGGCAGGAGTATCTTGGAGATAGGTCGCAGTATGACTCAAGAAATAGGTAGGGGTCAGAGTGACCTCCAGCTTGGGATGACATGCTTCTGACTCAACTCGTGGAAAGAGCACTGCTGGGTCATTTTTTTTTTTTTTTACTGATAATTTTTCTCTTAGAGTATTGGGAGCTGACTTGGGTAGATTGAACATAGCTCTAGGAAATTGCTTCTAGATTGTAGTGTAGAGAGATGCTGCAAAAATTTTCTATTAGGGGCGTCAATGTTGAAGGTCTAGGAGGGAGTGAAAGTAGGGGTGCAGGTGCAGATAATCTCTTGAGGCAGCCTTGGAAAATCCACTTAGACAAACTACTGTAATTATTTAGCCTGCCTGAAAACTGACACAAGGAGGAGAAGCCAAGAGCCAGAATTTCAGAGATTCTGGTTTCTTTGGAAACCATTGCAGTTAGAGGAAATTCTTGTACTTCAAACTCAGGCTCTAGAAAATTTAAAAGACACTTGGTCTCAGTGTGATATATGATTTAGAATCACTCGGGCTGCTTGTTAAGAATGCTGGGGTGATTCTGAGCAAAGAGTCTAGGAATGACAATTGAGAAACTAGTATAAAGAATCAGAGGCACCTGGATGATGCCAAAAAATTCCCCAACAACTTGACAGTAACTGTTACTTCCAAGATGCTTTGAAGGTGCATGCTAATGCTTATCAGGTTGGGAGCTACTCTGGTGAGGGAGACCTCTGCAGCCAATGCTATCATGATTGGTGGTCTGGAAACACTTCTCTCTGATCTTTGCAATTCTTGGCCCTATTGGCTGCATTTTCTCTAAAGGACCTATTCCTTCAATAAGACCAAACTCTTGACATCATAGGCTTTGAGGGCAGCATCTGGGTCTCACTTCAGAAACTCCTGGGCCCATTAGGTTGAGCTAATGACTGAAGTGTCATACTAGAAGAGTCCATTGTTAAGGTGTAAACCAAACAAGCAACTTGCCTTACCTCATATATTTGGTCACTATTATAGCTGAGATCACTTCTTAACTTCTTTTAGAAGAGGTCTAGAAAGAGGTGTTATCCTTTGTTATTAGTCTATAATAATTGAGAAAATGTCCTGGATGGCTTCATATCTTAAGATGCTTATCTGAATTTACCAAGCTTTTAGGAGCTGACAGATGTGAATTGGCTTTTGACATATTGGCCTCTGGATCAGGTGGTCTGTCTTGTTCTTGCTGAGCTGACCTGCATCTAGCCTCTCCTTTCAAATCAAGCCAGCTGGGCTGGGTTGCGTGTCTGCCAGGTGTGGCTAAAGCCAACCTTCATTTTGTTAAAGTGAAAAATTATGTTAACAGTGGGATATTGAAGGAAGCCAATGCCTAATGATTCACAAATCACATGCCCAAACTAGGAAAAAGATAATCACATCATGAAAAGTGGCAATATTTGCATATTTCCTTTCAATACATTTAGAGTCACCATCACTTGAATGCATTAATTATTCTGCTCAGAAATGAAATTATCTGGTTATGGGTGATTGCAGCATCCAGATTAAAGCTGAAACTAGCTGGTGATTGCAGCATCCAGATTAAAGCTGAAACTAGCTAGGTGTCAAGTATTAAGTCATATGGAAAACAAATAGCAATCCTTATGATTTAAAAAAAAAATCAGGTTTTTTTCTTACCTGACATTTCTTCTTTCCCTGATGACCATTGAGCATCTGTGAAGATGTTCAGCAAAAGCAAGCCCACCCGAATTCACCTGGCCATAAATCCTATCAGCAATGGATTGGCCTATATGTCATCTGGTACATATTATGCAAACAATTTCTTTGGCCCCATAGAATATTCTGCAACCTGACAGAGATGCTAACTCTTTTGCTGTGATCTTCCTCAGAGCTTACCTGGTTTTAGGGCTCTGGGCACAGAACTTTAGAGGCTAAAAGCAATGTTGTTCATTATAGATTAAGCAGATGTTTTAGAATTACTGTTCACAAGTATACAATCTGTTTGGAGAATAACACCCTGGTTAACAACTTGAATAACTCTATGTTATTTAATATATTCTTATCCTAGGTAGAAATTAGTGAAAGAGGCAAGGGAGAGAAGATACAGGGTGGAGTCGTCAGGGACAAGATTAAGGAGCAGGTGGGCCAAGATCATATGGCAAGGAAGAGGAAGCATGTCTCATGTCCCTACATTTCACCATGGACAAGGGAATGACTGAATCAGTCAAGAGGTAGGAATCATCTGCCTGAAAGAGACTCTGTGTTACCAGAGTGGAAGGTCCCTGTTGGTTCAAGACAAGGATTGGATCCGTAGATGGGGTTAGATTAAGGAGAGCTTTGAGAAATTGACAGTAGGGTGTTTTTGAGGCTTCTTGAGCATGGATAGTGGCACCAACAAAGAAGTTTTATGAAGTGCATTATTAAGGAGGAGAGAGACCTGTGAGCTGTAGGAAGGCCAGCTGGGAGGCAACTTGAGGTGATAAGGCCCAGGCCTAAGATATGGCATTGAAAAAGACAATAAAGGGTCATATCTATATGTAGAAGAAAAAATCAGCAGGCCCAGAAAGTTTATCAGAAATGAGAAAAATAAGGATGCAGGGGAATGGGGCCTTAATATTATGAGTTTTATGTATGTTTTATTGGAGGCAGTAGCAGGCTCCCAGGGAAATGTGAAACAGGTAGTTGGAAATATGGGACTGGAGGTAGTAAGAGCTGATGTCATGAGAAAGATGATTTATCTGAGGAGTTATGTGGCTAGAACAAAGACCAAATGTCCTTACTAACTTTTATTTATTTTTGACTCTGCTGAGTCTTTGTTGCTATGCATGGGCCTTTAGTTGTAGCAAGCTAGAGCTACTGTCTAGTTGCAGTGTGGAGACTTCTTATTGCAGTGGCTTTTTTTGTTGCACAGCACGAGTTCTAGGCACATGGGCTTCAGTAGCTGTGGCATGTGCGCTCAGTAGTTGTGGTTCATGGGCTCTAGAGCACAGGCTCAGTATTGTGTGTTGTGTTAGTTGTCCCAAGGCATGTGGGATCTTCCCAGATCAGGGATTAAACCCATGCTGCTGCATTGGTATGCAAATTCTTTAGCACTGCGCCACCAGGGAAGCTTTCCCTGCCACGGACATTTTTTAAAACTTATTTTTGGCTGCACTGGGTCTTCATTGTGGTGCGTGAGCTTTCTCTAGGTGTGGTGCAAGGGCTTCTCTATTTGTGTTGTGTGGGCTTCTCTTGTTGCCATGAGGCTTAGTTGCTCCATGGCATATTCCCCCACCAAGGATTGAACCCAAGTTCCCTGCATTGGAAGGCAGAGTCTTAACCACAGGACCACTAAGAAAGTCCGTGCCACCCACCCCCCACCCCCCGCTCCAACTGCCCTATGGCCCCCCACTGAATTTTGAATAGAGCAGTCAGGGGCTAAAGTGGAAAACCCATTCCTCAGTTTTCCCAGTCAGTCTGACTGGCCTTTAATGTGCTTTAATGTGTCACTAACAATGCCTGAATGAGTTATATTCAGGTAGGGACTAGCCAGTGCCAAGTTCTCATTTTCTTGAGTAGAGAGCAATAAAAAAAAGTCCTATCAAGTGCAAAACTTCCCTTGTAGCTAAGTCTGTAAAGAATCTGCCTGCAGCGCAGGAGACCTGGGTTCGATCCCTGGGTTGGGAGGATCCCCTGGAGAAGGAAATGGCAACCAACTCCAGTATCCTTGCCTAGAAAATCTCATGGACAGAGGAGCCTGGTGGGCTGCATGCAGTCCGTGGGGTCGCAAAGAGTCGGGCACGACTGAGCGACTAACACTTACTTACTATAAAGTGCAAAGATCAGTGAGAAGAAATAATCTACAATAATGAAATTCCTGACCTTTGCAAAGCTCAAGTGTTACCCTTAGTAGAAAGCCAGAACTGGAAAGGGCTGTTTGATTCAAGTCTATAACTTGACAGATAAAGAAACTGAGACAGGTAAAGGGACCCATCCAAGATGATTCAGTGACTTACTGGTAGAGTTTCTTCTAATAGCCAGTCTTTTGATACCTCCCCACTATTGTTGAAACAGTCTGGGTTGCACCTTTGTAACCCAGAAATGGGTAAGAGTCTTGTCCTTGAACAATTTGGGCAAGATAACAGTCTGTTTACAAGGTCGTATGAAAAATATCTCTGGTTTATTCAGGAGAGAATAAAAGCCCAGGCTATTTTAAATGTGCGTAAAGGAAACAAGGGCTTCCCTAGTGGTTCAGATAATAAAGAATCTGCCAGCAATGCAGGAGACCCAGGTTCAATCCCTGGGTCAGGAAGATCCCCTGGAGAAGGGAATGGCTACCCACTCCAATATTCTTGCCTATAAAATCCCATGGATAGAGGAGCCTGGAGGGTTACAGTCCATAGGGTCATGAAAAGTTGGACATGACTGAGCAAATAACACCAATCAGCCAAATGGAACAAAGGAAGGGATTTTCTTTTGTCCATGCCTAGCTGTTGAGGGCACTCCGGTACTCTTGCCTGGAGAATCCCAGGGACGGGGGAGCCTGGCGGGCTGCCGTCTATGGGGTCACACAGAGTCGGATACGACTGAAGTGACTTAGCAGCAGCAGCAGCTGTTAAGGGAGGGGACCTTTTGAGAGAATGGGGGCAAGTATTAACTGTAAAAAACCTTAAAGAAAGGCAAAATCCTTCAGGCCGCTTCTTATCCCCTTGTGAAGCTTCTCAGAAGGAAAGCCAGGCTCAGCTATTTTTCATGGCAATTGGACATACATTATTCTGAACAACAGTTTTTTAATCCTTTCCTCTGCTGCTCCTTGCCATTAAAACTCTAGTATTTTTGGCAGTCAACCAGGCTAATTAAATAACTATTTTGGGGGTGGTACTATTCAGCTAGAGGTCAAGAATGTGAAGAGGAAGAAAAGCGGTACAAGAAAGAAAGAAGACAAGAAAACTGGGTGAGGGTTTTATTTCTGTGTTACTAGGCCTGGCATTGGGAATGCTCCCAGACGCTGCTGCTGCTGCTAAGTCACTTCAGTTGTGTCCGACTCTGTGTGACCCCATAGACGGAAGCCCACCAGGCTCCCCCATCCCTGGGATTCTCCAGGCAAGAACACTGGAGTGGGTTGCCATTTCCTTCTCCAATGTGTGAAAGTGAAAAGTGAAAGTGAAGTCGCTCAGTTGTGTCCGACCCTTAGCGACCCCATGGACTGCAGCCTACCCGGTTCCTCCATCCATGGGATTTTCTAGGCAATAGTACTAGAGTGGCTTGCCATTGCCTTCTCCGGGGAATGCTCCCTACGTGACCCAAAATACTCATTCTTAGACATACCAACCACTGAGCAGTACCTTGTAACCAAACAAGGAGTGGGGTGCCATGGGGATCCTTAGGAGAATGAGGCATCAGGAAAGGCAGGGGTAAAGCCTAGACTAGAAAGACCCTCTAGGGCTGTGGTTCAACAGTGTGGTCCCTGAACCAGCAGGCATCCCCTGGGAACTTGTTTGAAATGTAAGTTCTCAAGCCTCACTTCAGACTTACTTAATAAGAGACTCATGGGACCTAGCAATCTGTATTTTAACAAGCCTTCCAGGGGATTGAGAACTACTGATTTAGATAATTCACAGGGTGGACTGGTCTCCCTGGAGAGAGAAACCAGCTGGGAGCCCTCTCACCTTGCCTTTTTGATAGGTAGTGTTGGGGATTCACAAAAGCAAAGCTATAAAATAAGGTCAGCTAGACATTCATATCTGCTCGACCATCTACTAACTGGGTGACTGTGGGCTACTTGGTAACGTCACAGGTTATATTCAGTAAAAATGAGTATATTAATGCTTACCTTGGAGAGCTATAGAGACTAAGATCACAAAAGAAATCGCCTTACCCAATGCCTGGCACATGTTTTCAACTAGTGCTTCTCTTCCTCTCTGTTTTTCTTTCTTCCTCCCTCTTCCTTGCCTTCTTTCCTTCCTCCTAAAAGGGCCAACTGGCCACTCCAAGTTACCTACAGGCACATGCCTCATTGTTGATCAGAAACCAGCCTGAGAGATCAAACTCCCAATGCCTACAGTGTATAGTGATCATATTTTCAGGTAAAAAATCAGGACACATGGGTCTGATAACAGATTATTTGTAGGACAATGGAATAGAATATTTGAAATTAGAATTGCTGGGAAATCTAGATTAAAAAGGAATTGGATATTATTCCTTTAAGAATTATGACTCTTCTCCCTCTTCATCTTTTTATTCATGTCCAAAAGTGTCTTTGGTTTGGGAATGCAGAACACCATGTGTCCCACTGAGTGGTAAGTCTGAGCAAGAACCAACATATATTTTGTCCTGTACTTGAAATGCCCTGAGGATTGGGAAATATTTTATTAGAAGTCACATCAACAGTGTCCCAAGGCTAAGTGCTATTTGGGCACCTTACTGGAGTAACCCAGTACCATTTCCTGGCTTTTGGGGATGATGGGATCTCAAGATGAAGAAGTTGTGACCATTGGGAAATTAGGGATTTTGGTGGGGTCATAAACCAGTTATAAATAAGAAATGGAGAATTTAAGCCTTGATACAGCCACTCCCAAATAGATTTTTCTTGATTTTTCTTCCTCTTATAGGTAGCTCTGTTTTATTTGATAATTTGATCAATTCCTGCTGCCCAAAACACTTGTCCTTGGTTTTTGTGAGATTGCACCCCTGGGTATCCTAACTATGTGCTGACAACTCCATTTTCATTTGTTTCTCTGGCTCCTCTTCTCTTCTTCACCTCCCTTTATTGCTGTTTTCCTAGGTTTCTCGTCTTCTTTCTTAGCACTTTCTTCCAGGGCAAACTTCTTGGTTTCTATAATTTCTTCTGGATCATTGGCTCTCAAACCTGTACAACTATCTCCCTTGCTCTCTCTTGAACTTCAAATCAACTTGCATGTCCTGCTGACCAGCAGCATTCAGCACATTGGAGAAAACATCATCTTTTATGCCCAAACAAGAATTTCCTCATTACTTATCCTTATGCTTTAATGATCATACTTAGGATTGAACTCCCTCTACCAAATCAACTTTGATCTCCTTTTCCTCAAATGAAATTTAAAGCCTTCAAACCAGACTCCAGCCCACCTTTCTAGCTGTCTTTCCATCCCAATCTTCCCAGCCCTTTTCAAACTTCACTACATGTTTACCATCAAATTTCCTATACTCTTTACCTTTGAGACTTTAGTCTGCCTCACATACCTTTTCTGTTTCCTTCTCTATCTGTTACAATCATACATATTCTTTAAGGTCTACTTCAGTGCACCACAAAACTGTTTTAGAGCCCACAAATGATCCTTCCTTCCTCTGAAGTCTTGCACTAGGCCAGAGTATACCAGGCACAGTACTAGACATTATACATCTAGCACTCACTTCACTTTCTCTACAATTCTGCCTGTGAGGCAGATATTAATAACCCCATTTTGCATATGAAGAAACTAAACTGAAGCTTGTATAGATTGAAAGTTTTGTCTATGGCTTTTGTGATAGTGTACTCTTGGTATCCTTAGTTACATGCTGACAGTTCCATTTTGGATTACTTATGTGGCTTCTCTTGTATTCCTCACCTCCCATTGTCACTTCTACGTTCTAAATTAGCAGAGCCCAGAACTGAAGCTAGGTTTGCTTCCCTTTAACCACTTTGTCATACTGCTTGAAGGGCATTCACTGTTGGTACAGTGTTGGGTGAAAAATGGATGAGCAGAGAAAAGTCGTATTTATGAAAAATTGTAGCAAGTTAAAAGTCAATTCTATATACAAAAAGGGAGATTTGAAACTAATTTCCAGCCCAAATTTAGCTTACTTTTAAAACATCTCAGAGGATAAGGGAAGAACATCCCCTTATTCCTGCTTGCATTTGTGACTAGAGAACACAGGAGCCCTATATAGCTACATCCCCTTCTAAAGTGCCCTCTTCTCATTGTCTGCACACACATTTGTCAATTCTTGGTTCAGTATCTTACAGTTCATGAATCATGTGGGAGTGTAGAATTATCTTCAATTACCAGATGAAGAAAGTGAGACTCAGAGGCAGTATAGTTTGTAAGAGCAAAGATGCTATAAAAATCAGACTGTGCCTGCATTTGAATTATGGCTTCAGTACTTATTGACTGTATGGATTTGAGCAAATTATTTAATTTCTCTGAGCTTCAGTTTCCTCATCTGTAGGATAGGGCAGCTGTGAGGATTAAATGAGTTTATGTATATAAAGTGCTTATAATAGTGTCTGACATATAGTTAGTGCTCTGTATTAGCTAATATTATCATCTTTGCCATTCCTTCTTTAGCAAGGTCTTAAATCCAGGTATCCTTTTTCCACCTTTTCTATCGATGGTGTTATGATGGGAAAACGGGAAGGAGGTTGGCCATCTGGTGATCTTAGGCAAGTCACTACTGCTATATTATACCTAATCTATAAAATGAGGTATTAAGGGTGATGATCTTTGAAGTGCTATCCAGCTTTGTCATTGACTCCAAGTAGGCCCTGACAACAGGCTTTACAGTTGGTTTATGGCCACAGGGTCCTATCTAGGGATTGGTTTTGTCCAGAGTATAGCTGGACTTTATGACCTGAGGGCCCAGGCAGGTCAACTAGATTAAATGGGGACAAGAATGAGCCAGCTGCTGCTGGGGAAAGCCAAGAATGGACTCCCTAAAAAGAAGACTGCACTGTGAAAAACATACAGGTAGCAGAATCAAGTAGACCTGGACCTAGGGTAATTCAAACAGCATCACAGTTAGAGTCTTGAGCAGAGTATTTGTAATTGATGCCAAGATACTCTTTTGACCCTTGATAAACAGCCAGTGACAAAACTTTAAACCCTCATGATGCTCTGAGTTGGGCTGCAGGTACTTGTTAGGCTCTAGTAACACCCTGTTGGTACCCATTTTTGGCAGGAGAGGGGAGACTTCTCTGTAAATACTTATTTTATTGAGGCCAGTGACCAGCAATTCTTTTCCTCCACTGTGGCCAGAACAAGAAGAAATTGACTTTTACTGTAATTGTTAAAAAGCAAGTTTAAATGAAATTCCATTTAGAAGGGGTGCCTGTGACTGAAAGTGGCTGTCCAAATCTCCTTCTTTGGGGTTCTTAAAGAATAGGAACCATCTGGTTTATGGTGTGAATGGAGTTCTATGAGTTAATTATAGCTAATTAGTAGACATTGGTAGTATGGCATGATAGATATTAGTGCACATGCAGTCAAAAGACCGAGCTCTATAATTTATTACATGTATGATTGGCCAAAGGACCAGTTCACCACTCTGAGACTCAGTTTCCTCATCTTTAAAATATGGGTAATAGTGAGACCCAGCTCATTCATATGGATCAGATGATGCAGTAGATGTGAAACACTTTGTAAACAGTAATTCATGAGGTACTCGAAAGGTGGTATTATAAAAGGTCCTATTTGAAATCTCTTTTGCATCCAAGCTGAGGAGCTCCCTCTATGCCTTCTATCAAAAGAACAATGGCTATAACCCAATGAAGGATTCCTTAGGCAGGAGCTAACCAACAGAATGTCTTAACTAAGTCATAAGATAAGTGTATGTGTTTTTTCCTATGTGTGTCATGTGTTATGCATTAATATCATGACCATAGGATTATTATCTGGCTGGTATGTTGAAAGGCAGACCTGTATGAGAGGATGCATGATCCATATTCTGTCTCTGTTGTCTGAATTATTTTGACTTTGGTATTGCAGAGCCAATAATTACCTTGGTGTCCTTCATCAGAGTAGACTGATGGAAAAGATGACTTCTAGAGGACATGTTCAGCAATTCATATCTGGGAAGGGAATGTTTAAGTCCTTTGCCTGATGAGCCATATGTTCTCTATTCTGGAAATTGTTCCTCCAAATGCCAAGAAGATTGATGACCCATACAGGCTGAAACCAGTTGTAGGGGAAAGGAGAACAAATAATACAGTGGTCAAGATGGCAGCCAGAGAGAAACAGCCTATTCCCCCATACCCATCCTCATCACTGTGCCTAGACCAATGTCATGAACATATGTGTGTGTGTTTATGTGGAAGTGGCATAGATGTCTGCCTGCTAATATGTGGAGCCAAGTCCTGCTGGCCATAAAGTCTAATGACCAACGTACGTAGCCCCTACCTTTCTGAGTGATCTGAGCTTACCCTTTAATCTCCTTGTGGCTCAGTTTTGACATCTAGCAAATGCAGAAGTCAACCTAGATTCCCTATGTATCTCACATGGTTGTTGTATAAATCACTGAGTGAATCTGTGACAAGGTTGAGTTTCCTGGGAGCAAGGCGTCACAAAATGCCAGATTCTTTCATACCCATGAACACATGAATTTTCTGGATAGCATCATGTGTGGGTGAGAACAGGAGGCTGCAGGACTGGGGTCCATTATATGTGAAGAATGCCATAGTCTGTAACTCATGAGGGTGAGGTACAGTAGAGTTAAATAATGTATCACCAACTCTCAATTGGACAGTTGAAGAAGAGGAAATGGGGAGAACAGAGAATTTAGAGCAAATATGCTCGAGCCTCATTTTAGCCATTGGTTTCAGACTCTTCACTCGTTCCAGATCCAGAGCTGCCTTGAAGCATCAAGGGCAGATGGACTGGAGCTTTTTCTTCTCTAGGGGAGGCGCTCATGAGTAGGGATAAAAGTTTGAGGCCTGCATAGTCCATATACACATTCTGGGTCATTCTACCCACTGGCTAATGGAGAGTTGTTAGTATTGTCTTGTGGTCCAGTAGAGCTTGCTCTTCCAGTGTCATCTCCATTACCCCCACCTTTCACCACTAATATGTGAGTTTTTCCATAAGTAGTAGAGCTTCGGGGAGCGGGGGAAGTAAGGTAGCTAGATGTGTGGACTGAACACATTCTTATTTTGTCTCCTAAGCTGATCACTGGAGATTCCATCGTTAGTGCTGAGGCAGTATGGGATCACGTCACCATGGCCAACCGGGAGTTGGCATTTAAGGCTGGCGACGTCATCAAAGTCTTGGATGCTTCCAACAAGGATTGGTGGTGGGGCCAGATCGACGATGAGGAGGGATGGTTTCCTGCCAGCTTTGTGAGGGTGAGTGTCAGCTTTCACTCTCCTCTCCTTTCTCCTTGGCTACTTGCCCCTGGCTTCCCCCTCACCAGCCCCTTTTCTCCTTCTCATTCCCCTTCTTGTGGCTCCTCACAGTTTTCCTCCATGTTTTTGGTCTCCTACCTAGGACTTGGGCTTTCTTTAATCTTTGCCCTTCTAATTTTGAGGTTTTTTTTCTTGTTTTTATAACAATCCCCATCTCCTGCCTCCCACCTTCTACCCATTGTGACTTTGCACAAATCACTTCCCTTTTGGCCTTGATGGTTTTGAAGACCTTTTCAACTCTATATTGCTGTGAAATTTTACCTTTTTTATCTCTCTTTTCTGCTTTCTTTCTTTTACTTGCCTCTTATTTTTTTATCCTTTCTTTTTATAGCTTTCTTCCCACCCTCTTTCTCCCCTCCCAACTCTTCTCTGCTTCCTTTGCTTCTTTTCTCTCATTTAGGGAAGTGTGAACACCCCTGCGTGTTGTCTCATGATTGTCTACAGCTGTTAATGTAAGAATCTGGGCTCCCTACCCTCTCAAGAGCTAGAGTTACTGACTGCAAATCTTGCTTTTTGCAAGGTGGTTGGGAACTAAGATCTGCCAAGGGTGGGAATCAGGCACCTTGGTAAGGCTGCCAAGGCCTTGGCCCTTTTAACATACGACCTTCAAGGTATACCACGAAGGACCTGGCCCTTAAAAGAAGGGGTCCTTGAGAAGGGGATCCTTAGCAATTTCTGCTTCCTCTGTGTTACCTAAACAGGATGCTAAAGGGGGAAGAACACTGGCCTGGTGTTCCAGCTCTTGGCCTTCCTTAGTGTTATGAGTTGGAATTAATTAGCTGTTTGGCAGTCATGAGCTCTGATTTTCCCCATATGCAAAATGGTGTTGACAATTATTTCATGCTAGGGGATATCACAGTGAACAAAATAATATATATTAAAACAGATTTGTGGCAATACAAGTACCAAAGCCACACCAGGGTGTCTTATAGCCATCCTTACTATTACCTTTTGTTAGTTTCTTTTGTAAGATGAGGGTGAAATCCTGACCTCAAACAAAAGATCAGAGTTGCTTGGGTCCTTGGAGAATGAAGGGCCGAAGGATAGAAGTGTGACATGAGGGAAGGACCAGGGCATTTGGAATCAGATAATCCAAGATGAAGATGCAGTCTCATTTTTACTACCTCCTGCCTCTATGGCTTTTGGCAAGACTTTTATCTTTCCTGAGCCTTATTTCCTCATCTGAAAAATAAGAATAGCAGAAATTTTATGATGGTTATATGAGATTACTGTGTGAATAAAGTGTCTGGCACATGGTGGGTACTTAGCACATGGTAACTTGCTTTATTATCACTACCACCACCACCTTATTATTAATAGCTCCAAGGAGGTCTGTGTATCAAGGCTGACCATAGTGATTGAAAGAAGCCTCCTTCCTAGGAGAGTTGCAAATGTAGGAAGCACTGTTATCTGGTTACAGTAATTTAAGTGAGGGCACTGCTCAGAAGCAAAGAGGTAGACAAAATGTCCTCTCATCCCCTCTATACTGAGAATTTCTTAATGAAATATCCAGTCCTTTTCCCTCTAACATATATGGTGTCTTCCATCAGAGTCTCCACAGACCATGTGTCCAAACTCAGCTTTGTTGGTTGATGAATTTGTCCCAGGGGTAGTTAGAAAGACCACAACAATAACCATGGGCCTTTGTAACTAGAATGAGACCCTGTATACAGACAGCTTGTGTGCCTTGGACTGACAGCCCCCTCTTTAAAAAAAGGATTAAATTGCACTCAGTGAAAATCACCCAAATCTGCATGTATTTCATCTTCAGTGAAATGTCATTTTTATAATAAAATGTAATTCAAGGGGTGGGATAAAATACTGGGAAAAGCAGAAAGACTCAAGGAGACAAATAACAGAACCAAGCTTTAGAATATCAATGAACTGACATTGATGCTCATACATCCAAGACCAAGAGGAGTGTTTCTCTAACCAAATAGCTTCAGTAGCCACATGGGTGGGCTGAAGCTGACCTTTGAGGAGACCCCTGGCTGAGCCAGACATACATGGTATAGAGTCTAGCCTAGTGGTCCTCAATCTTGGCTGCACAATGAAATAATTCACTTCGGTAGCTTAAAAGACACAAACACTAAAACCCCAGCTCTAGGCTGGTTAAATCAGAATCTTTGATATTGAGAATAATTTTGGTTAGGCCAGTATAGTCCAATAGAAATATGTGAGCCACAAATGCAAGCCACAACTATAAAATTTTCTATTAGCCACACTAAAATAAATTAAGAAGATATCAGTGAAAGTAATTTAATGTATTTTAGTTAACCCAATATATCTAAAATATTACGGTATAATAATATATTATCACTATAAATTTTTTAGTATTTTATTAAGTTTTTGAAATCTGATGTGTATTCTATACACATCTCAATTCACGCTGGTCACATTTCACGTGCCTATTAGCCATATGTGGCTAATTGCTACTGTATCAAATAGCACAAATCTAGACTGAGAACCATGACAGCAGACCAGGAGCATTAATGAAAGAGCCTAAATCATAAATTAGAATTCCAGTATTCTATTATACCAGTGTCTATTCTTTGAGAAACCAAGATGTTGCCTCAGATTGTATTTGTAATGAGTTTTTGATCATTGCAAACCTTTTTAAGTGATAAGTAAATGGACTTCTGATCTCTAAAGGGGAATACAATGGAACTTTAGCAGCTAGCAGTTGTGGTGTCACCAGTAAAAGGAAATTGGGTTAAAGTGTTGCATGAATGATGTGAAAATTGATGCCAAGTTAGACCTTTCAGTTCTCATAAATGAGCATTTATGTATAGGTTTACATTCTGGTAAGATTGTGTTACTCAAGGAATTGAATGGCAGAGGTTATGTAGGCTCTTTTCTTGTTGTTGTTGTTGTTGTTTGTTCACTCACTAAGTTGTGTCCGTCTCTTTTGCGACCCCATGGACTATAGCCTGGAAGGCTCCTCTGTCCATAGTATTCCCCAGGCAAGAATACTGGAGTGGGTTGCCATTTCCCTCCCCAGGGAATCTTCCCAACCCAGAGATCTAACCCACATCTCCTGAATTGGCAGGTGGATTCCTTACTACTAAGCCACCAGGGAAGCCCAGGCTCTTTGCTAGTAGGTATTTAAAAGTAGAATTGCTAACAACATTCTTCTACATTGATTTTGGTTGAGGTTAGAATTGTACTGTGGAGGCAGTGTTAGCTATATAGAAAATGAGAGACCTGAGTTCTGATCTTGGGTTTTCCAAACACTTGACAAATCATCATGGGTTTTTAGTTTCTCCTTCATCTCTGAAGCATTCTCTAGAATCTATTCAAGCTCTGACATATCTAGGTAGGACATATAGATAAGTAACACTCATCTATGGAATCTTCATTAGTACTGATGTAGGTAGATGTTGGTTTCCTGAGGTGACATACTTCTATGTTGTAGTATTGTTGCCTTGTTTATCCAGTCTCATCCTGAGCTAAGATTCAGTAACTCCTTGAGAATACTGTCCTTAGGATATTTGGCATATAACATAAAAGTATAATGGCAAAGAAAAGACTTTCCTCCTAACTCTATACCAACTGGACATCTTTGTGGATCATTGGACCAAATTGGTCACTGACATAGTGGAGCATTTCCATGTCCTAACTGGAAGTCTCATTGCTATGTGAACATCAGCCCTAGGATGTTTAGTGCTGTTCTATCCAAGGTAGACTTACCTGCTGTTAATTAGGTTTAAAACCAATGTGGAATCTGAGAAACCCAGATTCTTGCCTCAGTTCCAAGTATGCACCTTGAACAGTTTTCTGTATATTTTTGAAGCCCAATTTTCCTCCTTGTAAAATGGGGATAATTAAGTCTTGTGAAAATCATTTGTAACCTGAGGTATGCTGGATATCTGTAAATAGGAAGTGTGATACCATTTTGGGTGCTGCACAAGAAACTTCTGAGTTTATATGTCTTCTATCCAGTCAAATATCTGCCTCTCCTATTATTCAGAATTTTAGTCTGTATGTACATAGATGTGTGTGTGTGTGTGTGTGTGTGTGTGTTATCAGTCTCTCTCATATCTCTGGGGATATGACTTCACTACAGCAATGCAGGAGTTGATTTACTTTCTCAGCAGTTGGTCATGCATGCTCAGTCACTCAGTTGTGTCCAACTCTTTGCTATCCATGGGTTTTCCCAGCAAGGGTACCCGAGTGGGTTGCCAGTTCCTCCTCCACAACAATTGATCAGGTTAAGTGAATTAGAGCTTGCTGAACACCAATCCTTACATCTAAGGGCTGACATCTTCAGCTGCTTTTCTGGGCTGGTGTCCCCTAGGGGAGCTGAGAGCCAACTGCCAGGATATGATGTGTCTCTTAAGTAGAAAATCCCACTCCTGTGGTGGCCCTCCTATCCCATTTGGGGCCCTAATTCCAAATCATTCAGGCCTATTTCTTTTATCACCATGTAAAAATTGGCCTTTGTTCTGACTTTGGGCTATGGTCTGGGGTCAGCTTACTGCCCACTCGAGAGTAGGCTCTGTACAGAATACATAACAACCTGCTATTAACATCCCACTGAGGCCTAAGTGACAAGGCATGGGTTTGTTCAGAGTGTAAAGAGCCTACTCAGAAGCCATCAGCGTACATTTTCCATGTTTCTTAAAATTCTAGATCTCCCTGGTTTCTGGCCTTCTGGCAGAAGATGAAAGGATGAGCTAGTCAGATCATTACCATCATTCCTTAGGGTTGTGCAGATCAGATGTCACAGAAACTAAACCTTCCTTTTATAGGAAAGCCCACTGCCCCAGAGTATTACTTGGCTTTGGATTATATAGTGTCTCTTTTTTCATTGCACTTGGGAAACTTTTCACCTATATAAACCCCTAGACTCACAGTAGATTTAAAGCGGTAAAGACCCATCTTAGCCAGGAGTAGCTGACTTAGATGTTTACAGGGCCAAGCAGGTAGCTTACATGAGTAAAACAGCCTGGTACTAGGGTAAGTGGGAGCCTGTGTCAAGTTGGGAAATCTATGCCCTATCTAAAGGGAGCAAAAGTGACTTGGATGGTTCTTGGCAAGTGTGAAAGTCCATCGAGCTCAGATCTTCCAGATTTTTCAAGAAAAGCCAAAAATTGGATTTCATGTAAAAATCTTCATGTTTTAAAAATGTTGACCAGTAATTCACATTTTAAAAGAAACACTGTGAAGAATAAACTGAACATATCAGTAGGCTAAATTGAAATGTCAGTTCCCAGCTTGTGACCACTGGTCATCCTAATTTCCTCATTTTATAAATCCTGAGGAAACATAGACTCAGATAATGGAAGTGACTTTCTTACTCATGTAGGGAATTAGTGACAAAGCCAGGACTTGAACTCCGGCTTGCTGATTCTTACTTAAAACAGGTGATATTAAGTCTTTGTCTAGTAAGTACAACGTATGGAATTCCTCAGGTATGGTTTCTGTCTGTTGTTTTCCTGTGGATGGGCTATAATTTCCTGTTTCTTTGTATGTCTTGTAATTTTTTTTGTTGTTGAAAACTGGGCAGTTTGAATATTATAGTTTGATAACTCTGGAAATCCAGATTCTCTTCCTTCCTCAGAGTTTGTAGCTGTTGTTTGTTGAGGAATAAAATTGCCTACTTATTTAGTGACTTTTCCAAACTTTTTTTTTTTCTGCAAAGACTGCATTCCTTGCCATGTGTAATCATGGAAGTCTCCATTCCATTATTTCATTAGTCAGCCAGTGAACTGACCGAGATTGCTTTTAAATACCTGAAGCCAAAATAAACAAATTACTGACAAGGTCTTTGCAACTTGGCCAAGATTTGGGGCATTCTTTCAACACTAATCCAGACTGCCTACAACTCTGCCTTACTTTTCTTCTACATTCCTGATTGCATGGGACCTACAGATCCTCCAGAAGTGCAAGCCTACAATCTACTCAGGCTTTTACTGAGCATACATCTAGTTCAGGGCATGTGTGTTGTACTCTGACTTCCTCAGTGTGCACAGTGGCCCTTCTGAGTCTTTATTCTCCCAAGAAATTTTTCCTCAGTCTCTTTCTTCCTATGGTATTGGATCCATTTGCTGCTTGCCCCTTCTGCCATCCTTTGCCGCAGATGGCCATGGGCAGTGAAAGTCTTTAAGTCTTTCAACAAAGGCAGTCATGACCTCTAAAGCCAATTTAGCCTTGGGTAGGGGTATAAGACAAAGGTCAGTCTCTATGCCTGACCCTCAGGATCAAAAAGATCAAAACACACAGCCACAGTATTTTAAGAACAAGGTCATTAGCCCGTTGGCATAAACAAGCTGCAGGAGGAATATGGGCCACCTTTCTCTCAGCTGCTGGGGAATCAGAAATGGTAGACAAATTAGCAAAATACTTCAAAATTCTCTTATCAAATTTTAGCTACCCTTTTCTTCATCAAGTGGGATAAATTGGAAAATTGGGATTGACATATACACACTATTATATATAAAATAGATAATAAGGGCCTACTCTATAGCACAGGGAATTGTATTCAATACTCTGTAATGGCCTGTATGGGAAAAGAATCTAAAAAGAAGAGTGAATACATGTATATGTATAACTGATTCACATTGATGTACACCTGAAACTAATGCAACATTGTAAATCAACTCTGTCTTGATAAAATTTTTTAAAAAGAGTTCCCTACTTGCTGTAAGTTTTGGATTAGATTCCAGAATTCTGAAAAACTTGGTTCTGTTGGTCTTAGTCAGCTAAAGGGTGATTCAGTAGAGGGACTTATTATTTGTGCATCCCCATCTACCACTTTTAGTGATGTTCCCCCCTCCTGAATCTTAATCCTGTGCGTTCTGGACTACAGAACAGTCAGGAAAGGGTGTACATGGGCTGCTAACACGACTGTTAACACTTGAGGACCTACTTCCCATTTTAGGCTAATGGCAACGGTGTTTTGATTTCTTGAGTTCAAATATGCTCTTATTTACCCATTCAAGTTTCAGGTGGACAAAGACCTCTACTCTTAACCATCTATGTAGAAACTCTTGTTTGTGATGCTAGAGATGATTTATTATAAGATCTGTGAATTAAGGATGACATAAGCAGGGAGGGCCTTTCTTCCTGGATTACAGAAATTTCTCTTTTTCATACTAAAGTTTCAAATGGTGTTATTAGCAGTCATTTGCATTCACATGATCCACCTTAATTGCTTCTCATTATACACACACTTTGGATAACATTATCCAGTTCATCTTTTGGCTAATTGGAGCTGATTTTTTTCATAAGGAGTCATCCAGCTCAGAGATAAGATGATTTCCTCCATATTAAAGTAGGTCACCCTGTAGGTCTCACTTCAGTTCAGTCGCTCAGTTGTGTCCAACTGTTTGTGACCCCATGGACTGCAGCACACCAGGCTTCCCTGTCCATCACCAACTCATGGAGCTTGCTCAAACTCATGTCCATCTAGTCAGTGATTCCATCCAACAATCTCATGATCTGTTTTCGCCTTCTCCTCCTGCCTTTAACCTTTCCCAGCATCAGGGTCTTTTGCAATGAGTTAGTTCTTCGCATCAGGTGGCCAAAGTATTGGACTTTCAGCTTCAGCATCGGTCCTTCCAATGAATATTCAAGACTGATTTCCTTTAGGATGGACTGGTTTAATCTCCTTGCAGTCCAAGTGACTGTCAAGAGTCTTCTCCAACACCACAGTTCAAAAGCGTTAATTTTTTGTTGTTGTTGTTGTTTTAAAAATTGGAGGCTAATTACTTTACATTATTGTATTGGTTTTGCCATTCATTGACATGAATCCGCCCCAGGTGTATAAGTGTTCCCCATCTTGAACCCCCCTCCCACCTCCCTCCCCACTCCCTCCCTCTGGTTCATCCCAGTACACCAGCTCCGAGCATCCTGTATCATGCATCGAACGTGGACTGGCGATTCGTTTCACATATGATAATATACATGTTTCAATGCCATTCTCCCAAATCATCCCACCCTCACCCTCTCCCATAGAGTCCAAAAGACTCTGTACATCTGTGTCTCTTTTGCTGTCTCATATGCAGGGTTATCGTTATCATCTTTCTAAATTCCATATATATGCGTTAATATACTGTATTGGTGTTTTTCTTTCTGGTTTACTTCACTCTATATAATAGGCTCCAGTTTCATCCACCTCATTAGAACTGATTCAAATGTATTCTTTTTAATTGCTGAGTAATACTCCATTGTGTATATGTACCACAGCTTTCTTATCCATTTGTCTGCAGATGGATATCTAGGTTGCTTCCATGTCCTGGCTATTATAAACAGTGCTGCGATGAACACTGGAGCACATGTGTCTCTTTAAGCATCAGTTCTTCAGCGCTCAGCTTTATTTATTGTCCAACTTTCACATCCATTCATGACTACTGGAAAAGTCATAGCTTTGACTAGACAGACCTTTGTTGGCAAAGTAATGTCTCTGCTTTTTAGAGACATTACTTTGGTCTCATTCTAAGGTCTCACTTAGAATCCTCAAATTGAAAATAACCATGAAGGACATATAGTCTGTGTCCCAGTCTCCAGGCACAATTATAACTAACTCATCTTGGACTTTTGAGAACCTGGCTAACATCTGTCAGATAAGCCTAAGCTACTTCTTGATTAAAGCTGTTAGCCCTTACATTGTAATCTAAGCCAGTTTCTTGAAACATTGCTATTTGCATGAAACAGATGATATTTAAGAGCTTGCAACAGTAGAAGACACTGTGAATCATTCCCTTCATGGTGGGGCTTTCCTTCCAAGGCTCTGTTGCTTCATCCATAACATTAATTGGAAATTTGATTGGCTGCCTTAGTTTTAAGACTATGATCTCAGGCCTAGGGCCTGTTTTTCTCTGTGTAGCTAACCCCTAGGTTCATTTAGGGATCAGACTGGGCCTCCCTAATAGCACGTCTACATTGTTTTGGTGGTCTTGATGACTTGAGGAGAGGAAGATCATGACTGATTGAATGCTTGGGGATGAAATCTATTTCTGAGGCTCTTTGGGAAGTACACAATTTTGTAAAATCATGATAATTGTACATATATTTCTGGTTATATATGTTTCTTTTTTGGTCATATATGTCATTATGAATCAAGGTAAGCCTCTTACCTTTTTCTTCTTGTTATTATTACTGCTGTTACCGTCTCCTTACCAGTATTTACTAATCCTTGAACAAAAGTGACTGTCTAGCACTTAGCAAAGCTGCCTCCTTGAGCTAGGTAGACAAGGGCTGAAGTTATCTGGCATTTTGAGAGGCCTCCTCCCAGGAACTTTGTCCTGCTTATTAGAGGGTCACCAGAAAAATCATACTTAGATGCCCATGGGTCTCTTTTTTGGTTTTCAGAGGTGAGTCTTTGAAGAACCTTGATTTGTGAATGCCTTAGTGTTGAATGAGAGAATTGACCTTTTTTTTTTTTTCCTTTAATTCTGTTCCCAGAATGGGTTTGGTCCCTCAGGTTAACTCAGGGTGGTCATTTCTAGAGGACATAAAGGCTGGTTGCCAATCCCTAGGATGTGAGCCACAGAAAAAAGGGCCTGAGGGCTCAGGCCTTGTCTGTACCATTCCTGTTAGAGATCCAACCAGCAAGGGAGTCTGATGTTTCACGGCCTAAATACAAATAGGTACCATTGCCTTTTTAGAGACATTTTCTCTTCTACAATAGGACAGGAACAAAGCAAAAGTAGGCCAGAGCCTTAAGCAAGAAACTAGACTCCCCCACCAAGAATGGTACTCCCTGAGTATGGTAGACTGGACTAACTTCCCCTTTCCTTGACTAGGATTAGAACTCAGATCCAGTGAGATCTGAGTTGCAATGTGACTTTTGTTGAGTTTTTTGCCTTAAAGGAGTCAAGGAACAGGTGAATGATGCTAAGAGGGCAGGAGAGGTGTATGAATAGGGAGCTCTGGGCAGAATTTCTCTAGCCTTTTGAGGTTGGGTGGTCCTTCTCTATTGGAAATATGCTGTGTAGGAATATCAAAGATCAGTTTGTGTGTGTTGAACAGGAGGCATTCTCTTTGGGGGAATAGGGAATGATAGGGCTCCTTGGAGACAGAGAGATGAAACACTTGACAGATTACCATCCAAGAAAAATACAGTGAAGGTAGCAGGAGCATTGGGCTGTAAAGTCAGAGATCTGAATTTAAGGGTCAACTCTGATGCTGATTCTCTAGGGATGTCAGGGAGGGACCTCTTCTTGGCCTCAGTGTCTCAACTAAAAATTCAGGAAGTTGGACTTGGTGGTTTCTGATGGCCATATCTGCACCAGTTTGAGCTTATTCCATGATTCTATAACCAAGATCACCTGTGTTTACCTGTCTGCTTTCAGTCAGAATGGTGTATCAAATTGGTTTGATGGAGCTTTCTGGTGGAGAAAGAAGGATTTGGCTTCACACTACAGTTGTTGAATAGAGAGTGGAGGAACCACTGACACATTAATAGGTAACACTCCATCCCCAGGATGTGGTAAGGCTGTTTCTATGAGGCACCAGCCAGTGAGTACCAACAGGAAGATGATGCAAGGTTGTGTAAAGAAGCTGTTCAGCAAAGAAGTTGTGCCCTTCTGTCCTTTATACAGCCAGATTCTAAATTAAGAGACAATTTGCTTTTGATCTTTACCTGTATCAGTTGAATAGGGAACTTTCTGAGGTGAAAATATCCTGGCCCGAGGCTCGTCTTCTTAATTTGAAGCCAGGCTGCTCTCTATTAGAAATCAGAGCCTCTCATTTCATGTTTTAAAATGTTTTTAATTTTTTATTGGAATGTAGTTGATTTATGATGTTGTATTAGTACAGAAAGTGAATCAGTTATACATATACTGTTTTATTTTTAAGATTTTTTTCCCCATATAGGCCATTACAGAGTATTATGTGGAGTTCCCTGCACTATACAGCAGGTTATTAGTTATCTCTTTTATATATAGTAGTATATATGTCAGTCTCCCAATTTATCCATCCCTGCCTTATCTTCTGGTAACCATAAGTTTGTTTTTCTACACCCATGTCTCTACCTCTGTTTTGTAAATAAGTTCTTTTGTACTCTTTTTTTTTTTTTAAGACTCCATGTATAAGCAGTATCATATGGTATTTGTGCTTCTCTGGCTTACTTCACTCAGTATAACAATCTCTAGGTCCATCCATGTTGATGTAAATGACATTATTTCAGTCTTTTTTTATGGCTGAGTAATATTGCATTGTGTATATGTACCACATCTTTATCCATTCCTCTGTTTATGGATATTTATGTTGCTTCCATGTCCTGGAAAATTGGGGTGTATGTATCTTTGGTAATTATGGTTTTCTCTGGGTATATATCAATGAGTTGGATTTCTGGGTCATATGGTAGTTCTTATTTTTAATTTTTAAAGGAATCTCCATACTGTTCTCCATAATGGCTATACTGATTTGTATTCCCACCAACAGTGTAGGAGGGTTCCCTTTTATCCACACCCTCTCTAGCACTTATTGTTTGTAGAGTTTTGATGATGGCCATTCTGATTGGTGTGAGGTGATATCTCATTGTAGCTTTAATTTGTATTTCTCTAATAATTAGTGTTGCTGAACATCTTTTCATGTCCTTTATGGCCATCTGTATGTCTTCTTTGGAGGATATCTATTTAGATCTTCTGCCCATTTTTTTTTATTAGGATATTTGCTTTTTGATATTGAGCTGCATGAGATTAATCCAATAAAAAATAATTACTCTCCTTTCATTTTATAATTACCACTTGGCTTTAAGATCCGGACTTCAGAGAAGAAAGGAGAAGGCTTTAGCCTCTTCATACTGAAGTGTGAATGATTGGTATCAGACTTCTGCTTGAGAAAGATTTGGAGGAGAGAAGGGACCATGAAGGAAGCAAGGAAACAAAGTCAGCAAAACCAAAAAAGAAAAGGTAGATGGGAGAAAAAAAGTGGAAAGAAACACAAAACACTATGGAAAGGGAGAGATTGAAAGCACACTTACTTTTCGCACCTCCATTTGGTTGGTGCCAGCTGGTCCTCCACAGGGACTTCATGCCCCTTAAGAAGTATTTCAAATTCTAGGAGACTAGCCTGAGAATCAGATAGAGCTGACTTCATATCTTATACCCAAGTACTTGTGATCAGTGTGACCTTTAAAATAATTTCTTTATGTCTTTGAAACTTTTTTTTTCTCACCTGTAAAATGAGGACAGTGAGCCCCAATTTTCCTTAAATATCAGACCCTGATATTTGAATAGCATGCTACAGTTTGATATGGCATAATTTGCCCTCTCTCATATAGAGAGTTCAAAGGCTTGTAGAGCAGGGGAGAGAGGTTACAGCTGAAAATCAGAGCAGAGAGAGAGACTATCTTCTCCAGAGACCTTAGAGTAATACCTAAAGCTTCAGCTTCTTGAGGATCACAATTCAGTGCCTTCTGCATTCTCCATGACCATTGTGGAGTTCGAAAGAGTTAATTCACGTGAAAGGAGGTTAACAGCTCTGAAGCCTATGCCTGCATGAGAGATTAGACTTGCTTTTAACCTGAAGGAAGCCTGAAGATTGAGTTGGCTTCCTTAAAAGGGAGAGACCACAGGTAAAACAGAGGATCAGATCAGTGCAGAAGGAAGCTGCCTAACAAATGAATGCCCCTGGTACTGTCAGAGCCACCTGCTCATGATAGCTTGGCCCTGACAGTTCTCTTTTGGCTCTTATTTGTCTTCCAGTTCCAGTTCCAATATGGCAGGATTCTTAGGTCCCACTTACTAATGACAAGTTTCTGGACTGGCCTAGAGCCAAAGTATCCCTGGCTATTAGACTGCTAGTCTCCAGGCCTCTTCATGACTCTGCTAGGGCCAGCCTCTCCTTTACTTGATTCCCCTCAGCGGGATCCGGAAACATCTTACAGTAGCTATGAAATCTCCAAGTATATAAAGTTTGGCTTTGGAATGTACCTCATTCTCTCTTTATCTTCTCTTCTCTTACTTGATCTTGCCAAGTAAGTCTTTGAAGCAAGTTGCTTCCCAGAGCAGTACATCTGCTCAGGTGAGCTATTGTCCCAAATAAGCATCAAACTGAGGTTCAGGTTGGATTGGTAGCACAATATGCCAAAAATAGGGTGAGCACTGAATCTCTGCCAGTCTCAAAGAACTAGAGTTCTAACTCCTGGGCAGCAATTACTGGTTCAAGATGAGATTGTATTCCTTAGGTTCTTGCATTAACTGGCTGAACTCAGAATAGTCAGTAGTCTTGAGATGCGATCCAAAGGAATTATATAACATGAGGACAGCTGACCAAACCATTCTCTTCCCTTCAGATTTTATTACTTTCCCAAGAGCTTTATTTCTGGCTTTAATTTCTTTTTCTTGATTGGGGCAGATTGGAGACTATTCCCTGGCTCTTCCTCCCACCTCAGACACAAATACAACCCTCTAGCTTTGGAATAGGACATTTAGAGCTGATGGAAAAATTCACTTATTTTCTTTCCTCAGGTAAGACTGATATGGCTGTCTTTGGATGACGTATTAAGGCAATGAGTGGAAAGTTGAAGATAGGATATTTTTATATAACAGCATATCTAAAGTGGCACATCTAGTGTGATTTATCCTTGATCCTTCTATAGGGATGATCCTGGAAAAGGCAAGACCAGAGCAAACCACAATTTCAGGTTACTTCCTTAAAGGTGAAAGGAAAGCATTTTCCTTTATTGACAGTTCCATAAATGGCCAGTTTTCTTCTTTCACTTTGCTTGCTTTTTCCCCTGTTTGCTGGAAAAAGATGCATTTATACAAGGAGAAATCCACTTGAGGTGGTGGTGGATTGGAGTTCTTTGTTAAAAAATAGATGAAGAAGACTTTTGACAAAAAAAGGGTCCACTGGACAAGGGAATGACCGACAATTTCAGCATCCTTGCCATGAGAACCCCATGAATATTATGAAAAGGCAAAAATGACACTGAAAGATGAAGCCCCCAGGGCAATAGGTGTTCAATATGCTAGTGGAGAAGAGTGGAGAAATAGCTCCAGAAGGAATGAAGAGGTGGAGCCAAAGTGGAAACAATGCCCAGTTGTGCATGTGTCTGATGGTGAAAGTAAAGTCCGATGCTGTAAGAACAGTATTGCATAGGAACCTGGAATGTTAGGTCCATGAATCAAGGTAAATTGAAAGTGGTCAAACAGGAAATGGCAAGAGTGAACATTGACATTTTAGGAATCAGTGAACTAAAATGGAAAGGAGTAGGTGAGTTTAATCCAAATGACCATTATATCTACTACTGTGGGCAAGAATCCCTTTGAAAAAAATAGAGTAGCCCTCATAGTCAACAAAAGTGTTTGAAATGCAGTACTTGGGTGGAACCTCAAAAATGACAGAATGATCTTGGTTCTTTTCCAAGGCAAACCATTCAATATCACAGTACTTGAAGACTATGCCCTGACCACTAATGACGAAGAAGTTGAACGGTTCTATAAAGACATAATAGAGATTCTAAAATTAACAACAAAAAAAAGATGTCCTTTTCATGATAGGGGACTGGAATGCAAATGTAGGAAGTCAAGAGATACCTGGAGGAACAAGCATGTTTGACCTTGGAGTACAAAATGATACAGGACAAAAGCTAACACCTCCCCATGTTGGTTGGGACTGGCTGAGGCTGTGAGATGAGTGAGGACCCTTCCAACTGCATACACTGGGGGAAGTACAGCTTAGTAGGGAGAGTGTAGTGTCAGGCTGCAGACAGTGGGTGACTCTGTTGCCATGACAAGTGGTTGATGTTAGTGGGTCCAACATTGAATTATTGGCTGTGCTCCAATAAGTAGATGACAGGGAATTCAGAGGGAGGCAGTATGCAATGAACCAATAATGGTTTTCTCATCTGTAAAATGAAGTGCTTATAAATTCCTCCAACAGATTATCAGCAAGTAGTTACTGAGGAGATACAGAATTTCTTTGCTGACAAAGGCCCATATAGTCAAAGCTATAGTTTTTCCAGTAGTCAAGTACAGATGTGAGAGTTGGACCATAAAGAAGGCTGAGCACCAAAGAACTGATGCTTTCAAACTGTGGTGCTGGAGAAGACTCTTGAGAGTCCCTTGGACAGCAAGGAGATCAAACCAGTCATCCTAAAGGAAATCAACTCTGAATATTCATCAGAAGGATTGATGCCAAAGCTCCAATACTTTGACCATCTGATGTGAAGAGTGGACGCTTGGAAAAGACCCTGATGCTGGGAAATATTGAGGGCAGGAGAAGGGGGCCACAGAGGATGATATGGTTGGATGGCATCATCAAGTCAATGAATATGAGTTTGAGCAAATTCTGGGAGATAGTGAAGGACAGGGAAGCCTGGGATGCTGCAGTTCATGGGGTCATAAAGAGTCAGACATGATTAGCAACTGAACAACAGCAACAGAAGTACTTTAGACCTGGAGCCGATCCTACAAGAATATGATAGTAGATATGAAAACTTATATAGGAATTAAATGACTTGCCTAAGTTCTGACCTTACTCAAATCCTTTCTGTTTTCTAGATCACAGTTTTCTCACCTAGAAGATGGAGGGATTGGACCAGATAAACTCCAAGAATCCTTCTAATCCATACTCTATAATTTTTAACATTGATGTAAAATACACTTAACATATATATATATATATATTTTACCATTTCAACCATTTTAAAGTATACAGCTAAGTGCACTTATGATGCTGTAAAACCATCACCACTATTTAGTTCTAGAACTTTTTCATTACTCCTAAAATAAACACCTGCCCATTAGTAATAATTCCTTTCCTCCCTCACCACAGCCTCTGGACTCCATAACATTTGTATACAGGTCAGCAGGTGAAAGGCAGAGGATGTTGAGGGAAGAGATGTGGTTCAGGAGTTCAGTAGTAGAAAGAAAGAGGCAAATGTGTAGCTACAGGAGACTATTTCAACCTGGATAGGATTGAGAAGGGGTTAGAAATACAAGGCAGATGTTGCAGGAGAACCCTAAACAAGGAACATGCAAAGTGTGGGGCACTGGCACAGTTCTATAGGGTTAGTTAGTGAGACACTACCTGTAGAGTAGCAAGTGGTATAGCCTAGACAACATAATAGGTCTGACTCTAATGTGGCTCCATTTTGCCAGGTCACCACACTGAAGTAGTTTTTCTGATGTCTGTCAAGTATTGTGACCTTTCTAGGAGATGAATAGATTTCAGAGAAAAGTGAACTTCCGAAAGTTCTGGCAAAGTCAATAAATGTCTATACATGTACAAATGTTACTTTTTTGTTACCCATATGCCCCTCTCTCCACCCACAGGGCACACGACTCTGCACACAATATTTTGGAAGTAAATTCTGCATGATTTTACCTTATTTAATCAAACTATTCCTTTTGTGATTCTTTGACTCATAGAAACCTAAATTCTATCAAGGTCTAAGCAGTTGATGGGCTTAGAGATCAAATTTCCAACATCTGTTGGATCATAGAAAAATCTAGAGAATTCCAGAAAATTCTACTACAACTACTGCTTCATTGACTATGCTAAAGCCTTCGATTGTATGGATCACAACAAACTGTGGAAAATTTTTAAAGAGATGGGAATACCAAACCACCTTACCTGCCTCCTGAGAAACCTGTATGCAGGTCAAGAAGCAACAGTTAGAACTGGACATGAAACAATGGACTGGTTCCAAATCGGGAAAGGAGTACGTCAAGGCTGTACATTGTCAGACTGCTTATTTAACTTCTATGCAGAGTACATTACGCACAATGCCAGGCTGGATGAAGCACAAGCTGGAATGAAGATTGCCGGGAGAAATACCAATAACCTCAGATATGCAATTGATACCACCCTAAGAACATGATTTGTATATATTAAAGAATTCTTGCATCCATGGGATAAATCCCATATAATCATGGTATATGACCTTTTAATGTGTTGTAGGATTTTGTTTGCTGGAACTTTTTTGAGGATTTTTGCATCCTTGATATCATCCTGTAATTTTCTTTCTTTCTTTTTCTTTTTTTTTCTGGTATCTCTTTTGGGTTTTGGTATAAGGGTGATGATGGCCTTTTAGAATGAGTTTGGGAGTTTTACTCCCTCTGTAATTTTTTGGAAGAGATTGAAATTAATCAGGATAGGTGTTAGCTCTTTTCTAACCATTTGATAGAATTTGCGTAGGAAGCCATCTGGTCCTTGGCTTTTGTTTTTTAGAAGATTTTTTTTCACAGTTTCAATTTCAGTGCTTGTGATTGGTCTGTTTATATTTTCTATTTCCTCCTGATTCAATTTTAGATGAGTGTTCTTTTCTACGAAATTACCCATTTTCTTCAGGTTGTTCATTTTATTGGCATACGGTTGCTCATAGTAAGTGGTCTTATGATCCTTTGTATTTCTGCGTTGTCTGTTGTAACTTCTCCCTTTTCACCTCTAAGTTTTTGATTTGAATCTTCTCCCTTTTTCTCTTGATGAGTCTGGCTAAAGGCTTGTCAATTTTGTTTATCTTCTTGAGTAATTTGCTTTTAGTTCTATTGATCTTTGCTATTGTTTCCTTCATTTATCCCCATTTATTTCCACTCTGATATTCATGATTTCTTTACTTCTAGTAACTTGGAGTTTTCTTTTTCTTCTTTTTCTAGTTGTTTTATGTGTAAGCTTGGGTTGTTTATTGGAGAAGGCAATGGCAACCCACTCCAGTACTCTTGCCTGGAAAATACCATGGACAGAGGAGCCTGGTAGGCTGCAGTCCAAGGGATCGCTAAGATCAGACACGACTGAGCGACTTCGCTTTCACTTTTCACTTTTATGCATTGGAGAAGGAAATGGCAACCCACTCCAGTGTTCTTGCCTGGAGAATCCCAGGGACGGAGGAGCCTGGTGGGTTGCCCTCTATGGGGTTGCACAGAGTCGGACAGGACTAAAGCGACTTAGCAGCAGCAGCAGGTTGTTTATTTCTTTTTCTCATTTTTTTTTTCAGGGAGGATTGGATTGCTATAAATGTCACTATTAGCACTGTTTTACTGCATCCCATAGGTTTTGATTTGTCATGTTTTTGTTGATCGTTTCTATGTATTTTTTATTTCCTCCTTGATTTCTTCATTCACCTCTTGGTTATGTAGAAGCATATTGTTGAGCCTCCTTTTTTTTTTTTTTTAGAGATTTTTTTTTTTCCTGTAATTGATATTTAATCTTACAGTGTTTTGGTCATAAAAAAACCTTTATACAGTTTTTTATTTTCTTATATTTACCAGTGTTTGATTTGTGACCCGAGAGGTGATCTATCCTCAAGAATTTTCTGTGTGCACTAGGTAAAAATGTGTATCCTTCTGTTTTTGGATGAAATGTCTTATAGACATCAATTATATCTGTCTTGATCACTGTGTCATTTAAGGCTTGTGTTTCTTCATTAATTTTCTGTTGGGATGATCAGTCCTTTGGTGTGGGTAGAGTTTGAAAGTCCCCCAGTATTACTGTTTACTGTTGATATCTTCTTTTATAGTTGTTAGCATTTTTGTTATGTATTGAGACATATGTTTGTATGTTGGGTGCATAATCTTGATTTTTTTTTTCCAGTCATCACTTTGTATGTTGGGTGCATAATCTTGATATTTTTTTCCATTTATCACTTTCAATATATCCTGCTACTCCATTCTGGACTGCAGAGTTTCTGCTGAAAAATCAGTTGTTAGTCTTATGGCAAGTACTTTGTATGTTTAATATTTTGCTGCTTTTAATATTTCTTTGTGTTTGATTTTTATTAGTTTGAATAATATGTGTCTTGTTGTATTTCACTTTGGGTTTATCCTGTATGGGACTCTCTAGACTTTTTAGACTTAGTTGGGTATTTCTGTTCCCATACTAGGGACATTTTCAACTGTAATATCCTCAAATATTTTTTTAATCCCCTTTCTCTCTTCTTCTGGAACCCCTATAATTTTAATGTTGTTGCACTTAATGTTGTCCCAGAGGTCTCTGAGACTGTTCTCATTTCTTCTTATTCTTTTTTCCTTAATTTGCTCTGCTTCAGTTATTTCCACCATTCTATCTTCTAGCTCACTTATTCATTCTTATGCCTCAGTTATTCTGCTATTGGTTCCCTCTAGTGTATTTTTTTCCCAGTTATTATGTTGTTCATTGCTGATTGTCAGTCTGTTCTTTATTTCTTCTAGGTCCTTGTTAAACATCTCTTATACCTTCTTAATGCTTGTGGAGTCTGCTCCCAGTTGGTGGGGCTGGACTAGGGCCTTGTGAAGATTTCTTGGTCAGAGGGACTGATGCCTTTTACTGGTGGGTGGAGCTGTTTCTTGACTCTCTAAAGGAAAGTTTCATGCTCAGTGGTATGTTATAGGGTATCTGTGTGCTTAGTATAACTTTGGACAGTCTGTCTGCTAATTGGTAGGTTTGTGTTCCTGTTTTTCTAGTTGTTTGGCATGAGGCATCCGGCACTGGAGCCTGCTGGCCTTTTTGTGGGGCCAGGTCTTAGGGTTGAGGTTGAAGCCTTTTGGAAAGCTCTCATCAATTAATATTCCATGAAGTCAGCAGTTCTCTGGTGATCCAGTGTCCTGGATTTGGGTTTCCCACATCTTACTTTCAGGCCTGACCCCTTGCTGGAGCACCAAGACTCCACAAGTCATGCAACATGGAAAAGAAAATGAAAGGAAGAAATAGAGCAAAAAGTCAAACGTGCAAACAAACAAGCAAAAAAAAAAAAAAACAAAACAAAACAATGGACACACAGGACTCCAAGATAAATGGAAAAAGCAACATTAATTAGACAGGAACACATTAAGAAACCCACACACTCACTCTCACATAAAGAAAAAATAAAGGAAATAATACAAAGAGGAACCAAGAAAGAATAGAGTTACTCTCTCAGTTTATCCCACCCTCTCCTTCCCCAACTGTGTCCACAAGTCTATTCCCTGTCTGTGCTTCCCTTGCTGCCTTGCAAAGAGTTTCATCAGTACCATCTTTCTAGATTGCATATATATGCATTAATCATGATATTTGTTTTTCTCTTCCTGACTTAATTTGCTCTGTATAATAGGTTCTAGCTTCATCCACTGATTAAATCTATAACCATGGTTTCCTCAGAAAAGGTAGAAAATAACTAGGATGAGGAGTAGGCAAAGCAGAATTTCACATTATCTAGACTGTTTTAACTTTTTCTTCATTTTTATAAAGTTGTAATCCACATATAGAAATTTAACATTTTCAGTTCAGTTCAGTCATTCACTTGTGTCCGACTCTTTGCAACCCCATGAATTACAGCATGCCAGGCCTCCCTGTCCATCACCAACTCCCAGAGTTCACTCAGATTCATGTCCATCGAGTCAGTGATGCCATCCAGCCATCTCATTCTCTGGTGTCCCCTTCTCCTCCCGCCCCCAATCCCTCCCAGCATCAGAGTCTTTTCCAGTGAATCAACTCTTCGCATGAGGTGGCGAAAGTATTGGAGTTTCAGCTTAAGCATCAGTCCTTCCAATGAACACCCAGGATTGATCTCCTTTAGAATGGACTGGTTGGATCTCCTTGCAGTCCAAGGGACCCTCAAGAGTCTTCTCCAACATCATAGTTCAAAAGCATCAATTTTTCGGTGATCAGCTTTCTTCACAGTCCAACTCTCACATCCATACATGACCACAGAAAAAACCATAGCCTTGACTAGACAGACCTTGGTTGGCAAAGTAATGTCTCTGCTTTTTAATATGCTATCTAGGTTGGTCATAACTTTCCTCCCAAGGAATAAGCGTCTTTTAATTTCATGGCTGCAATCAGAATCCGCAGTGATTTTGGAGCCCCCAAAAATACAGTCTGACACTGTTTCCACTGTTTCCCCATCTATTTCCCATGAAGTGATGGGACCAGATGCCATGATCTTAGTTTTCTGAATGTTGAGCTTCAAGCCAACCTTTTACTCTCCTCTTTCACTTTCATCAACAGGCTTTTGAGTTACTCTTCACTTTCTGCCATAAGGGTGGTGTCATCTGCATATCTGAGGTGATTGATATTTCTCCCGGCAATCTTGATTCCAGCTTGTGCTTCTTCCAGCCCAGCGTTCCTCATGATGTACTCTGCATATAAGTTAAATAAGCAGGGTGACAATATACAACCTTGACGTACTCCTTTTCCTATTTGGAACCGGTCTGTTGTTGCATGGCCAGTTGTAACTGTTGCTTCCTGACCTGCCTACAGATTTCTCAAGAGGCAGGTCAGGTGGTCTGGTATTCCCATCTCTTTCAGAATTTTCCACAGTTTATTGTGATCCACACAGTCAAAGGCTTTGGCATCTATTTCTGAAGCAGAAATAGATGTTTTTCTGGAACTCTCTTGCCTTTTCCATGATCCAGCGTATGTTGGCAATTTGATCTCTGGTTCTGCTGCCTTTTCTAAAACCTGCTTGAACATCTGGAAGTTCAAGGTTCACATATTGCTGAAGCCTGGCTTGGAGAATTTTGAGCATGACTTTACTAGCGTGTGAGATGAGTGCAATTGTGTGGTAGTTTGAGCATTCTTTGGCATTGCCTTTCTTTGGGATTGGAATGAAGACTGACCTTTTCCAGTCCTGTGGCCACTGCTGAGTTTTCCAAATTTGCTGGGATACATACATTCTTGTGTGTATTTGTATATATTATATATATGTATGTATGTATATATGTACACCACATCATCACATTTTGGTCTATCTATTTATTAATTAATGAACGTTTTGGTTGTTTTCACTGTTTGGCTATTAAGAATAATGCTGGTATTAACATTTGCATATAAGTTTTTGTTTGTTCATATATCTGCAGTTCTCTTGAGTATATGCCTAAAAATATAATTGTTGGATTATATGGTAACTATGTGTTTAACTTTTTGAGGAACTGCCCCAGGGACTGCACCATTTTATATTCCTACCAGCAGTATATGAGGGTTCTGATAGCTCTACTTTTTCATCAGTACATGATATTATCCTTTCATTTTCATTATAGCCATCCTGGTGAGTATAAATTGGTATCTCGTAATGATTTTGTTTTTTATTTCTCTGATGGCTAATGGTATTGAGTATCTTTTTATGTGTTTATTGCCATTATCTTTTTTGGAGAAATTTCTATTCAGATACTTTGCCCATTTTAAGTGGGTTATTTGCCTTTTCACTGTTGAATTCTATATATTCTGGATGCTAGATCCTTTTCAGATATAAGATGTGCAAATATTTTCTCCCATTCTGTGGGTTGTTTCACTTTCTTGATGCTATCACTTACAATGCAAAAGTTTTTAATTTCAGTGAAGCCTAATTTATATTTTTTCCCTTTGGTTACTTGTGATTTAAATGTCATGTATAAGAAGTTAGTCTAATCTAAGGTCACAAAAGTTTATTTCTGTGTTTTCTCTTAATTATAATTTCACCTCTTATATTTAGGTCTTTGATACAGTTTGCATTAATTTTATATATAGAATTAATATGAGAACAAATTTATTATTTTGCATTTGGATATCCCATTGTCTCAGCACAATTTGTTGGAAAGATTATACTCTCCCCCTTGAATTGTCTTGACAACTTTGAAAAATCTTAATTCAGTATAAGTGTAGGGTATATTTCCAAACTTCCATCTATCACGTTAATCTTTATGTCTATTCTTGTGAGAGTATTTTACATTTTGGTTATTAAAAGTTTGTAGTAAATTTTGAAATCAGGAAGTGTAAGTCTTCCAACTTTGTTCTTTTTCAAAATGTTTTGGTTACTCTCAGTCACCTGAATTTCTATATGACATTTCAAATCAACTTGTCAATTCCTGAAAAGACTCAGTCTGAAACTTTTGATAGGGATTGTATTGAATCTAAATCATTTTGCAGTTCAGTTCAGTTCAGTCACTCAGTTGTGTCCGACTCTTTGCAACCCCATGGACTGCAGCATGCCAGTCCTCCCTGTCCATCACCAATTCCCATAGTTTACTCAAACTCATGTTCATTGAGTTGGTGATGCCATCCAACTATCTCATCTTCTGCCATCCCATTTTCCTCCTGCCCTCAATCTTTCCCAGCATCAGGGTCTTTTCAAATAAGTTAGTTCTTCACATCAGGTGGCCAAAGTATTGGAGTTCCAGCTTCAGCATCAGTCCTTCCAAAGAATATTCAGGACTGATTTCCTTTAGGTTGGACTGGATGGATCTCCTTGCAGTCCAAGGGACTCTCAAGAGTCTTCTCCAACACTACAGTTCAAAAGCATCTATTCTTCAGCACTAAGCTTTCTATATAGTCCAACTCTCATATCCATACATGACTACTGAAAGAACCATAACCATGACTAGTTGGACCTTTGTTTGCAAAGTAATTTCTCTGCTTTTTAATATGTCATCTAGGTTGGGCATAACTTTTCTTCCAAGGAGCAAGTGGAATCTAAATCATTTTGCAGAGTACCACCTTAACAGTGTTAAATCTTCCACAATTTAAGGCATCTTTCTCTTAAATTAGGTCCTCTTTACTTTATTTCAACAATGTTTTGCATTTTTCAGTGTACAAATATTGTACTTCTTTTATTAAATATATTCCTAAGTATTTTGTTCTTTCTAATGTACGTAAATTGTTTTCTCAATTTCATTTTGATTTTTTATTACTAATGTCTAGAAAAACAATTGATTTTTGTATATTGATCTTATATCCTGCAACATTGCTGAACTCATTTATAATTAGTTATAAAAGGAGTTTGATTTATGTGTGGATTTCTTAAGATTTTTTACATATGAATATGTCATACATGAATAATTTTGCTTCTTCTTTCTGATCTGAATGCCTTTTTGTTTCTTTTCTCCCCAGTTGCTCTAGTCATAATGTTCAGTATAAATGTTGTATGGAAGTGATGTTCATTTTGATTATAGGATGAAAACATTCAGTCTTTCACTATTAAGTGTGATAGTAGCTGTGTTTTTAAAAATAAATTTGAATCATCAGTTTGAAAAAGTTCCTTTTTAATCCTAATTTGTTGAGTGTAATTTTTTTTTTTTTATCAAGAAAAGTGAAAGTGACGTCGTTCAGTTGTGTCTGACTCTTTGCGACCCCATGGGCTAAACCAGGCTCCTCCTTCCATGGGATTCTCCAGGCAAGAATACTGGAGTGGGTTGCTATTTCCTTCTCTAGGGGATCTTCCTGACCCAGGGATCAAACCCAGGTCTCCCACATTGCAGGCAGGCGCTTTAACCTCTGAGCCACCAGGGAAGCCCTTTATTAGAAAGGGTGTTGAATTTTGTTAAATGCTTTTTCTGTGTCTACTGATATGATCATGTCTGTTTTTTAAACCTTTATTTCATTAATATAGTATATTCTGTTGACTGATTTTTATGTTGAGACAACCTTGCATTTCTGGGATAAATCCTATCTGGTAAGGTGAAGAATTTTTTTAAGTTTTAATGGATTTTATTTGCAAAGTATTTTGTTGAAAATTTCTGCATTTCTATTAATGTTTTTCGGAAGGGCTTATGAAAGTTTGATGTTAATTCTTCTGTAAATATTTGATAGAATGCACTAGTGATGTCATCAGTCCTTGGCTTTTCCCAAGTGGGAAGTTTTGATTACTAATGCAGTCATTTTGATTACTAATGCAGTCATTTTGATTTAATGCAGTCATTTTATTTGTCATAGGTCTATTCCGATTTTCTATTTTTTCTTGAGTCAATTTCTGTAGTTTTTTGTAGTTTCTTTCTTTCTAGGAATGTGTCCATCTTTTCAGGTTGTCTAATTTGTTGGTATGTACAGAGTGTTTCCTTTAATCCTTTTTATTTCTGTTAGATTGGTATTAATATTCCCTCTTTTATTCCTGATTTTACCAATTGGAGTCTTTTCCCTTTTTTCTATTTTAATTTTTTCCAAAGCAATGTATTCCTGTACCAACTATGTAACTTAAAAAAAAAAAAAACACAAGAAAAATGGAAGATGCATAGAAAATAAAAAGACATATCAAAATGGTGATCTGGGTATGTTGCTAACACCTTAGTAGTCATTTCTTCTCTATGGTCCCCAGTTTGTTTATTAGGAAGTTGAGATGTTGATTTATAGTTGCTGTAGCAGTTGAAAGTTTTTGGACTGCATTATTTCCATGTTCAAATGTGGGATTAAACAAATTTCCATCTTCAAATATGGAATTAAAGATTATAATTGAGAATGTTTCTGGACAGAAAGTTAAACAGTTTGGGAAACGTCCAGTATTTCTGAAGGCGCATAATAGAAGGTAATGATGGAAATGTAGACTGAAGCCATATTATTGTAATGTCTCTGTAACGTGAGAGACTTGGACTTGGCAATGGGGAGCTATTTGAGAATTTGGGAGTGTGAGAGTAGCCAATCAAAGTGTTCATCAAGGAAACCAGCCTGATAGTGGTGTGTGGGCAGGGATTAGAGCTGGGAGATCACCCAGGAGATGGGGGCCACATCGATGGAAATGGAAAAGGAAGAGATGAAAAACAGAGGTTTTTGTTTTTGTTTTTTTTTCTGATTTTGAAAGTACTCTCTAGAAATGAGGGAAGAAGAGTCAGTTGTCTTGCTTACCCCATGTTGCTCACAATGATTAGGCACAGAATAGGTCCAAAGTAGATATTTGTTAAATTGAATTACATTAACACAGGCTTGCTTAGAGTTCAGTAAAGGCTGAAGGAAATTGTCTTCAAGTACTCTGAAAGTGCTTCCAAGAAAGCCTTCCAATTTGCCAGGTTTAGGCCATTGTTTATCTTCTTATTTGTGTGCATGTTTGCTAAATTGCTTTAGTCCTGTCTGACTCTTTGCAACCCTATGGACTGTAGCCCTCTAGGCTCCTTTGTCCATGGGATTCTCCAGGCATGAATACTAGAGTGAGTTGCTGTGCCCTCCTCCAGGGGATCTTTCCAACCCAGGTATTGAACCCATGTCTCCTGTGGCTCCTGCATTGCAGGCAGATTCTTTACTGCTGAGCTTACTTACTGACAGTCTTCTTACTTGTCACCCAGGAGCCTGTGTATGCTCATTTCAGTGTCAATGAATAGTGTGTTCACACTTGTGAGCAGCCTGAACAAATTGTTGGGAAACAGATTGATATGGTACTCTGGGTACTTAGCACACCCAGGGAAAAAGCTCATGGGCTGAACTGGGTCAGTGCACTTTAATGTGCAAGCAGAAAAGGGCCTTCATCTCCATAGAACAGGGACGTTCTCAAGAGCAGGAAACTTAGAGGTTAGATCAGAGAGTCATAGCCTCCTGCTCAAGGTGTCTTTTATGAGATCCTGGGCTTGGTGGGAGGCACAATAATTGGATCTTAGGAAAGGAAAGTGAAGTCGCTTAGTCGTGTCCGACTCTTTGCAGCCCCATGGACTGTAGCCTACCAGGCTCCTCAGTCCGTAGGATTTTCCAGGCAAGAATACTGGAGTGGGTTGCCATTTCCTTCTCCAGGGGTTCTTTCCGACCCAGGGATCAAACCCGGATCTCCCGCATTGTAGGCAGATGCTTTACAGTCTGAGCTACCAGGAAAGCCAATTGGATCTTATGTGACACTTTTTTCAAGGCTGAGAAATATCATCCCTAGAATATCAGCTCCACAAAAGGCAGATTTTTTTCCCTGTTGCTGCTATATCTCTGGTATTTAGTATACAGTAAGCACTTAACAGATTTAATGAGTGAATGAATCTGCCAGTTGTTCTTTAGGATTAAGACAGTATCTTAATCCAAGTAGTGGACTTCTGGGGTTGTTACAGTATAGTAAAGAAAAGCTTTGTCTGCTGAGAATCTTCTTATGAATGGTCTAGCCAGAAGGGATTCTTCCACCAAATTCTGTGTAAGGGATCTGCATCTCCCAGGTTGCAGTTGCCTTTCTGCCCTCTCATTTTCAATTGGAGTGTAGCTTAAACCTAATTATGATTTTTGTCTTGCCCTGACTTCCCTGTATGCCCTCCCCTTCTAATATCCTGTGTTCCTTCCTACTTGAATTGTTCCAAAGAGTCATCTCATTCAAGCCATCTAAAACCAGAATTTTGACCTGATTTGTCTTAAACTTGCGAGAATCAAAGAAATATTCTTATCTCTTAAATGTTTGCCTATAGTACCATTTTTATAGCAGGACTAAGCTTGCTTTGTGAGAAGCTGGGGAAAGCTAATGGATTATTAGAGGATGGGGTTTTATTGTTATAAATAGCATAATGTATATGATGTGAACAGGCTTGTTCCTCGAGTAATCCTCCCACATTATTGCCTACTGATTGTGTTAAATGCCAGCTATTAATATATCAAAGATATAAATCTGACGTTCAGAAGCTGGAAACAGATTTTCAATAGAGCATTTGCAGAAGTTGATAGGTTCTAGGTATAGATACATTTTTGCACTCTTAGCTGTTTTGCAAAATGTATTACAGTTGAGTGAGCCCTATTTTCTGTGGCCTGTAGCAAATAAGTAGAATATACGCTAGTGACATCCCAAGGTTACTAAGTAATAACCATGCTCCCTACTCTGCAAAGCAAAGGGAGAGAGGAGAATCCATAGACTTGGGAAATAACTACTGTCCCTGTGGCTTCATCCCAATGCCACTGTCCCCTAAGGTCACCCACCAACAGGCTTTTCTGGTGACAGAAATAGGGTTGCATCTAAATTGCTTAATCTCAGCTTCTTGAGGCAGGAGTGTGGGAAAATCTGGGGAATATGGAAGCGGAAAGATGGATTGTTGATTAAGGCTATGAATACAACTGACAAGCTCTTTGGCTAATTTCCCTGGCAGATTTTAACCACTTCCCCTAGAACTGGGATGAAATGAGCAATCTCCCTGGTTTAAGCTAAGTCGTCATCCTACATCCAAGGAAATTTCAAACATCCTCCCCAAAGGAGGTTTTTCCTACATCCCTTTACCTTCATGATTTGGGATGTATAGTCTCAGTCTCTATCCACTATACTCATTTCTGATCATTCTAACAATTCTTAGCTCACTTTGGGCCAAGTTCTGTCTCCCTTAGAACAAGAAGCACAAAGGTGCTAGCACAGTGGTTAAGAACACAGGCTCTGGAGTCAGAGTGTCTGACTCCTATCCCAGCTACTTTGCTTCTGAACTGTGTAACCTCGGACAAATTCCTTAACTTTTCTGATTGTAAGTCCCCTCTTCTGTGAAATGGTAAAACTCATGTGCCTGCCTGCAGGATTGAAAGCTCTTAGCATAGTGACTGATATATAGTAAGTACTCAGTCAAAAGCTGTTGCTATTATTGTTATTATTATGTAGTATGAGAAACTCTGCCATCCTCTGCTCCAACTTTGAGGAAGTAGAGATGTTTGCATAAAAAAGGAGTTATACAATCAAAGTGTAGAGATTATTTTTATATCCTTTGATAGAAATCTACACCAGAGGCCCTGAATCAAGATGCCCACTCTAGTATCTAACTTTGGTCTCCAAGTACATAGGAGTGTTTGATAATAATACAGATGTGGCACCCAAGATATATAGCTTTTTAAAAATATAGTTATAATTAATATACAATATTATGTTTCAGGCATACAGCATAGTGATTCTATATTATTATATGTTATTAAATGATCCCAGCATTAAGACTATAGTCTGTCACTATATTAAGTTGTTACTCTATTATTGACAGTATTCCCTATTGTACATTAAAGCTCTGTGACTTATTTATTTTACAGTTGAAAGTTTGTACTTCTTAATTCCATTCACTAATTTTGTTGGTCTCCCCTTCCTCTCCCCTCTGGCAACCAGCAGTATGTTCTCTATGAGTCAGTTTCTGTTTTGTTTAGTTTCTTCACTTGTTTTATAGATTCCACATATAAATAAAGGCGTATAGTATTTGTATTTCTTTGTCTGACTTATTTCACTTAGCATAATAACATCTAGGTTCATCCATGTTGTTGAAAATGGCAAGACTTCATTTTTTAAAACAGATTATAGGAGTATAATTGAATTATTGGGTTGACAAAAAGGTTTTTTTTTTCTTTTATTTTTTCCCAGAAGATACTCTAGTAGCACTTAATTGTCTTTAATTTCATTTGAAACGATCCTGTTAGATTGTATTGTGAAAGCTGTCATATCAGCATACATTTAAAAAAACCATCAAAATTGGTGAATTTTTGTGTAGCCATTTACATATTGAAGATAGAAGAAAATAGCAACATTTTGGTCATATTATACTTTTTATTTCAAGAAAGATAAAAATGCAAATGAAAGGCAAAATAATTTGTACAGTGTATGAAGCAGGTGCTGTGAATGTGTCAGACTTGGCTTGCAAAGTTTTGTGCTGGAGATTTCTTGCTAGATGATGCTCAGTGGTCAGGTAGATCAGTTGAACTCAATGGTGATCAAATTGAGACATTAACTGAAAACAAACAATATTATACCATGTGGGGGATAGCCAACATACTCAAAATATCCAAATCAAGTGTTGAAAATCATTTGCACCAACTAGGTTATGATAATTACTTTGGTATTCAGGTTCCATATTTGTTGTTCAGTTGCTTAGTCATGTCCAAATATTTGTGAAACCCATGGACTGAAGTACACCAGGCTCCCCTGTCCCTCACCATCTCCCAAAGCTTGCTCAAACTCATGTTCATTGAGTTCATTCAACCATTTCATCCTCTGTTGTCCTTTGATGGTATAGACCTCTGATTGCAAAGTACTGTCTCTGCTTTTTAATATGCTAAGTTTGTCATAGCTATTCTTTCAAGGAGCAAGCATCTTTTAATTTCATGACTGCATTCATCATCTGTAGTGATTTTGAAGCCTAAGAAAATAAACTCTGTCACTCTTTCTATTGTTTCCCCATCTATTTGCCATGAAGTGATGGGATCAGATGCCATGATCTTAGTGTTTTTGAATGTTGAATTTTAAGCCAGTTTTTTCACTCTCCTCTTTCAGTTCATCAAGAGGTTCTTTCAGTTCAGTTCAGTTCAGTCGCTCAGTCGTGTCCGACTCTCCGCGACCCCATGAATCACAGCACACCAGGCCTCCCTGTCCATCACCAACCCCCGGAGTACACTCAAACTCATGTCCACAGAGTCGGTGATGCCATCCAGCCATCTCATTCTCTGTCGTCCCCTTCTCCTCCCGCCCCCAAACTTTCCCAGCATCAGAGTCTTTTCCAGTGAGTCAACTCGTCGCATGAGGTGGCCAAAGTATTGCAGTTTCAGCTTCAGCATCAGTCCCTCCAATGAACATCCAGGGTTGATCTCCTTTAGAATGGACTGGTTGGATCTCCTTGCAGTATAAGGGACTCTCAAGAGTCTTCTCCAACACCACAGTTCAAAAGCATCGATTCTTCGGCGATCAGCCTTCTTCACAGTCCAACTCTCACATCCATACATGACCACGGGAAAAACCATTGCCTTGACTAGACGGACCTTGGTTGGCAAAGTAATGTCTCTGCTTTTTAATATACTATCAAGGTTGGTCATAACTTTCCTTCCAAGGAGCAAGCGTCTTTTAATTTCATGGCTGCAATCAGCATCTGCAGTAATTTTGGAGCCCAAAAAAATAAAGTCTGACACTGTTTCCACTGTTTTTCCATCTATTTCCCATGAAGTGATGGGACCAGATACCATGATCTTAGTTTTCTGAATGTTGAGCTTCAAGCCAACCTTTTCACTCTCCTCTTTCACTTTCATCAAGAGGCTTTTGAGTTCCTCTTCACTTTCTGCCATAAGGGTAGTGTCATCTGCATATCTGAGGTCATTGATATTTCTCCCAGCAATCTTGATTCCAGCTTGTGCTTCTTCCAGCCCAGCGTTCCTCATGATGTACTCTGCATATAAGTTAAATAAGCAAGGTGACAATATACAACCTTGACGTACACCTTTTCCAATTGGAACCAGTCTGTTGTTCCATGTACAGTCCTAACAGTTGCTTCCTGACCTGCATACAGGTTTCTCAAGAGGCAGGTGAGGTGGTCTGGGATTCCGATCTCTTTCAGAATGTTCCACAGTTTATTGTGATCCACACAGTCAAAGGCTTTGGCATAGTCAATGAAGCAGAAATAGATGTTTTCCTGGAACTCTCTTGCTTTCTCCATGATCCAGCGGATGTTGGCAATTTGATCTCTGGTGCCTCTGCCTTTTCTAAAACCTGCTTGAACATCTGGGAGTTCACAGTTTACATACTGCTGAAGCCTGGCTTGGAGAATTTTGAGCATGACTTTACTAGCGTGTGAGATGAGTGCAATTGTGCGGTAGTTTGAGCATTCTTTGGCATTGCCTTTCTTTGGGATTGGAATGAAGACTGACCTCTTAGTTCCTTTTCAATTTCTACCATAAGGGTAGTGTCATCTGCGTATCTGAGGTTATTGCTATTTCTGCCAGCAGTCTTGATTCCAGTTTGTGCTTCATCCAGCCTGGCATTAAGCATGATGTACTCTGCATATAAGTTAAATAAGCAGGGTGACAATATACAGCCTTGATGTACTTCTTTCCCAACTTGAAACCAGTCTTTTGTTCCATGTTCGGTGTTAACTGTTGCTTCATGACCTGCATGTAGGTTTCTCAGGAGGCAGGTAAGGTGGTCTGGTATTCCCATCTCCTTACGAATTTTCCACAGCTTGTTGTGATCCTCACTGTCAAAGTCTTTAGCTTAGTCAGTGAAGCAGAAGTAGATGGTTTTCTTGAATTGCCCTGATTTCTCTATGATCCAGCAGATGTTGGCAATTTGATCTCTGGTTCTTCTGCCTTTTATAAATCCAGCTTGAACGTCTGGAAGTTCTGGCTTCATGTACTGTTGAAGCCTGACTTGGAGACTTTTCAGCATTATTTTGCTAGCGTGTGAAAGGAGTGCAATTGTGTGGTAGTTTGAACATTCTTTAGCATTGCCTTTCTTTGGGATTGGAATGAAAACGGACTTTTTTCCAGTCCTGTGGCCACTGCTGAGTTTTCCAAATTTGCTGACATATTGAGTGCAGCAGTTTCACAGCATCATAATATAGGATTTGAAATGGCTCAACTGGAATTCCATCAGCTCCCTAGCTTTGTTTGTAGTGATTCTTCCTAAGGGCCACTTGACTTCGTGGTCTAGGATGACTGGCTTGAGATGAGTTATCACACCATTGTGGTTATCTGGGTCATTAAGATCTCTTTTGTATAGTTCTTCTGTATATTCATGCCACAATTTCTTCTGCTTCTGTTAGTTCCACACCATTTCTGTCCTTTAGTGTGCCCATCTTTGCATGAAATGTTCCCTTCAGTTCAGTTCAGTTCAGTCGCTCAGTCGTGTCCGACTCTCCGCGACCCCATGAATCACAGCACGCCAGGCCTCCCTGTCCATCACCAACACCCGGAGTACACTCAAACTCATGTCCACAGAGTCGGTGATGCCATCCAGCCATCTCATTCTCCGTCGTCCCCTTCTCCTCCCGCCCCCAACCTTTCCCAGCATCAGAGTCTTTTCCAGTGAGTCAACTCGTCGCATGAGGTGGCCAAAGTATTGCAGTTTCAGCTTCAGCATCAGTCCCTCCAATGAACATCCAGGGTTGATCTCCTTTAGAATGGACTGGTTGGATCTCCTTGCAGTATAAGGGACTCTCAAGAGTCTTCTCCAACACCACAGTTCAAAAGCATCGATTCTTCGGCGATCAGCCTTCTTCACAGTCCAACTCTCACAACCATACATGACCACGGGAAAAACCATTGCCTTGACTAGACGGACCTTGGTTGGCAAAGTAATGTCTCTGCTTTTTAATATACTATCAAGGTTGGTAATAACTTTCCTTCCAAGGAGCAAGCGTCTTTTAATTTCATGGCTGCAATCAGCATCTGCAGTGATTTTGGAGCCCAAAAAAACAAAGTCTGACACTGTTTCCACTGTTTTTCCATCTATTTCCCATGAAGTGATGGGACCAGATGCCATGATCTTTGTTTTCTGAATGTTGAGCTTCAAACCAACCTTTTCACTCTCCTCTTTCACTTTCATCAAGAGGCTTTTGAGTTCCTCTTCACTTTCTGCCATAAGGGTAGTGTCATCTGCATATCTGAGGTTATTGATATTTCTCCCAGCAATCTTGACTCCAGCTTGTGCTTCTTCCAGCCCAGCGTTCCTCATGATGTACTCTGCATATAAGTTAAATAAGCAAGGTGACAATATACAACCTTGACGTACACCTTTTCCTATTTGGAACCAGTCTGTTGTTCCATGTCCAGTTCTAACTGTTGCTTCCTGACCTGCATACAGGTTTCTCAAGAGGCAGGTCAGGTGGTCTGGGATTCCCATCTCTTTCAGAATGTTCCACAGTTTATTGTGATCCACACAGTCAAAGGCTTTGGCATAGTCAATGAAGCAGAAATAGATGTTTTTCTGGAACTCTCTTGCTTTCTCCATGATCCAGCGGATGTTGGCAATTTGATCTCTGGTGCCTCTGCCTTTTCTAAAACCTGCTTGAACATCTGGGAGTTCACGGTTTACATATTGCTGAAGCCTGGCTTGGAGAATTTTGAGCATGACTTTGCTAGCGTGTGAGATGAGGGCAATTGTCCGGTAGTTTGAGCATTCTTTGGCATTGCCTTTCTTTGGGATTGGAATGAAGACTGACCTCTTCCAGTCCTGTGGCCACTGCTGAGTTTTCCAAATCTGCTGGCATATTGAGTGCAGCACTTTCACAGCATCATCTTTCAAGACTTGTAATAGCTCAACTGGAATTCCATCACCTCCACTAGCTTTGTTAGTAGTGATGCTTTCTAAGGCCCACTTGACTTCACATTCCAAGATGTCTGGCTCTAGGTCAGTGATCACGTTATCGTGACTATCTTGGTCGGGAAGATCTTTTTTGTACAGTTCTTCTGTGTATTCTTGCCACCTCTTCTTAATATCTTCTGCTTCTGTTAGGTCCATACCATTTCTGTCCTTTATCGAGCCCATCTTTGCATGAAATGTTCCCTTGGAATCTCTAATTTTCTTGAAGAGGTCTCTTGTTTTTCCTATTTTGTTGTTTTCCTCTATTTCTTTGCATTGATCACTGAGGAAGTCTTTCTTATCTCTCCTTGCTATTCTTTGGAACTCTGCATTCAGATGCTTATATCTTTCCTTTTCTCCTTTGCTTTTCGCTTCTCTTCTTTTCACAGTTATTTGTAAGGCCTCCTCAGACAGCCATTTCGCTCTTTTGCATTTCTTTTCCATGGGGATGGTCTTGTTCCCTGTCTCCTGTACAATGTCACGAACCTCCATCCAGAGTTCATCAGGCACTCTATCTATCAGATCTAGTCCCTTAAATCTATTTCTCACTTCTACTGTATAATCATAAGGGATTTGATTGAGGTCATATCTGAATGGTCTAGTGGTTTTCCCTACTTTCTTCAATTTAAGTCTGAACTTCGCAATAAGGAGTTCATGATCTGAGCCACAGTCAGCTCCTGGTCTTGTTTTTGCTAACTGTATACAGCTTCTCCATCTTTGGCTACAAAGAATATAATCAATCTGATTTCGGTGTTGACCATCTGGTGACGTCCATGTGTAGAGTCTTCTCTTGTGTTGTTGGAAGAGGGTGTTTGCTATGACCAGTGAATTCTCTTGACAAAACTCTATTAGCCTTTGCCCTGCTTCATTCCGTGCTCCAAGGCCAAATTTGCCAGTTACTCCAGGTGTTTCTTGACTTCCTACTTTTGCATTCCAGTCCCCTAGAATGAAAAGGACATCTTTTTTGGGTGTTAGTTCTAAAAGGTCTTGTAGGTCTTCATAGAACCGATTAACTTCAGCTTCTTCAGCATTACTGGTTGGGGCATAGGCCTGGATTACTGTAATATTGAATGGTTTGCCTTGGAAACGAACAGAAATCATCCTGTCATTTTTAAGATTGCATCCAAGTACTGCATTTCGGGCTCTTTTGTTCACCATGATGGCTCCTCCATTTCTTCTAAGGGATTCCTGCCCACAGTAGTAGATATAATGGTCATCTGAGTTAAATTCACCCATTCCAGTCCATTTTAGTTCACTGATTCCTAGAATGTCGACGTTCACTCTTGCCATCTCCTGTTTGACCACTTCCAATTTGCCTTGATTCATGGACCTAACATTCCAGGTTCCTATGCAATATTGCTCTTTACAGCACCGGACCTTGCTTCTATCACTGGTCACATCCACAACTGGGTATTGGTTTTGCTTTTGCTCCATCCCTTTATTCCTTCTATAGTTATTTCTCCACTGAGCTCCAGTAGCATACTGGGCACCTACCGACCTGGGGAATTCCTCATTCAGTATCCTATCATTTTGCCCTTTGTCACTGTTCATGGGGTTCTCAAGGCAAGTATACTGAAGTGGTTTGCCATTCCCTTCTCCAGTGGACCACATTCGGCTGTGGTCCATGTGATCAGATCGGCTAGTTTCCTGTGATTATGATTTCAGTTTGTCTGCCCTCTGGTGCCCCCTAGCAATACCTACCGTCTTATTTGGGTTTCTCTTACCTTGGTCGTGGAAAATCTCTTCACAGCCGCCCCAGCAAAGTGCAGCTGCTGTACCTTACCTTGAACGAGGGGTATCTCCTCAAGGCCGCCCCTCCTGACCTTGAACGTGGAGTAGCTCCTCTCGGCCCTCCTGCGCCAGCGCAGCCACCGCCTGTTGGACGTGGGGTAGCTCCTCTCGGCCGCCGGCCCTGGCCTCAGGCGTGGGGTAGCTCCTCACGGCCGCACCTCTTTGTGTGGTTCGTTGCGCCGGGGCCGGCGTCTCTCGCGTCGCGTCTGCGCCGCCGGGGCCGGCGTCTCTCGCGTCGCGTCTGCGCCGCCGGGGCCGGCGTCTCTCGCGTCGCGTCTGCGCCGCCGGGGCCGGCGTCTCTCGCGTCGCGTCTGCGCCGCCGGGGCCGGCGTCTCTCGCGTCGCCTTGGTATCTCTAATTTTCTTGAAGAGATCTCTAGTCTTTCCTATTCTATTGTTTTCCTGTACTTCTTTGTATTGATGACTTAGGAATGCTTTCTTATCTCTCCTTGCTATTCTTTGGAACTCTGCATTTAAATGGATATATCCTTCCTTTTCTCCTTTGCCTTTAGCTTCTAGTCTTTTCTCAGCTATTTGTAAGGCCTCCTCAGACAAACCTTTTGCCTTTTTACATTTCTGTTTCTTGGGGATGGTTTTTATCACTGCCTCCTGTACAGTGTTACAAACCTCCTTCCATAGTTCTTCAGGCACTCTGTCTGTCAGATCTAACCCCTTGAATCTATTTGTCACTTCCACTGTTTAATCACAAGGTGTTTGATTTAATTCATTCCTGAATGGTCTAGTAGTTTTCCCTACTTTCTTCAATTGAAGTCTGAATTTTGCAATAAGTAGTTCATGATCAGAGCCACAGTCAGCTCCCAGTCTTGTTTTTGCTGACTGTATAGAGCTTCTCCTTCCTTGGATGCAAATAATATAGTTAATCTGATTTTGGTGTTGAATATCTGTTGGTGTTCATGTGTAGAGTCATCTCTTGTTTTGTTGGAAGAGGGTTTTTGCTATGACCAGTGCATTCTCTTGGTGAAACTGTGTTAGCCTTTGCCTTGCATCATTTTATACTCCAAGACCAAACTTGCCTGTTACTCCACGTATCTTTTAACCTCCTACTTTTGGATTCCAGTTCCCTATGATGAAAAGGACATCTTTTTTTGGTGTTAGTTCTAGAAGGTCATGTAGGTCTTCATAAACCATTCAACTTCAACTTCTTCTGCATTAGCTGTTGGGGTATAGTCTTGGATTACTGTGATATTGAATGGATGTGCACTCATCTTCTCCTGCAAGAATACCAAAATTACAGTTAGCTGCTGAAAAATCATCAACAGGAGAATGTTGGATCCCACCAAATAGGACACCCCACGTCCAAGGGCAAAGAGGAAGCCCCAAAGAGACAATAGGAGGGGCAAAGTCACATTTAGAATCAAACCTAACACCTGCCAAAGCTGCTAGCAGGGCACAAACAGAACGCTTGTGTGCAGCAGGACCCAGTGAAAGGAGCAGTGACCTCCACAAGAGACTGAGCCAGACTTGCCTGGGAGTTTCCAGGAGTCTCCTGCAGAGGCATGGGTTGACAGGGGCACTGAATACAACAGTCCTGGAGCCTTGGTGTGCTGGCATAAGTCCTTTTGAAGGAAGTCACCATTACTGCTATTACCCCTAGTTTGTCCTCAGGCCAGCCTACAGGGAGGGAACACAACCCCACCCATCAGCAGAAAATTGGATTAAAGATTTACTGAGCAAGGCCCTGCTCACTAGAGCAAGACCCAGTTTACCCCACATACAGTCCCTCCCATCAGGAAGCTTCCACAAGCCTCTTATCCTCATCCATTAGAGGGAAGACAGAATGAAAACCACAGTCACAGAAAAATAACCATACTGATCACATGGATCACAGCCTTGTCCAATTCAATGAAACTATGAGTCATGCCATGTAGTGCCACCCAAGACGGATGGGTCATGTTGGAGATTTCTGAAAAAAGGTGGTTCACTGGAGAAGGGAATGGCAAACCACTTCAGCATTCTTGCCTTGAGAACCCCATGAACAGTATGAAAAGGCAAAAAGATATGACACTGAAAGATGAACTCCCCAGGTCAGTAGGTGCCCAAGTTGCTACTAGAGAAGAGTAGAGAAATAGCTCCAGAAGGAATGAAAAGGCAGAGCCAAAGTGCAAACACCCAGGTATGGGTGTGTCTGTTGCTGAAAGTAAAGTCTGATGCTATAAAGAACAATATTGCATAGGAACCTGAAATGTTAGGTCCAGGAATCAAGGTAAATTGAAAGTGGTCAAACAGGAGATGGCATGAGTGAACATCAACATTTTAGGAATCAGTGAACTAAAATGGGCTGGAATAGGTGAATTTAATTCAGATGACCATTATATCTACTACTGTGGGCAAGAATCCCTTAGAAAAAATGGAATAACCCTCATAGTCAAGAAAAGGTTTCCACATAAGCTAAGCAAGAAAAAAAAATTTCCTTGACCATATTTCTGCATTTTTCTCTACTTAAACATAATAAAAACATTCCATTTTACAAGAAATTTTGTGATAGGCAATGAAAATAATGTGGAATGAAAGAGACCATGGGTAAAGTGAAATGAACCACCACCAACCACACCAAAGGCTTGTCCTCATCCAGAGAAGGTACTTATATGGTGAAATTGGAAGGGCATCTGCAATTATGAGCTCCTTGCCAAAAAACAAATTATTATTTCTAACAAGTAAGACCAAATGAAGCCAGCTCTCAACAAAAAGCATCCGGAAGTAGTGAGCAGAATATACATAATCTTCCATCAGGATAACGCAAGACCACAAGTTTTTTGATGACAAGGCAAAAACTGTTACAGCTTTGCTGGGAAGTTCTTACTCATCCAATGCACTCACCAGACATCACATCTTTAGCTGTCCATTTATTTAACTCTTTAAAAAATTCTCTTTATGGAAAGAATTTCAATTCCCTGGAAGACAAAATGGCACCTAGAACAGTATTTTTACTCAAAAAGACCAAAACTTTTGGGAATATGGGATTATGAAGTTGCCTCAAAAATGACAGATGGTAGTGAAACAAAATGGTGAATACATTGTTTATTAAAATTCTTGGTGAAAATGAAAAAAAAAAATGTATCTTATTTTTACTTAAAAAAAGATGAAACTTTTTTGGCCAACCCAGTACAATGTTCTGGTAGTTTCAGGTGTGCAGCAAAGTGAATCTGTTACACACACACACACACACGGACACACACGTAAATCCACTCTTTTCCAGTTTTTTTCCCATATAGGCTGTTATAGAGTATTGAGTAGAGTTCCCTGTGCTATACACTAGGACCTTATTAATTATCTATTTATATATAGTAGTATATATTTGTCAATTCCAGTCTTCCAATTTATCCCTCTCCCCATATACACTTGTAACCATAAGTTTATTTTTACATTTCTAACTCTTATTATGTTTTGTAGATAAGTTCATTTGTAACCATGTTTTAGATCCCACATATGAATAATATCCTATTAATGTATTTGTCTTTTTCTGATTTACTACACAGTATGAAAATCTCTAGGTCCATTCATGTTGCTGCAGATGATATTTTTTTCTTCTTTGTTGTGGCTGACTAACATTCCATTGTATATATATATCCCTCATCTTCTTTATCCATTCCTCTTTTGATGGACATTTGAGCTGCTTCTGTGTCCTGGTGATTGTAAATCATGCCGCAGTGAACATTGTGGTGCATGTATCTTTTCGAATTATGATTTTTGCCAGATATATGCCAAGGAGTGGGATTGCTGGATCAACTGGTAGCTGTAAGATTGCTGGATCATACAGTAGAAGAAGGGGGCGACAGGAAATGAGATGGTTGGATGTCATCACTGACTCAATGTACATGAGTTGGAGCAAACTCTGGGAGATAGTGAAGGACAGAGAAGCCTGGTGTGCTACACTCCATGGGGGTTGCAAAGAGTCGGACATGACTAAGCAACTCAACAGCAACAAAGCTGTATTCTCAGTTTTTTAAGGAACCTCCGTACTGTTCTCCACAGTAGCTGTACTTGTTTGCATTGCCGCCAACAGTATAGGGTCATTCTGTTTTCTCCACATCCTCCCCAACATTTATTGTTTGTAGGTTTTTTGATAATGGCCATTCTGACTGGTATGAGGTCATACCTCATTGTTGATTTGATTTGCATTTATCTAATAATGAGCAATGTTGATCTTTTAATGTGTTTATTGCCAATTTATATGTCTTTGTTAGAGAAATGTCTATTTAGATCTTCCACCCATTTTTTGGTTGGTTTCATTGATTTTGATACTGAGTTGCATGAGCTGTTTGTATATTTTGGAGATTAATTCCTCGTCTGTTGATTCCTTAGAAATGTTTTCTCCCATTCTGAGAATTGTCTTTTCATTTTGTTTATGGTTTCCATTGCTGTAAAATGGCTTTTAAGATTAGTTAGGTCACTTTTGTTTGTTTTTATTTTCATTACTCTTAGGAGGTGGATCAAAAAATATTGTCCTGTGATTTATGTCAAAGAATGTTCTGCCTACGTTTTCCTCTAAGAGTTTTGTAATATCCAGCCTTATGTTTAGGTCTTTAATGCATTTTGAGTTTATTTTTGTGTATGGTGTTAAGATGTGTTCTAATTTCTGTCCAGTTTTCCCTGCACCACTTATTGAAGAGACTGTGTTTTTGCTTTTGTATTTTCTTGCCTCCTTTGTCAAAGATCAGGTCCTCATAAATGCATGAAGCTTATCTCTGGGCTTTCTATCCTGTTACATTGGTCTATATTCCTCTTTTTGTGCCAGTACCAAAGTGTTTTGATGACTGTAGCTTTGTTGTATAATCTGAAGTCAGGAAACCTTATTCCTCCAGTTCTGTTTTTCTTTCTGGAGATAGCTTGTCTGTTCAGGGTCCTTTGTGTTTTCATACAAATTATAAATATTTTTGTTCTAGTTCTGTGCAAAGTGCCACTGACAGTTTGATAGGGATTGTGTTGAATCTGTAGATTGCTTCGGGTAGTATTGTTATTTTCACAATATTGATTCTTCTAATCAAAAAACATGATTTATCTTTCCATATGTTTCTGTCATCTTTGGTTTCTTTTATCAGTATCTTATAGCTTTCTGAATATAGATCTTTTGCTTCCTTTGGTAGGTTTATTCCTAGGTATCTTATTATCTTTGTTATGATGGTAAATGGAAATGATTCCTTTATCTCTCTTTCTGTTCTTTCATTGTTAATGTATAAGAATGCAAGAGATTTTTATGTATCAGTTTTCTATGTTGCAATTTTACTGAATTTATTGATGAACTTTACTAGTTATCTGGTAGTATCTTTAGTATTTTCTATGTATAGTATCATGTTATCTTCAACAGTACCAGTTTTACCTCTTCTTTCCAATTTAGATTCTTTTTATTTATTTTTTGTTCTCTGATAGTCTTGGCTAGGACTTCCAAAACAGTTTTGGATTAAAGTGGTGCAAGTGGACATCCTTGTCTTGTTCCTGATCTTAGAGGAAATGCTTTCAGTTTTTTACCATAGGGTATAAACTTAGCTGTAGGTTTTTCATGTATGACCTTTATTATGTTGTGGTAGGTCCCATCTTAGACCACTTTTCAAAGAGTTTTTTTTTTTTTTTATCATAAATGAGTGTTGAACTTCTTTTAAAAAAACTTTTCTGCATCTATTGACATGTCCATATGGTTTATATTCTTCAATTTGGGAATGTAATATATGACAGGGATTGACTTGCATATATTAAAGAATCCTTGCATCCCTGGGATAAACTCTACTTGATCAGGGTGTATGCTCCTTTTAATATATTGTTGGTTTTGGTTTGCTGATATTTTGTTTAGGTTTTTTTTTGTGTGTGTGTGTGTGTGTGTGTGTGTGTTTATCAGTGATATTGACTTGTAGTTTTCTTTTTGGGAAATCTTTATGGGGCTTTGGTATCGGGGTGATGAGGTTCTCATAGAATGAGCTTGGGAGTATTCTTTCCTCTGCAGTATTTTGGGAGTTTCAGAAGAACTGGTGTTAACTCATTTCTAAATGTTTGATAGAATTTGCCTGTGAAGCCATCTGGTCTTGAACTTTTGTTGGTTGGAAATTTTTAAATTACAGTTTCGATTTCAGAACTTGTGATTGGTCTTTTCACGTGTCCTATTTCTTCATGGTTTAGCATTGGAAAGTTGAACTTTTTGAAGAATTTGTCCATTTCTTCTAGATTGTCCATTTTATTAGCATATAGTTGCTTGCTGTAGTCTCTTATAATCTGTTGTATTTCTGTAGTATCCATTGTAGCTTCTTTTTCACTTCTAATTTTATTGATTTGAGTCTTCCCCCCTTTTTTCTTGATGAGTCTGGCTAAAGGTTTATCAATTTTGTTCATCTTCTCAAGGAACCAGTTTCTAGTGTCATTGATCTTTGCTACTGTTTTCTTCATCTCAATTTATTTCTACTTTGATCTTTATGATTTCTTTCCTTCTACTATCTTTATGTTTTCTTTATTCCTTTTTGTCTCTACTTGACCTAGGTATAAGGTTAGATTGTTTGAGATTTTTCTTGTTTCTTGAGGTAGAAGTCTACTGATATAAACTTCCCTCTTAGAACTGCATTTGCTGCACCCCATTGTTTTTGGATTGTCATGTTTTCATTGTCACTTATCTTCAGGTATTTTTTGATTTCCTGTTTGATTTCTTCAGTGATCCATTGATTATTTAATGGTATACTGTGTAGCCTCCATATCTTTGTGTTATTTTACTGTTTAATTTTCCTGTAATTATTTTGAATCACATAGCATTGTTGTTGGGAAAGAGGCTTGATATGATTTCATTTTCTTAAATTTTCCATGGGTTGGTTTGTCACCCAAGATGTGTTCTATCCTGGAGAATGTTATTTGTGCACTTGAGAAGACAATGTATTCTGCTTTCAGATGGAATGTTGTGTAAATATCAATTCTATCTGGTCTAATATGTCATTTAAGGCTTGTGTTTCCTTATTAATTTTGTTTGAGTGATCTATCAATTGGTGTAAGTGGAGTACACTGTCAATTTTCCCTTTTTTGGCTATTAGCATTTCCTTTATAGGTTGAGGTGCTTCTCTGTTGGGTGCATATATATTTACCATTGTTATGTCTTCTTCTTAGATTGATCTCTTGATCATTGTGTAGTGTCCTTCTTTGTATCTTGTAATAGTCTGATTTTAATGTCTATTTTGTCTCATATGTGTATTGCTACTCCAGCTTTGATTTCCATTTGCACATAATACCTTTTTCAGTCCCTGCATTTTCATATTGAATATGTCCCTAGATCTGAAGTGTAGACAACATATATAGTGGTCTTGTTTTTGTATCCATTCAAGCAGTTTTCATCTTTTGGTTGGATAATTTAATCCAGTTACATTTAAATTAATTTTTTATGTGTATGTTCCTATTGACATTTTCTAAGTTGTTTTGGGTTTGTTTGTTTGTTTTATTGCTAGGTGTTTTTAGTCTCTTGGGTTTCCTGCCTAGAGAAATTCCTTTAGCATTTGTTGTAAAGCTGTTTTGGTAGTGCTGAATTCTATTAGCTTTTGCTCATCTATAAAGCTTTTGATTTCTCCTTCAAATTTCAACTAGAGCCTTGCTATGGAGAGTATTCTTGGTTGTAGGTTTTCCCTTTCATCACTTTAAATATATCATGCCACTTCTTTCTGGCCTATTGCATTTCTATTTGTAACCTTATGGGGATTGACTTCTTTTTTTTTTTCACTTGCTGCTTTTTAAAAAAATTTTAAATGAAACAAAGGTGAATATTTTTAAGGATAAAAGGTACAATTCACAAAGAAGATATATATCATAAACCATTAGACACCTAACAATACAGAAGCAACGATATATAAAGCAAAAATCAGAAGAAACATAAGGGAAAAGAAAAATTATATAATCATAATGAGATATATGGTGGCTCAGAGGTTAAAGCGTCTGCCTCCAATGCGGGAGACCCGGGTTCAATCCCTGGGTTGGGAAGATCCCTTGGAGAAGGAAATGGTAACCCACTCCAGTATTCTTGCCTGGAGAATCCCATGGACGGAGAAGCCTGGTAGGCTACAGTCCACGGGGTCGCAAAGAGTCAGACACGACTGAGTGACGGAATGGAACATTTCTCTGAGGATATTTTGTCAAGTGCAGAGAAAATAAAATAGGAACATCTTGAAAGGATAAAAGTTGATATTTCAATAGATACTCTTCAGGCCAGAGGGAATGGCAGGACACACTTAAAGTGATGAAAGAGAAAAACCTACAACCGACATTACTATACCCAGCAAGGGTCTCATTCAGATATGAAGGAGAAATCAAATGCTTTACAGACAAGCAAAAGCTGAGAGAATTCAGCACCACCAAACCAGCTCTGCAACAGATGCTAAAGGACGTTCTCTAGACAGGAAACAGAAGTTTTATAAACTTGAAGCTAAAACAACAAAATAAATGGCAACAGGATCATACTTATCAATAATTACCTTAAATTAAATGGGTTAAATGCCCCAAAGAAAAGACAAAGACTGGCTGAATGGATACAAAAACAAGACCCCTATATATGCTGTCTACAAGAAACCCACCTCAAAATAAGGGACACATACAGACAGAAAGTGAAGGGCTGGAAAAAGATATTGCACACAAATAGAGACCAAAAGAAAGCAGGAATAGCAATACTCATATCAAATAAAATAGACTTTGAAATAAAGGCTGTGAAAAGAGACAAAGAAGGACACTCCATAATGATCAAAGGATCAATCCAAGAAGAAGATATAACAATTATCAATATATAGGCACCCAACATAAAAGCACCACAATATGTAAGGCAAATGTTAACAAGTATGAAAGGGGAGATTAACAATAACACAATAATAGTGTGAGACTTTAATATCCCACTCACACCTATGGATAGACTAACTAAACAGAAAATTAACAAGGAAACACAAACTTTAAATGATACAATGGACCAGTTAGACCTAATTGATATCTATAGGACATTTCACCCCAAAACAATGAATATCCACTTTTTCTCAAGTGTACACGGAACCTTCTCCAGAACAGATCACATCTTGGTCCATAAATCTAGCCTTGGTAAATTAAAAAAAAATGGAAATCATTCCAAGTATCTTTTCTGATCACAGTGCAGTAAGATTAGATGTCAACTACAGGGAAAAAAAAAAGAACTATTAAAAATACAAACATGGAGGCTAAACAACACGCCTCTGAATAACCAACAAATCACAGAAGAAATCAAAAAAAATTAAAATATGCATAGAAACGAATGAAAATGACAACACAACAACCCAAAACCTATGGGACTCAATAAAAGCAGTGCTAAAGGGAGGTTCAGAGCAATACAAGCTTACCTCAAGAAACAAGACAAAAATGAAATAAATACCCTAACTCTACACCTAAAGCAACTAGAAAAGGAAGAAATGAAGAATCCCAGGGTTAGTAGAAGGAAAGAAATCATACAAATTAGGGCAGAAATAAAAAAAAAAAAAAGAGATCATAGCAAAAATCAACATAGCCAAAAGCTGGTTCTTTGAGAAGATAAATAAAATAGACAAACCATTAGCCAGACTCATCATGAAAGAAAGAAGAATCAATAAAATTAGAAATGAAAATGGAGAAATCACAACAGACAACACAGAAATACAGAGCATCATAAAAGACTACTATCAGCAACTATATGCCAATAAAATGGACAACTTGGAAGAAATGGACAAATTCATAGAAAAGTATAACTTTCTAAAACTGAACCAGGAAGAAATAGAAAATCTTAACAGACCCATCACAAGCATGGAAATTGAAACTGTAATCCAAAATCTTCCAGCAAACAAAAGCCTAGGACCAGATGGCTTCACAGCTGAATTCTACCAAAAATTTCGAGAAGAGCTAACACCTATCCTACTCAAACTCTTCCAGAAAATTGCAGAAGAAGGTAAACTTCCAGTTTCATTCTATGAGGCCACCATTACTCTAATACCAAAACCAGACAAAGATGCCACAAAAAAAGAAAACTACAGGCCAATATCACTGATGAACATACATGTGAAAGTCCTTAACAAAATTCTAGCAAACAGAATCCAACAACATATTAAAAAGATCATATATCATGATCAAGTGGGCTTTATTCCAGGGATACAAGGAGTCTTTAATATCCGCAAATCAATCAATGTGATACACCACATTAACAAATTGAAAGATAAAAACCATATGATTATCTCAATAGATGCAGGGAAAGCCTTTGAAAAAATTCAACATCCATGAATGAAAAAAAAAAAAAAAAACAACCCTCCAGAAAGCAGGCATGGAAGGAGCATACCTCAACATAATAAAAGTCATATATGATAAACCCACAGCAAGTATTATCCTCAATGGTGAAAAATTGAAAACATTTCCCCTAAAGTCAGAAACAAGACAAGGGTGCCCAGTTTCACCACTACTATTCAACATAGGTTTGGAAATTTTGGCCACAGCAATCAGAGCAGGGGAAGAAATAAAAGGAATCCAGATTGGAAAAGAAGAAGTAAAACCCACTGTTTGCAGATGACATGATCCTCTACATAGAAAACCCTAAAGACTCTATCAGAAATTTACTAGAGCTAATCAATGAATATAGTAAAGTTGCAGGATATAAAATTACTAGAGAAATTCCTTGCATTCCTGTACACTAACAATGAGAAAACAGAAAGAGAAATAAAGGAAACAATTCCTTTCACCATTGCAACAAAAAGAATAAAATACCTAGGAATAAACCTACCTAAAGAAACAAGACCTGTATATAGAAAACTAGAAAACACTGGTGAAAGAAATCCAAGATGACATAAAAGATGGAGAAATATACCATGTACATGGATCAGAAGAATCAATATAGTGAAAATGAGTATACCATCCAAAGCAATCTACAGATTCAATGCAATCCCTACCAAGCTACCAATGATATTTTTCAGAGAACTGCTGCATCACTTCAGTCGTGTCCGACTCTGTGTGACCACATAGACGGAAGCCCACCAGGCTCCCCCGTCCCCGGGATTCTCTAGGCAAGAACGCTGGAGTGGGTTGCCATTTCCTTCTCCAATGTGTGAAAGTGAAACGTGAAAGTGAAGTCGCTTAGTCATGTCCGACCCTCAGCGACCCCATGGACTGCAGCTTGCCAGGTTCCTCCATCCATGGGATTTTCTAGGCAAGAGTACTGGAGTGGCTTGCCATTGCCTTCTCCTTCTCTTTTCAGAGAACTAGAACAAATAATTTCACAATTTGTATGGAAATACAAAAAACCTCCATTAGCCAAAGCAATCTTGAGAAATTAAAATGGAACTGGAGGAATCAACCTGCCTGACTTCAAACTATACACAAAACTACTGTCATCAAGACAGTATGCTACTGGCACAAAGATAGAAATATATATCAATGGTACAAAATAGAAAGCCCAGAGATAAATCCACGCACCTATGGATACCTTATCTTTGACAAAGGAGGCAAGAATATACAATGGAGAAAAGACAATCTGTTTAACAAGTGGTGCTGGGAAAACTGGTGAAGCACTTGTAAAATAATGAAACTAGATCACTTTCTAACACCATACACAAAAATAAACTCAAAATGGATTAAAGATCTAAATGTAAGACCAGAAACTATAAAACTCCTGGAGGAAAACATAGGCAAAACATTCTCAGACATAAATCACAGCAGGATCCTCTATGACCCATCTCCCAGAGTAATAGGAATAAAAGCAAAAATAAATAAATGGAACCTAATTAAACTGAAAATCTTCTGTACAGCAAAGGAAATTATAAGCAAGGTGAAAAGACAGCGTTCAGAATGGGAGAAAATAATAGCAAACAAAGCAACTGACAAAGAATTAATCTCAAAAATATACAAGCAGCTCCTGCCGCTCAGTTCTGGAGAAATAAACGACCCAATCAAAAAATGGGCCAAAGAAATAAACAGACATTTCTCCAAAGAAGACATACAGATGGCTAACAAACACATGAAGAGATGGTCAACATCTCTCATTATCAGAGAAATGCAAATCACTACCACAATGAGGTACCATCACACCCCGGTCAGAATGGCTGCTATCCAAAAATCCACAAACAATAAATGCTGGAGAGGGTGTGGAGAAAAGGGAACCCTCTTTCACTGTTGATAGGAATGCAAACTAGTACAGCCACTATAGAGACCAGTGTGGAGATTCCTTAAAAATCTGGAAATAGAACTGCCATATGACCCAGCAATCCCACTGCTGGGCATTCAAACCGAGGAAACCAGAACTGAAAGATACACGTGTACCCCAATGTTCATTGCAGCACTGTTTACAATAGCCAGGACATGGAAGCAACCTAGATGTCCGTCGGCAGACAAATGGAAAAGAAAGCTGTGGTACATACATACAATGGAAAATTACTCAGCTATTAAAATGAATGCATTTGAATCAGTTCAAATGAGGTGGATGAAAGTGGAGCCTATTATACAGTGAAGTAAGCCAGAAAGAAAAACACCAATACAGTATACTAACGCATATATATGGAGTTTAGAAAGATGATAACGATAACCCTGTATCGTTCGTTCGTTCCATCGCTCAGTCGTGTCCGACTCTCTGCGACCCCGTGGACTGTAGCCTACCAGGCTTCTCCGTCCATGGGATTATCCTGGCAAGAATGAGACAGCAAAAGAAACACAGATGTATAGAACAGTCTTTTGGACTCTGTGGGAGATGGCAAGGGTGGGATGATTTGGGAGAATGGCATTGAAACATATATGAAATGAATCACCAGTCCAGGTTCGATGCATGATACCAGATGTTCGGGGCTGGTGCACTGGGATGAACCAGAGGGATGGGAAGGGGAGGGATGTGGGAGAGGGGTTCAAGATAGGGATCACATGTACACCCGGGGCAGATTCATGTCAATGTATGGCAAAATCAATGCAATAATGTAAAGTTATTAGCCTCCAATTAAAATAAATTAAAAAAAAAAGATTAGTGTTTTCAGTATCTCAGTGGAAAACTCTTTGTTATTCAGTTTAAATTGGGAAGAGAACCTCTAAATTTATGTCAGATTTTAATAAATTTTCTTGATAATATAAAAATGATAAAATAAATTAGAAATCTAGCATTCTATTTATACTAAGTCAAACAAGTGGAATAAACATGTCATAAATTTTTCAGTGAGGCAAAAATTCATAAGTTTCTTAAAATATTTATATGATAGATTTTATTTATATATATGTATACAAGAGGTTTTCTACTACACTTGATAAAGTCTTAATAAATAATATCAAAAATAGAAGAGACAGAGACATTAGAAAGCATAAAGTAAATGAAATGGGAACACTGAATATGAAATAGCAAAAGTGAAACAAACTAGATAAAAGTAAAAGATAGTCCAGTTGCTTTAAAACATGGCTGCTCAGTAACCTTGTATATTAACAGATGGTGTTCAAATTCTTAAAGCATATAAATGTTGAAACAATATGTTGTAGAACTTAAACTTATATAATATTGTACATAAATTATACTTTAATAAATTAGACAAATTTTTAAAAACAGTAAGTAAAGCAATTTAAGAAATAAAAAAAGAAGATACATATCTGGAGTGGTGGCAGAAAAGAAACAATACCTGGGCAGTTGCATTTTTCAAAAAAATCAAGATAATTCTGGTATGCATCTGGATTTAAAAAGTAATTACAGGTGTTTCTATTACATGGTGGTTTTGGTTATATAGAATTCTATTATTTTTCTGTTGACCAATCATGATACAGTGTTATCAAGTGAGTAATATTTACATAATCACAATAGTGAATGATGTTTATCAGTTTTCACAGTCAATAGCCTGACAAAAAATAAAAGACCATTACAATTGCAAGCCATAATGGGAACATGATTAACCTAACAATATAAAATAATTGCATACAGTTTGAGGGATCAAGCAGAGTGATGTGGTAAGTGGAAGTGCAAAGATGCACAGGTTTTCATATGCTCAGCCAGTCTCTGTCTTCTGGTTGATGCATTTAATCCATTTACATTTAAGGTAATTATTAATATGTATGATCCTATTGTGCCTTAGTCACTCAGTCATTTCTGACTCTGTGGCTCCATGTACTGTAGCCTGTTAGGTTCCTCTGTCCATGGCAATTTGCCAGGCAGGAATACTGGAGTGGGTTGACATGCCCTGCTCCAGGGGATCTTCCCAACCCAGGGATGGAACCCAGGTCTCCCACATTGCAGGTGTATTCTTTACTATCTGAGCCACTAGGGAAACCCTATTACCTAATGATCCTATTACCTTTTTCTTAATTGTTTTGGTTTTATTTTTGTAGGTAGGTCTTTTCCTTCTCTTGTTTCCTGCCTAGAGAAGTTCCTTTTGTATTTGTTGTAAAGCTGGTTTGGTTGTGCTGAATTCTGTTAACTTTTGTTTGGAAAGCTTTTGATTTCTCCATCAAATCTGAAGAAGAGTTTAGCTGGGTAGAGTATTCTTGGTTGAAGGTTCTTGCCTTTCATCACTTTAAATACATCGTGCCATTTCATTCTTAATGTCCCAGATGTTACTGAGTGTGCCCTCATTTCTTTTCACTCTTTATTTCTTCATTCTCTACCACACCAGTGATTGCCACCATTCTGTCTTCCACCTCACTTATCTATTCTTCTGCCTCATTTATTCTGCTATTGATTTCTCCTAGCTGATTTATTCATTTCTGTAACTATATTGTTCATCACTGTTTATTTGTTCTTTAGCTATACTAGGTCCTTGTTAAACATTTCTTTGAACTTTTTAATCCATTGCTTCCTTTCTATTTCTGAGATCTTCAGTTCAGTTCAGTCGCTCAGTCGTGTCCGACTCTCTGTGACCCCATGAATCACAGCACGCCAGGTGTCCCTGTCAATCACCTACTCCCGGAGTTCACTCAAACTTATGTCCATCGAGTTGGTGATGCCATCCATCCATCTCATTCTCTCTCGTCCCCGTCTCCTCCCACTCCCAATCCGTCCCAGTATCAGACTTCTCCAGTGAGTCAACTCGTCGCGTGAGGTGGCCATAGCATTGGAGTTTCAGCTTTAGCATCAGTCCTTCCAATGAACACCCAGGATTGATTTCCTTTAGAATGGACTGGTTGGATCTCCTTGCAGTCCAAGGGACTCTCAAGAGTCTTCTCCAGCACCACAGTTTAAAAGCATCGAATCTTCGGCGATCAGCTTTCTTCACAGTCCAACTCTCACATCCATACATGACCACAGAAAAAACCATAGCCTTGACTAGACGGACCTTTGTTGGCAAAGTAATGTCTCTGCTTTTTAATATGCTATCTAGGTTGGTCATAACTATCCTTCCAAGGAGTAAGCGTCTTTTAATTTCATGGCTGCCAAAAATAAAGTCTGACACTGTTTCCACTGTTTGCCCATCTATTTCCCATGAAGTGATGGGACCAGATGCCATGATCTTCGTTTTCTGAATGTTGAGCTTCAAGCCAACCTTTTACTCTCCTCTTTCACTTTCATCAAGAGGCTTTTGAGTTCCTCTTCACTTTCTGCCATAAGGGTGGTGTCATCTGCATATCTGAGGTTACTGGTATTTCTCCCGGCAATCTTGATTCCAGCTTGTGCTTCTTCCAGCCCAGCGTTCCTCATGATGTACTCTGCATACAAGTTAAATAAGCAGGGTGACAATATACAACCTTGACGCACACATTTTCCTATTTGGAACCAGTCTGTTGTTCCATGTCCAGTTCTAACTGTTGCTTCCTGGCCTGCATACAGGTTTCTCAAGAGGAAGGTCAGGTGATCTGGTATTCCCATCTCTTTCAGAATGTTCCATAGTTTATTGTGATCCACACAGTCAAAGGCTTTGGCATAGTCAATGAAGCAGAAATAGATGTTTTTCTGGAACTCTCTTGCTTTCTCCATGAGCCAGCGGATGTTGGCAATTTGATCTCTGGTACCTCTGCCTTTTCTAAAACCTGCTTGAACATCTGGAAGTTCACAGTTTACATATTGCTGAAGCCTGGCTTGGAAAATTTTGAGCATGGCTTTACTAGCGTGTGAGATGAGTGCAATTGTGTGGTAGTTAGAGCATTCTTTGGCATTGCCTTTCTTTGGGATTGGAATGAAGACTGACCTTTTCCAGTCCTGTGGCCACTGCTGAGTTTTCCAAATCTGCTGGCATATTGAATGCAGCACTTTCACAGCATCATCTTTCAGGATTTGAAATAGCTCAATTGAAATTCCATCACCTCCACTAGCTTTGCTCATAGTGATGCTCTCTAAGGCCCACTTGACTTCACATTCCAAGATGTCTGGTTCCAGTTGAGTGATCACGCCATCGTGATTATCTTCATCGTGAAGATCTTTTTTGTACAGTTCTTCTGTGTATTCTTGCCACCTCTTCTTAATATTTTCTACTTCTGTTAGGTCCATACCATTTCTGTCCTTTATCGAGCCCATCTTTGCATGAAATATTCCCTTGATATCTTTAATTTTCTTGAAAAGATCTCTTGTTTTTCCTATTCTGTTGTTTTCCTCTATTTCTTTGCATTGATTGCTGAGGAAGGCTTTCTTATCTCTCCTTATCTCTAAGATCTTAGATAATCTTTACTGTCATTACTCTGAATTCTTTTTCAGGTAGATTGCTTATTTCCTCTTCATTTGTTTGGTCTTTTACCTTTTTTATGTTGCTTTATCATATGCAGTATGTTTCTGTGTCATCTTATTTTGTCTAAACTACTCTTTCCACAGATTGCATAGTCGTAGTTCCTCTTGCTTTTGGTGTCTGCCCCCTGTTGGATGAGATCGGTCCAAGGTTTGTGTAGGCTTCCTATTGAGAGAGACTGTTTCTTGCGTTCTGGTGGGTGGAGCTTGGTCATGTTCCTCTGGTGGCCAGGGCCATGTCAAAGGTGTATGTTCAGGTGTTTTAGTATGACTTTAGGCACACTGTCTCTAATGGGTGGGGTTTGTGTTCTTGTCTTGCTGGTTGTTTGGGCTGGGGCATCCAGCACTGGAGCTTGCAGGCAGTTTAGTGCATCTAGATCTTGGTGCCAAGGTGCAAACCTCTGAGAGAGCTCACACCAATTGATATTCCCTTGGCCTGGGAATTCTCTGGCAGTCTGGTGGCCATATTCTAAGCTCCCACCATAGGAGTCCAGGCTTGACCCCCGTCAGGGAACCAAGACCCTGCAAGCTGCATGTCATGACAAAAAAAAAAAAATTGGTAAGTAATATATACAAACAAAAATCATGAAAAATAAAAACAAATAAAACAAGGAAAAGTACAAAAAAAAAAAACCACCAAAGCAAAAAGGATGAACCTACAGAATGTCATATTGAGTGAAAATAGTTTGACAGAGAAGGAGAAATATTGTATGACATCCGTTATATGTGGAATCCAAAATGAAATGATGCTAATGAATTTACTTACAAAACAGAAAGAAATACACAGTCTTAGAAAATGAACTTAGAGTTCCTAGGGGGATGGGATAGTTAGGAACTTTGGGAAGGTCATGTACATGCTGCTATATATTTAAAATGGATAACCAACAAGGATCTGTTGTATAGCACATGAAACTCTATTCAATGTTATGTGCCAACCTGGATAGGAGGGGGAGTTTAGGGGAGAACGGATGCATGTATATGTAAGGCTGAGTCCCTTTGCTGTTCAGCTGAAACTACCAACTATCAACATTGTTAATTGGTTATTGATCTTTGTGTCTGTTTTCATTCCTGTACCATACTGTTTTGTTTACTGCAGCTTTGTATTATAGTTTCAATTCATGAAGCTCGATGCCTTGAGCTTGGTTCTTTCTCAAGACTTCTTTGGCTAATTGGCGTCTTTTGTGGTTACACATGATATTTAGGATTAGTTGTTCTAGTTTTTTGAAAAATGTTTTTGGTACCTAATAAGGATTACATCGAATCTATAGACTGCTTAGTATAGTATGCCTTTTTAATAATAGTGATTCTTCCAGGACATGAACATAGTATACCTTTCCATTTGTTTGCAATTGTCTCCAGTGTCCTCCATGTCTTATAGTTTTCAGAGTATAGGAGGTCTTTCACCTTCTTTGATAAATTTATTCCTAGGACTTTTATTCTTTTAGATGGACTTGTGAGTGGGATTTTCTTTATTTTTCTTTCTGACAATTTGTTATTAGTTTATAGAAATGCAACAGATCTCTGTGTTTTCATTTTGTATCCGGCAAATTTTTTGAATATATTTATTAGTTATAAGAGTTTTTTAGTGAAGTCGTTTGGGTTTTCTATATATAGTATCATGTCATCTGCAAATAATGATATTTTTACTTCTTTCTTTCAGGTTTGGATGTTTTTCATTTCTTTTTCTAGCTTAATTGCTGCGTCTAGGATTTTGAATACTATTTTGAATAAAGTGGCAAATGTTGTTATTTTTCTCCTGTATCTGATCTTAGAGGAAAAATTTTCAGATTTTAACCACTGGATATTATGTGAGCTGTAGGTTTGTCATCAGTTCAGTTCAGTCGCTCAGTCGTGTCCAACTCTTAGCGACCCCATGAACCACAGCACGCCAGGCCTCCCTGTCCATCACCAACTCCCGGAGTTCACACAAACTCATGTCCATCGAGTCGGTGATGCCATCCAGCCACCTCATTCTCTGTCTTCCCTGTCTCCTCTTACCCCCAATCGCTCCCAGCATCAGAGTCTTTTCCAGTGAGTCAACTCGTCGCATGAGGTGGCCAAAGTATTGGAGTTTCAGCTTTAGCATAAGTCCTTCCAATGAACACCCAGGATTGATTTCCTCTAGAATGGACTGGTTGGATCTCCTTGCAGTCCAAGGGACTCTCAAGAGACTTCTCCAGCACCACAGTTCAAAAGCATCAATTCTTTGGCGATCAGCTTTCTTCACAGTCCAACTCTCACATCCATACATGACCACGGGAAAAGGCATAGCCTTGACTAGACGGACCTTGGTTGGCAAAGTAATGTCCCTGCTCTTTAATATGCTATCTAGGCTGGTCATAACTTTCCTTCCAAGGAGCAAGTGTCTTTTAATTTCATGGCTGCAATCAGCATCCGCAGTGATTTTGGAGCCCCAAAAAAATAAAGTCTGACACTGTTTCCACTGTTTCCCCATCTATTTCCCAAGAAGTGATGGGACCAGATGCCATGATCTTGATCTTCGTTTTCTGAATGTTGAGCTTTAAGCCAACCTTTTCACTCTCCTCTTTCACTTTCATCAAGAGGCCTTTGAGTTCCTCTTCACTTTCTGCCATAAGGGTGGTGTCATCTGCATATCTGAGGTTATTGATATTTCTCCCGGCAATCTTGATTCCAGCTTGTGCTTCTTCCAGCCCAGCATTCCTCATGATGTACTCTGCATATAAGTTAAATAAGCAGGGTGACAATATACAACCTTGACGTACACCTTTTCCTATTTGGAACCAGCCTGTTGTTCCATGTCCAGTTCTAACTGTTGCTTCCTGACCTGCATAGAGTTTTCTCAGGAGGTAGGTCAGGTGGTCTGGTAGGTTTGTCATACATGGCCTTTATTATGAATTATGTTCCCTCTGTACTCACTCTGTTGAGAAGTTTTATGTTAAATTAGTAGTGAATTTGGTCAGCATCAAAACCAAAATTTTTCCTAAAAAATTTTATTTTGTATTGGAGCATATTTGAATAACAGTACTGTATTAGTTTCAGGTGTGCCCAAACTGTTATTTCTGCATCTACTGAAATGATCATATGATTTTTAATATGGTGTATCACACTGATTTATGAAATTCAAAACATTCTTGCATTGCTGAAATGAATCCTAGTTAACAATGGTATATGATCCCTCTAATGTGATGCTGAATGCATTTTGCAATATTTTGTAGAAGATTTTGATATCTGTTTTCATCAGATATTTTGGACTGTAACACTCACCTAGAGCCAGACACCTTGGAATGTGAAGTCAAGCGGGCCTTAGAAAGCATCAATATGAACAAAGCTAGTGGAGGTGCTGGAATTCCAGTTGAGCTATTTCAAATCCTGAAAGATGATACTGTGAAAGTGCTGCACTCAATATGCCAGCAAATTTGGAAAACTCAGCAGTGGCCACAGGACTGGAAAAGGTCAGTCTTCATTCCAATCCCAAAGAAAGGCAATGCCAAAGAATGCTCACACTACCGCACAATTGCACTCATCTCACACGCTAGTAAAATCATGCTCAAAATTCTCCAAGCCAGGCTTCAGCAATATGTGAACTGTGAACTTCCAGATGTTTAAGCTGGTTTTAGGAAAGGCAGCGGAACCAGAGATCAAATTGCCAACATCCGCTGGATCATGGAGAAAGCAAGAGAGTTCCAGAAAAACATCTATTTCTGCTTCATTGACTATGCCAAAGCCTTTGACTGTGTGGATCACAACAAACTGGAAAATTCTGAAAGAGGTGGGAATACCAGACCACCTGACCTGCCTCTTGAGAAACCTGTATGCAGGCCAGGAAGCAACAGTTAGAACTGGACATGGAACAATGGACTGGTTCCAAATAGGAAAAGGAGTACGTCAAGGTTGTATATTGTCACCCTGCTTATTTAACTTATATGCAGAGTACATCATGAGGAATGCTGGGCTGGAAGAAGCACAAGCTGGAATCAAAATTTCCTGGGGAAATATCAATAACCTTAGATATGCAGATGACATCACCCTTATGGCAGAAAGTGAAGAGAAACTCAAAAGCCTCTTGATGAAAGTGAAAGAGGAGAGTTAGAAAGTTGACTTGAAGCTCAACATTCAGAAAACGAAGATCATGGCATCTGGTCCCATCACTTCATGGGAAATAGATGGCGAAACAGTGGAAACAATGTCAAACTTTATTTTTGGGGGCTCCAAAATCACTGAGGATGCTGATTGCAGCCATGAAATTAAAAGATGCTTACTCCTTGGAAGGAAAGTTATGACCAACCTGGACAGCATATTAAAAAGCAGAGACATTACTTTGCAAACCAAGGTCCATCTAGTCAAGGCTATGATTTTTCCAGTGGTCATGTATGGATGTGAGAGTTGGACTGTGAAGAAAGCTGATCGCCGAAGAATTGATGCTTTTGAACTGTGGTGCTGGAGAAGACCCTTGAGAGTCCCTTGGACTGCAAGGAGATCCAACCAGTCCATTCTAAAGGAGATCAATCCTGGGTGTTCATTGGAAGGACTGATGCTAAAGCTGAAGCTCCAATACTTTGGCCACCTCATGCGACGAGTTGACTCACTGGAAAAGACTCTGATGCTGGGAGGGATTGGGGGCAAGGAGGAGAAGGGGACAACAGAGAATGAGATGGCTGGATGGCATCACCGACTGAATGGACAAGAATTTGAGTGAACTCCAGGAGTTGGTGATGGACAGGGACGCCTGGCGTGCTGTTATTCATGGGTTTGCAAAGAGTCGGACACGACTGAACGACTGAACTGAACTGAACTCTGTGCGTGTGTGTTTGTTCATATGTGATTATCTGGCTTTGCTATCAGGGTAATGCTGGACTCATAAAATAATTTGGGATGTGTTCCTTGCTCTTTAATGTTTGGGGATAATTTGAGAAGGATAGGTATTAACTCTTCTTTAAATATTTGGTAGAATTGTGAATCCTATGAAACATTAGACTTGTGCTAAATGTTTGTCTATTTTCTTTATCTTTTCAAGGAACTAACTGTTAGTTTCATTGATTTTTTCTATATTTAAATCTATATTTCATTTATTTCCACTCTGCTCTTTATTACTTTCTTTCTTCTGCTAACTTTGGACTTTGTTTGTTCTTATTGTTCCACTTCCTTTAAATGGTGTATTAGGTTTTTTATTTCAGATTTTCTTGCTGTATCAGTATGAACTACCCTTTTAGCACTCCTTTTGCTGCATCCCATGGATTTTTTACAGTTGTGTTTCCATTTTCAGTTGTCTCAAGGAATTTTTTTAAAGTTTCCCCTTCAATTTTTTTCATTGATCCATTTGCTCTTTAGTAGCATGTTATTTTGTTTATTCTCCATGTGTTTGTGCTTTTTAAAATTTTCTTTTATTGTATTTCTAGTTTCATATCCTTGTGTATGGAAAAGATACTTGATATGATTTCAGCTTTCCTAAATTATTGAAGTTTATTTTATGGCATCCTATGATCTATCCTGAAGAATGTTCCTATACACTTGAAAAGGAAGTGCAATCTGTTGTTTCTGGATCGAATATTCTATATATATCTATTAAGTCCATTTGTGATTTACTGCATTGCCTAAGGCTATTGTTTTCTTATTGATTTTCTGTCTAGATGATGTAATTCGGATATTATAGTCCTCTACTATTATTGTGTTACTGTTGATTTATCTTATTTTATCTAACATTTTGTATACATTTAGGTGCTCTAATGTTGGATGCATAAAGGTTTACAAATGTTAAATCCTTTCGTTGTGTTGATCTCTTTATCATATATTACCCTTCTTTGTCTTTTGTTACAGTCTTTTTTTAAAGTTTGCTTTGTCTGGTATAAACATTGCCACCCCAGATTCTTTTTTTTTTTTTAATTTGCATGGCATATTTTTTTCCCCTTCTCTTTACGTTTAGTTTACATATGCCTTTAGGCCTTCAGTCAGTCTCCTGTATGCAGCATGCAGATGGATTTTGTTTTTTATTCATTCAGTTCTCCTATACCTTTTGATATAAAATGTTTAATACATTTATATTAAAATAATTATTAATAGATGTGCACTTATTGCCATTTGTTTAATTATTTTCTGGGTTTATTTGGTCTTCTCTATTCCTGTGTTCTTCTCTTGGATTCTCCCTTTGGAGTCTGATGGATTTCTTTAGTGTGTTGTTAGAATTTCTGTCTCATTATTTTTTGTGTACCCGTTGTAGGTTTTTGGGTTATAGTTGATATGAGGTTCATATATATCAACCTGTATATAACTGTCTTTCTGGAGCTATTGGTAATTGCCTTCCACTCTTCCCCAGTAGCATACTGGACACCTTCTGACCTGGGGGGCTCATCTTCCAGTGTCATGTCTTTTTGCTTTTTCACACTGTTCATGGGGTTCCAGCAACAAGAGTACTGGAGTGATTTGCATTTCCTCCTATCGTTGACCATGTTTTGTCAGAACTCTTCACTATGACTCATCTATCTTGGGTGACCCTGCATTGAATATTTCAAGCTTCATTGAGTTACACAATTCCCTTTGCCACAAGGCTCTGATCCATGAATGGGGCCAAAGCAGAAATGATGCTCACTTATGAATGTGTCTGGTGGTGAAAGTAGAGTCTGATGCTACAAAGAACAATATTGCATAGGACCTAATAGGACCTAATATTGTGGAATATTAGGTCCACAAATAAAGGTAAATTGGGCATGGTCAAGTAAGAGATGGCAAGAGAGAACATCAACATCTTAAAATCAGTGAACTAAAATGTACAGTAATAGGCAAATTTAATTCAGATGACCATTATACCTACTACTGTGGGCAAGAACCCCTTAAAAGAAATGGAATAGCCCTCATAGTCAACAGAAGAGTCTGAGATGCAGTAATTGGGTGCAATCTCAAAAATGACAGAATGATCTCAGTTTATTTCCAAGGCAACCATTCAACATCACAGTAATCCAAGTCTTGCTCAAGCTACTGAGGCCAAAGAAACTGAAGTTGATCAGTTCTATGGCAACATACAAGTCGTTCTAAAACTAACACTAAAAAAGATGTTATTTTCATCATAGGGGACTCGGATGCAGAAGTAGGAAGTCAATAAATACCTGGAGTAACAGGCCAGTTTGGCCTTGGAGTACAAAATGAAGCAGGGCGAAGGCTAACAGAGTTTTGCCAAGAAAACGTACTGCTTATTGCAAACACACTTTTCCAACAACACAAGAGATGACTCTACACATAGACATCACCAGATTCTCAATACCGAATTCAGTTTGACTATATTCTTTGAAGCGTAAGATTGAGATATAGTATACAATCAGCAAAAGCAAGACCTGGAGCTGCCTATGGATCAGATCATCAACACCTTATTGCAAAATTCAAGCTTAAATTGAAGAAAGTAGGAAAAACCCCTTGGTCATTGAGGTATAACCTAAATCAAATCCCTTATGATTATACAGTGGAGGTGACAAATAGATTCAAGGAATTAGATCTGATAGATTGCCTAAAGAACTATAGAGAGCGTTTCGTAACATTGTACAGAAAGCAGTGACTAAAATTACCCCAAAGCCAAAGAAATTCAAGAGGCAAAATCGTTGTCTGAGGAAGCTTACAAATAGCTGAGGAAAGAAGAGAAGTGAAAGGCAAGGGAGAAACGGAAAGATATACCCAACTGAATGAAGAGTTCCAGAGAATAGCAAGGAGAGATAAGAAGACTCTCTTAAATGAACAATGCAAATGAGTTAAGGAAAATAATACAATGGGAAATACTAGAGACCTCTTCAAGAAAATTGAGGAGATCAAGGGAATATATCATGGAAGAATGGTCATGATAAAGGAGAGAAACAGTAAGGACCTAACAGAAGCAGGAGAGATTAAGAAGTGGCAAGAATACACAGAGAATCTATACAAAATGTCTCTATGACTCAAATAATCATGATATTGTGGTCATTCATCTAGAACCAGACATGTTTTGGTGTGAAGTCAAGTGGACCTTAAGGAAGCATTAGTGTAAGCAAAGCTAGTGGAAGTGATATAATTCCAGCTGAACTATTTGATTTGAAAAAAAATCAAATCCTAAAAGATGATGCTGTGAAAATGCTGCACTCAATATACCAGCAAATTTGAAAAACTCAGAGGTGGCCACAGGACTGGAAAAGGTCAGTTTTCATTTCAATCCCCAAAAAAAGGCAATTTCAAAGAATGTTCACACTATTATACTGTATTGCTCATTTAACATACTAGTAAGGTTATGCTTAAAATGCTTCAAGCTAGGCTTCACTAGTACCTGAACTGAGAACTTCCAGAGATACAAACTGGGTCTAGAAAAAGCAGATGAACCAGAGGCCAATTTGTCACCATCCCTTGGATCATAGAGAAAGCAAGGGAATTCCAGAAAAAAATATCTGCTTCATTGACTATGCTAAAGCCTTTGACTGTGTGGTTCTCAACAAACTGTAGAAATTCTTAAAGAGATGGGAATACTAGGCCACCTTACCTGTCTCCTGAAAAACCTATATGTGAGTCAGGAAACAATAGTTAGAACCTTACATGGAAAAGCTGACTGGCTCCAAATTGGGAATGGAATATATCAAGGCTGTGTATTGATTCCCTGTTTATATGTATGCAGAGTACATCATGTGAAATATCATGCTCGATGAATCACAAGCTGGTGTAAAGGTTGCTAGGAGAAATAGCGACAACTTCAGATATGCAGATGATACCACCCTGATGGCAGAAAGTGAAGAGGAACTAAAGAGCTTCTTCATGAGGGTGAAAGAGGAGAGTGAATAAACTTGCTTAAAACTCAACATTCAGAAAATGAAGATCATGGCATGTGGGCCCATCACTTCATGGCAATTAGAATGGGAAAAAGTGGAAGCAGTGACAGATTTAATTTTTGGGGGCTCCAAAATCACTGCAGATAGTGACTGCAGCCATGAAATTAAAAGGCACTTGCTCCTTGGGAGGAAAGCTATGACAAACCTAGATAGTGTATTAAGAAACAGAGACATCACTTTGCCTATAATGGTCTATATAGTCAAAACTATGGTTTTTCAAGCAATCATATACAGATGTGAGAGTTGGACCATAAAGAAGGCTGAGCGCCAAAGAATTGATGCTTTTGAACTCTGGTGCTGGAGAAGGCTCTTGAGAATCCCTTGAACTATGAGGTCACACAAGCAAATCCTAAAGGAAATCGACCCTGAATATTCATTGGAAGGAATGATGCTGAAGTTCCAATACTTTGGCCACCTTATGTGAAGAGTTGACTCATTGGAAAAGACCCTGATACTGGGAAAGACTGAAGGCAAAAGGAGGAGAGGGCAACAGAGAATGATATGGTTATATAGCATCCAACTCCGGGAGACAGTGAAGGTAGTCCATGATTGCAAAGTATCGGCCACAGCTTAGAGACTGAACAGCAAACAGCAACATATAGCTGTCTATCACACTGACAATTTGAAGGCATTCTCAAAGCACTGCACTTTTATTTCCTCACCTCACATTTTATGTTTTTGATGTCACATTTTGCCTTTTTTAATTTTATGTATTCCTTAACAAATTAGTATAGTTATAGTTGGTTATTCTGCTTTTGTCTTTTAACCTTCATTGCTTTTTAAGTGGCTAATACACTGCCTTTTCTATATTTGCCTTTACCATTGAGATTTTTTCTTTAATAGATTTTATTTCTGTTTATGAGCTTTTCTTTTCCACTTGAAGAAAACCCCTTAATATTTCTTGTAAGATTGATTTAGTGGTAATGAAGCTTTTGTGTTAGTAAATGCATTTCCTTACTGTATAGTCTGCTGCTGCTGCTAAGTCACTTCAGTCATGTCCGACTCTGTGCAACCCCATAGACATCAGCCCACCAGGTTCCCCCATCCCTGGGATTCTCCAGGCAAGAACACTGGAGTGGGTTGCCATTTCCTTCTCCAATTGTATAGTGTAGGTGTCTAGGAGCTCTTTATTTTTACTTCTTTGATTTTCATTTTATGTTGGAATATAATTGATTAACAATGCTGTGTTTCAGATGTAGAGCAAAGTGATTCAGTTATATGTATGCATGTATCCTTTTTCAAATTATTTTAAGTTATTACAGAATATTGAGCAGATATATAGTAGTTCCCTGTGCTATACAGTAGGTCCTTGTTGTTTATTTTAAATACAGCAGTGTGTATGTGTCGGTACCAGACTCCCAATCTATCCCTCCCCAACCCTTCTCCTCTGGTAACTATAAGTTTGTTCCCTAAGTTTGTGCATCCACTCTTTAAACTCCTGGGTTTAGGTGAGTCTTTGCTCAGCAATATCCCTCACTATTGCAAAGTGCTACTTCAGCAGTGTGGTTCATAGATAGCATGTTTCCATCTTCACTACCCATTTCTATCTGGTCCTTTTATGTGCAGTAACTATCCAATCAGCCCTCAAAAATTGCTCTATAAAAATAAAATGAAGTCCAGTTTTGAAATTACTCTCTGTATAGGTGTAGATTTGGTGTGTCCATGGGAGGAGGTGAGATCAGGGTCTCCTTATGTCACCATCTTGGACCCTTCACCTCCCAAGATTATAATTTAATCTGCATTTTTTGATCCAGCTGTGATGGCTCAATATGCTCCAGCACAAATGAGTTCTGCTTGCCATAACTCTTTTCTCCTCTGAAACCTTCCTAGCCAAGAAGTCTCTTAGAAATGATTTAGTCCTACTCTTCTCCATCCTCCATTTTATGGATAGGTCACTATAGGCCTAGAGAGGCATAGACTCATAGATAAGACCAACAAGTCACCCTAGAGCCAGTCCTGGCATTCAGTTTAAGAGGGCTCTGGTTGAAGGTTCTGGCTTTATGAATACCTGAAGATTTTAGTTTATCCTTTTTCTACTTGGCTGAAAACTTCTCAAAGAAGGAAGCTAACCCATTATTCTTCTTCTGCCTGCCTCTACAGCTATGGGTGAACCAGGAGGATGGGGTAGAGGAAGGGCCCAGTGATGTTCAGAATGGGCACCTGGACCCCAACTCAGACTGCCTCTGTCTGGGCCGGCCACTCCAAAACCGGGACCAGATGCGGGCCAACGTCATCAATGAGATCATGAGCACCGAGCGTCATTACATCAAGCACCTAAAGGACATTTGTGAGGTAGGCCCAACTCTGATGATCTGTGTGAGTGCCCTTGGGATAAGATAGAGGACACTTCCATGAAGAACTGACAACCTTCCTGGGCTATATCTGTGATAGTCCCAAGGTGTTAGAAAAAGTAGTTGACTGATCTAGACTCTGTTCAGTGGATGAAACTGCTCCCTTGGGATTACTCTCCCTTTGTTTATTTCTCCCCTTTTTGCTATCTATCTGTTTGTCTAACTTTCATATGCATATTCATATTCCCTCTCCCTCCCTCCCTTCCTCTGTCCCCTCACTGGAATCTCTATCCCTATTCTCTTGGTTTCTGATCCAGTTGTTGCCACCCCATGTAAGGGCCTGACTTCATTATAGCACACACACATCCCTTTAAGCCAGTAGTTTACAAACTTGAAGGTACACCAAAGTCCCTGTGCGAGCTTGTTAAACATATTAAAGTTCTTATTTCTTGTTTTTTAAATTGGGCTGTAGTTACCTCACAATGTTGTGTTAGTTTCTGCTATGTAACAAAGGGAACCAGCCACATGTGTACGTATATCCACATGTATACATATATCTCCTCCCTCTTGGAACTCTCTCCCAACCTCTCCCCATCCTACCCATCTAGATCACCTCAGAGCACTGAGCTGAGCTCCCTGTAATGCATAGCAGTTTCTCACTTGCTATCTTTTTTTTTTTTTTACACATGATAGTGTACTGGGTTGGGTAAAAAGTTCATTTGAGTTTTTCTGTAAGGTTTAAGGGGAAAACCTGAATGCACTCTTTGGCCAGTCTAATATATATGCCAATCTCAATCTGCCATTTTATCCCACCCCTCTCCCTGCCCTGCTGCACGTCCACATGTCCTTTCTCTACATCTGTGTCTCTATTCCTGCCCTGCAAATAGGTTCATCTGTACCATTTTTCTAGATTCCACATATATACATTGATATACCATATTTGTTTTACTCTTTCTGACTTACTTCACTCTGTATGACAGACTGTAGGTTCATCCATGTCTGTACAAGAGATCCAATTCTATTCCTTTTTGACCAACTAATAGTCCATTGTGTATATACACCACATCTTCTTTTCCATTCATCTGTCTTTGGACATTTAGGTTGCTTCCATGTCCTGGCTATTGTAAACAGTGCTGCAATGAACAATGGGGTGAATGTCTTTTTGAACTGTTGTTTTCTTATGGTATATGCTCAGTATGGAATTGCTGGGTCATATGGTGGTTCTGGGGCTTCCCTGGTAGCTCAGCTGGTAAAGAATCTGCCTGCAATGCAGGAGACCCCTGTTTGATTCCTGGGTTGGGTAGTTCCCCTGGAGAAGGGATAGACTACCCACTCCAGTATTCTTGGGCTTCCCTGGAGGCTCAGATGGTAAAGAAACCTCTTGCAATGTGGAAGACCTGGGTTTGATCCCTGGGTTGGGAAGATCCCCTTCAGGAGGGCATGGCAATCCACTCTAGTATTCTTGCCTGGAGAATCCCCGTGGACAGAGGAGCCTGGCAGCCTACAGTCTATGGGGTCACAAAGAGTCATACATAACTGGGTGACTAATCACAACACAGCATTGTAGTTCTGTTTTTAGTTTTGTAAGAAACCTCCATACTGTTCCTCTTAGTGACTGTAAAATCTTTTGCACAACAAAGAAAACCATAAACAAGATGAAAAGACAACCCTCAGTGTGGGAGAAAATATTTGCAAATAGAGCAACTGTCAAGGGATTAACCTCCAAAGTATACAAACAGCTCATGCAGCTCAATAACAAAAAACCAACACAATCAAAAAATGGGCAGAAGACCTAAATAGGTATTTCTCCAAAGAAGATATGCAGATGGCCAAGAGGCACATGAAAAAATGCTCAATATTGCTAATTATTAGAGATGCAAATCAAAACCACAGTGATGTATTACCTTACACTGGTAGAATGGACATCATCAAAAAACCTACAAACAATAAATGCTGGAGAGAACATAGAGAAAAGGGAACCTCTTGTATTGTTGGTGGGAATGTAAATTTCTTGTTTCTGTAGTGCTGCCTAGTAGAACTTTTGGCAGTGATGAACATGTTGTATATATGTAGTCTCTGTTACAGTAGCCACTGGTCAACCATTTGTGGCTGCTAAGTACTTGAAATGTGGCTAGTATGACTGAGAAATGGAATTGTACATTTTATTTCATTTTAATTTAAATATCCACATGTAACTAATACATACCAACAACAACTGCATGTGAAAATATTAAGGCCAAGGACTTTGGACCTTAACTTTCTTCACCTAAACTCATTTTCTCACCCCGTCCAGGAAAGTTAAAGTTTATCTTCTTCCACTTCCTCAAAGCAGTAAGGTAGGATAGAAAGAACAAGGGCTCTGTAGACATGGAGTGCTGGGTTTCACGTCTTAACTTAGTCACTAATTAACCTGTGGCCATGAAGGTGCCCTTAACTCCTATAACCTTTGATTTTATGATTTCTCCAGTGGGTTTCATTTTCAGTTCAGTTCAGTCGCTCAGTCGTGTCCAACTATTTGCTAACCCATGGATGTCAGGCTTTCTTGTCAATCAACAACTCCTGGAGCTTGCTCAAACTCATATTCATTGAGTCAGTGATGCCATCCAACCATCTCATCCTCTGTTGTCTCCTTCTCTTCCTGCCTTCAATATTTCCCAGCATCAGGGTCTTTTCCAATGAGTCAGTTCTTCACATCAAGTGGCCAAAGTATTGGGGCTTCAGCAGGCATTAGAGAAAATGAAATAATGCCATTTGCAGCAACATGGATGGATCTATTTATTGTCATACTGAATGAAGTCAGACGGAGAAGGACAGCTATCATAAGACATCATGATATGGTGGAGGCATGGGTCGACAGTGGCCTGACGCAGGGTCAGGGGCACTGAATACAACAGTACTGGCATAAGCCCTTTGGAAGGAGGTTGTCATTACTCCTAACATAGGTTTGCTTCAGGAAATGCAGCCCCCATGCATAAAGAGAAAATTGGATTAAAGATTTACTGAGCACAACCCCACCCATCAGACAAAACCCAGATTCCCCAGAGCCAGTCTCTCACATCAAAGAGCTTCCACAACCTCTTAGTGCTATCTGTCAGAGGTCAGACAGGATGAAAATGACAATCACAGAAAACTAAACAAACCTATCACATGGATTGCAGCCTTGTCTAATTCAGTGAAAATATGAGCCATGCTGTGTAGGGCCACCCAAGGCGGACGGGTCATGGTGGATACTTCTGATAAAACATGTTCCCCTGGAGAAGGGAATGACAAACCACTTCAGTATTCTTGTCTTGACAACCCGTGAACAGTATGAAAAGGCAAAAAGGTATGATAATGAAAGATAAACTCCCCAGGTCGATAGATGCCCAATATGCTACTGGAAAAGAGTGGAGAAATAGCTCTAGAAAGAATGAAGAGATGGAACCAAAGTTAAAACAATGTGCAGTTGTGCATGTGACTGGTAATGGAAGTAAAGTCCGATGCTGTAAAGAACAAAAATGCATAGGAAACAGGAATGTTTGGTCCATGGATCAAGGTAAATTGGAAGTGGTCAAACAGGTGATGGCAAGAGTGAACATAGACATTTTAGGAATCAGTGATCAAAAATGGACAGGAATGGGAAAATTTAATTCAGATGACCATTATATCTACTATCCTGGGCAAGAATCCCTTAGAAGAAATGGAGTAGCCCTCATAGTCAACAAGAGTCCAAAATGCAGTACTTGGGTGCGATCTGAAAAAAGACAGAATGAACTCTGTTCCCTTCCAAGGCAGACCATTCAATATCACAGTAATCCAAGTCTATGCCCAACCACTAATGCTGAAGAAGTTGAAGTTGAATGGTTCTATGATAACCTACAAGACCTTCTAGAACTAACATCAAAAAAAGATATCCTTTTCACCATAGGGGACCGGAATGCAAAAGTAGGAAGTCAAGAGATACCCAGAGTAACAGGCAAGTGTGGCCTTGGAGAACAAAATGAAACAGAGCAAAGGCTAACAGAGTTTTGCCAAGAGAACACACTGATCATAGCAAATACCCTCTTCCAACAACACAAGAGAACACTTTACAAAGGGGCATCTCCAAACGGTCATTACTGAAATCAGATTGATTACATTCTTTTTAGCCGAGGTTGGAGAAATTTTATACAGTCAACAAAATGACCAGGAGGTGACTATAGCTCAGATCATGAACTCCTCATTGCAAAATTCAGATTTAAATTGAAGAAAGTAGGGAAAACCACTAGGTATGACTTAAATCAAATCCTTTATGATTATACAGTAGAAGTAACAAGTAGATTCAAGGGATTAGATCTTATAGAGTTCCTGAAGAACACTGGATGGAAGTTCATGACATCATACAGAAGGCAGTGATCAAAACCATCCCCAAGACAAAGAAATGCACAAAGGCAAAATTGTTGTCTGAGGGGGCCTTACAAATGGCTGAGAAAAGAATAGAAGCAAAATGCAAAGGAGAAAAGGAAGGATATATCCATCTGAATTCAGAGGTCCAAAGAATAGCAAGGAGAGATAAGAAAACCTTCCTAAGTGATCAGTGCAGAGAAACAGAGGAAAACACTAGAATGGAAAGACTAGAGATCTCTTCAAGAAAACTAGAGACACCAAGGGAATATTTCATGCAAAGATGGGCACAATAAAGGACAGAAATGGTATGGACCAGACAGAAGCAGAAGATATTAAAACGAGGTGGCAAGAATACACAGAGGAACTATAGAAAAAAGATTTAATTAACCAGATAACCACAATGGTGTGATTACTCACCTACAGCCATACATCCTTGAGTGTGAAGTCAAGTGGGCCTTAGCAAGCATCACTATGGACAAAGCTAGTGGAGGTGATGGAATTCCAGCTGAGCTATTTCAAATTCTGAAAGGTGATGCCGTTAAAGTGCTGCATTCAATATGCCAACAAATTTGGAAAACTCAGCAGTGGACACAGGACTGAAAGAGGTCAGTTTTCATTCCAATCCCAAAGAAAGGAAATGCCAAAGAATGTTCGAACTACCGTACAATTGCACTCATCTCACATGCCAGCAAAGTAATGCTCAAAATTCCCCAAGCTATGCTTCAACAGTAGGTGAAATGAGAACTTTCAGATGTTTAAGCTGGATTTAGAAAAGGCAGAGGAACCAGAGATCAAATTGCCAACATCTGTTGGATCATCCAAAAAGCAAGAGAGTTCCAGAAAAATATCTGCTGCTGCTGCTGCTAAGTCACTTCAGTCGTGTCTGACTCTGTGTGACCCCCTAGACAGAAGCCCACCAGACTCCCCTGTCCCTGGGATTCTCCAGGCAAGAACACTTCTGCTTTATTGACTACACCAAAACCTTTGACTGTGTGGATCACAACAATCTGTGGAAAATTCTTAAAAAAATGGAAATACCAAACCACCTGACCTGCCTCTTGAGAAATCTGTATTCAGGTCAAGAAGCAACAGTTAGAACAGGACATGGAACAATGGACTGGTTCCAAATTGGGAAAGGAGTATGTCAAGGCTGTATATTGTCACCCTGGTTATTTAACTTATATGCAGAGTACATCATGTGACCTACTAGGCTGGATGAAGCACAAGCTGGAATCAAGATTTCCGGGGGAAATATCAATAACCTCAGATATGCAGATGACACTACCCTTATGGGAGAAAGTGAAGAGGATCTAAAGAACCTCTTGATGAAAGTGAAAGAGAAGAGTGAAAAAGCTGGCTTCATTTTACCAAACTCTTTAATTCATTGAGGAAATTAAGTAAATCTAATATTGTAAGTATTTGGGAGAATGTAGTTTTTCTTTCCTTCTTTCCCTTTTCTTCTATTTACCTATCCATCCATGTCTCTCTTTTATCTTTTTCTCTTCCTCCTGTCTTCTTATAAATGGTTAATATATTTTTTTTAATATTACCCTCTTGAATGTGTTAGGTAACATTGGGTATTAAACCACTGATATATCATTCATTCGGTAAAAATTTAGTGGAGTTCTGCTCTTTACCAGGCCTTGGACATATCTCCTACCCTCAAATTATTCTGCCCTTGACCACCAGCATATGAATCACCTTGAGTTTTTTAGAAATTCAGAATCTTTAACTCCATTCCAGACCCGAGTTCAAATCTGCATTTTAACTAGGTTAACATTTGACTTACAATGCATATTAAAATGTGTGGAGTACTGTTATAAAATGATAATTATCTTAAACTATTTACAATAGCCTGGATATGGAAGCTGTCTAAATGTCCATCATCAAGAGGAATGTATTAATAATTTTGTGGTATATATATACAATGGAATATTAATAAGCCATAAAAAATAACAAAATAATGCTATTTGTACCAACATGAATGAATCTAGAGATAGTCATACTGAGTGATGTAAGTTAAAGAAAAAGACAAATATATGATATTGCTTATATGTGGAATTCTAAAAAAGGCCATAAATGAACTTATCTGTGGAACAGACAGTTACAGACATAGAAAAGAAACATATGGTTATTGAGGGGTAAGTAGAGAAGGGATAAATAGGAAGACTTGGATTTACCTCTGCATACTACTATATATAAAATAGATAACTAGTAAGGACCTACTGGGTAGCGTAGGGAACTCTACTCAATATTCTGTAATGGCCTATATAGGTGAAAGTGAAGTGAAGTGGCTCAGTCGTGTCCGACTCTTTGCGACCCCGTGGACTGTAGCTTACTAGGCTCCTCCATCTGCAGGATTTTTGAGGTAAGAATGCTGGAGTGGCTTGCCATTTCCTTCTCTAGGGTATCTTCCCGACCCAGGGATCGAACCCAGGTCTCCTGCATTGTAGGCAGACACTTTACTGTCTGAGCCACTAGGGAAATGTTTGGCCTACATAGGAAAAGAATCCAAAAAAAGAATCAGGATATATTTATGTATAATAGTCACCTTGCTGTACACCTGAAAATAGCACAACATTGTAATTCAAGTATACCCCAATACAAATTTTTAAAAATGATAGCTGTCTTGTAATCTTTAATACAAGTTAGTACATTCTGTTCTTTGCCAAGGGACAATGTCAATAACTAAGTTTTTATCACTCCTCTGCTCAAAACTTTCCAGTGGCACACCTTTCCTTCCTGAGTAGAAGACAAAGACAAAGTTCTCATTATTACTTACAAACCTGTGTGATCAACATTTCCTTACTTCTGTGACTTCATCTCTTGCTCCTTTCTCGTGTGCTCTCACTACTTTAGCCACAATGGCCTACTGTTGTTCCTTAAAAAGGCCTGATATGCTCCCCACTCATAGCCTTTCCATTGGCTTTCCCTTCTGCCTAAAGTAGTCCTACCTCAGTTCAGTTCAGTTCAGTCGCTCAGTCATGTCCAACTCTTTTCAGCCCCATAGACTGCAGCACTCCAGGCTTCCTTGTCCATCACCAACTCCTGGAGCTTGCTCAGACTTGTCCATTGAGTCAGCGATGCCATCCAACTGTCTCATCCTCTGTCGTCCCATTTTCCTCCTGCCTTCAATATTTCCCAGTATCAGGGTCTTTTCCAATGAGTCAATTCTTCTCATCAGGTGGCCATAGTATTGGAACTTCAGCTTCAGCATCAGTCCTTCCAATGAATATTCAGGACTGATTTTCTTTAGGATTGACTGGTTGGCTCTCCTTGCAGTCCAAGGGACTCTCAAGAGTCTTCTCCAACACCACAGTTCAAAAGCATCAATTCTTTGGCACTCAGCTTTCTTTATGGTCCCACTCCCACATCCATACATGACTACTGGAAAAACCATAGCTTTGACTAGATGGACCTTTGTCGGCAAAGTAATGTCTGCTTTTTAATATGCTCTCTAGGTTTGTCACAGCTTTTCTTCCAAGAGCAAGCGTCTTTTAATTTCATGACTGCAGTCAGCATCTGCAGTGATTTTGGAGCCCAAGAAAATAAAGTTGTTTCTCCATCTATTTCCCATTCTCCCCTACTATAAAGTAAATTCCATGAGGGACAGTTTTCTTCATTTATTTACTGATACATACTCAGCACCTGGCACAGTGGTTGGCAGATGGTAGATGCTCAATAAGTATTTTTGAAAGTCAGATTTAATTACAAGTGCACGTGTATGTACTGTTTTGGCAAAGTACATTCACATCTTGACATTTCATTTTCATACAGGAAATAGGTTATTATTGTCATAACTATTTTTGAGATCAGCAGACTGAATCTCTAAGAGACAAAATTACTTTCCTAGAGTTCTCAGGCACTGGCCCAGAGGGAATCTGTTAAGTCTTAGATGGATTTTATTCTCAACTCTCAAATATCTTGGCCTCTTTTCCCAGATTTCTTGGGCATGGGCTCAGGACAGCAATGCAAGAATTTATCTTTCCAAAAGATGGAGTGTCATTCCTTGCTTTGAGAAATTTCCCAGTCCAACTAACCTACCAAAGTTTTTGTTGATGATTTGTGAGTTCCATATCTCTTAATTGTTCTTAATGCTGAAGCTAATGGTTTAAATGGGAAATATCTCTTTGTCCCATCCTGCAACCACAGATGTCAAAGGAACATTTAGCTAGGACAAAATAAGGGTAGAGAAACTTGTGTGTAGCTGGGTCAGAAGACAATATTTTAGCTCAGGGTTGTGTCACCTCTAAACCAAAAGGTATGAGGAACAATATGATTTATAAGAAAGAATACCAAAACCAGAATTGGGATTCCTAAGTTTAGGTCCCAGCTTAGTTACTAACTGATTGAGGAACCACAGGTGAATCATTTCCATCCTGGACCTTGTTCCCTAATTCTAAAATTAGCAGATTGGAAGAGTTGCTCTAAAAGTGCTGTCTGGATATTACTTTCTCTGATTTTGTGAGATCTAGGTATGCTCTCACTAAAGAACACTGTGATAGTAATCCATGTTACTTCTTCATTTTCTGCCATTTTCTCACTGATACCGATGGAGGCATCTTACTCATGCACAAATGTATTAGCATTGTATCTACTCTTTCTGTAGGTTAAGGGAGATCTATAAATATTGTGTTCAGTATAGAAAAGAGTCACTATCAGAAAATGTTCATTTTTTGTATTTATTTATTCATTTATTAGTTACTCCTAGAAGCAGAAAGTGCCTCACCAACATTTAAATTACACTACCCTCATTTTACAAATGTGGAAGTAGAAAATAGAGTTATTTTTATCAAAGTAATTCAGTGAGGCCAGTAAAAGAAAGTATATTTTTTAATGAATTCTCTGAAAAGATGACATTCTTCTTTCTAAATAAAAGCAGTGATATAAAAGAGAATTGGCTTATTTCTAGGCCATCTTGACCAATGGTTTATGGTATTTACTCTTGTCTTAAAAATCATATTATGATCAGGGAAACTGAGACACAGGTTAAACAAAGTTAAATACTCTCTGAGTAAGACAATCTCAGTCATCTGATACCTGTGAAATAAATTCTGTCCTCAAATGCCTCCAGAAAAGCTGGACTAGTTTTCTATGGTCATTTGTATTAGTGTCTCATACAACATCAAGGAATTCTTCCTAGACCTGATAGAGTTTATCATACTATAGCTTCAAGACATTTACATTCGATATGTTTAAGCCTGGAGTTTTCAAACTTACTGACTTTTTCTTTCTATGAATTGCCTATCTTGATTTATTCCCAATTGTCTTTATATCTTGGTGTATATGTAGTAAATAATGCATTGAAATAAACAATAATATTTGTATAGCACACTAAACTAAAAGGATGAGGCAGCTCATTGGCCTGCAGTGACCAGCCCAGGGTTTTCTGGCTGCTCTAGGCCCTACCTATCCATACCACCTCAACAATCGAGGCCCTGTTCCTATCCTTTGCCCATTTTCCTGTAGTTTCTCTTTTTTTTTGGCTGATTTATAAGAGTTCCTGGTATATTCCAGATATTAATCCTTTGGCAGTTTTCCAAGTTGCAAATCTTCCTGTCATCCTCTTATGTTTTAATGGTTTCATTTAATCTGAAAAAAGACTTCATGGACAAAAATTTGAAAGAAGAAAAGCTCTAGAGATACAGGCTATGAACAGGCAACCATCGTTATCATTCCCTAATTATATTGAAATTATTTTCAAGACATATATCAGGTCTCTTGTCAGGCTTCCAGACAAAACAGTGCATGATATCAGTAGAGAGTCGGAAGTGAATGAGGCCCTGGAAATCTTTTCTGATATATACATTTTATAGAGGTCCAGGTTTGCACAGGCCTTTCCCTAAAGGTTTTTTAAAACCATAGTTGATCCAGAGGTTCTTTGATTCATCTTATTTCCTGCAAGTCTTCGGAATCTCCTCTGGAGGTCATGATTTTGATTTGCATCTCATATGAGGCACTGATTCTAGCTCAATGCATTAGATTTAGACTTTTAGATCAACACGGAGGGTTTAGAAATAGTAAAATTAATAGTCAACCTTCATTGCCTATTATCATGGCAATAGCAGGGCTAATTCATGCTGATTGTGATTGATTTGATAACTCCCACAGTATTGCCTTCACATTCATGCTTATTTTACTCCTAGGAGAGGTGAGGCTCTCAGAAACTACTTTTGTTCAGTTAGTTCACACCTACTGCCATATCACCTTATTCTCTCTTACCATTCAGATGGAGCTAGAAGGTGTTCAAAGCATGCTTGACAGTAAGATCTATAGACCCCTTCTGCTCCCTTTGCCCTGTGACAAGCCTTCAGAGGTCCTCTGCAACTTCTCTTCTCCAGGACAAACAACCCTGGCATTCCACCATTCTTCATGGTGTTGCTTTTCAGGCCCCTCTCTGCCCTGTCTATTTCCTGCTTTCTCTGTATCCTTTTCTTCGTGTTTCTCTGAAAACAGGGCTCAGAAATGAATGATGCTCCCCTGCAGTAGTGTGATTGCCTTTCTATTACTTCTCTCATTCCACCTTCTCAGTCTGTTTCCCCTTTATCCCTAACTTAAAATGGCATTATTTTTTTTTGAAAGTCACCAACTCATCTTAAACTTATACATCCTTAAAAATGAGTGGGTAAGAAGAAAGAAAGATTGACTGACCCCTAATCAATGCCCTGTTCATTATTTTTGTGGAAAATTCGGTAAAGTCACTGAGTCAGCCAAAGAAGAGAGTGAAAAATAAAATCAAGACTCCAGAGAACTAGTCAACTCTCCTGGCCATTCTCCCCTCAGAAGTCTAGGCAGTTGGGTGAAATAGGGGCTAAGGATGACATTTAAGGTTTCTCTGGCTACTCCCATATCCTTATGTCCCCTTTTTAATTTCCTTCATAAGGACATGTGTGTGCTAAGTCACTTCAGTCATGTATGGCTCTTTGTGAACCTATGGACTATAGCCTATCAAGCTCCTCTGTCCATGGGATTCTCCAGGCAAAAGTACTGGAGTGGGTTGCAATGCCCTCCTCCAGGTGATCTTCCCAACTCAGGGATGGAACCCACATCTCTTATGTCTCCTGCATTGATAGACAGGTTCTTTACCTCTAGAGTCACCTGGGAAGCTCAATAAAAGCAGTTTCTATCCATTATTTGTAATCCCTTCAGCAAGTCATATGTCTTAAACACTAGGGCTGGAGAATTTAAGAAGACATGGGATTCTCCTCCTTTCCTTGATAATATTGTGTTCAAGGCAATCTTTTCGAGGCTGTATTTTCTTTATATTCTCTAAGACTTTTGTCTTATTTTTAATCATAAAGACACAGTGACACCATTTTGTATTCTACTTCTTAACATCATACCATAAACACATCTCCATGTTACAAGATAGTCTTTCTGACTTTAATGGCTGTGTGATATTCCATTAAGCTAAATGCACCATAATATATTTATTTATAATCTAGCATTAGCTTTAAAGAAAAACAGTTGACAGTACATTCTAGGGCCCTACCATCCTATGGATAGTTACATTTCGCCTAATATATAACTTTACATTCCCTAGTTATGGCACATTCCCTTTCTATATAATGTAATATAAAGAAAATTGTATCCTTAACAAAGGTAATGGATAGCATATTGGGGGAATTAGGAAGCCATTCTGACACCTCTGTCTCTTTTTCAGACACCATTTTTTCCTTTTTTCCCTATTTCTGTTGTATTCCATACTCATGTTAAGATATAGCATCCTTACTGCACTTTTAAGGATTTAATGGTAATTTGTCACTTCCCTGAGATCTTTCAAATGGGAGCAGTAAACAAAACTATTAAGTATTTCATGAACTGACTTATCAGGGGATGAATGAGCTGTCCAGGCTGAGTTCGTCTGTTTCTTGTCACTCACTAGTACTTACTTCTAACCCAGAAGTGACATGTTACATTGTAACATTGTTACCATTGTATTCCAGTTATACTCACAAGCCTACTTTAGGGTGAAAAAGTGGGAACAGGGGTGAGTAGGTCTCTGCCCCTTGCTTAATGTCAAGATGGAAAAGTTCCTGCCAGGTGATATGCTCACTGATTTCCTTGCTCTACTATAGCTAAGACACTTTCAAAGGTGTTAAGAGTGAAGAAGAGAGAGTGGGGAGAGAAGGGAGGAAAATAGAGATAAGAAAACTAGGAGTTACATATTAGGCAGAGAGGAACCTTCAGGAATTTATTACCTCTCTTCCTATTAGTGAAAGAAAGTTTTTGAGGAAAGCAGAATTTGGGAACCTGCCTGGCATTCTGTGACTCACAGGGTCACAAAGAGTCGGACACGACTGAGCGACTGAACTGAACTTTAGTGAAGAGACTAAAGCTAAAAGGATATTCTGGGAGTAGAGAGTGTCTTCCTCTTTGTCAGGAATTGGATATAAATGAATGTAGGACATCTTGCAGAGAAGGCAATGGCAACCCACTCCAGTATTCTTGCCTGAAAAATCCCATGGATGGAAGAGCCTGGTAGGCTGCAGTCCATGGGGTCACGAAGAGTCGGACACGACTGAACGACTTCACTTTCACTTTTCACTTTCATGAATTGGAGAAGGAGATGGCAACCCACTCCAGTGTTCTTGCATGGAGAATCCCAGGGACGGGGGAGCCTGGTGGGCTGCCGTCTATGGGGTCGCACAGAGTTGGACGACTGAAGTGACTTAGCAGCCGCAGGACATCTTGAGCATAGTAGTCAGGGAGGGCATAAGCTATTAATTAAATAAATGTCAACACAGGCACAAACTATTAATTTGCAAATTGTTAAAAGACACTTACTCATTAATGCCTGAATTGGAGGGTAAGAAGATAAAAGTGAAGTGAGATTTTGGTAGGAGTTGGTAAAGGGCATTGAAACCAGGAATGAGAATCTTCCTGGAGTAGCCTAGATGCCTTCATTGCAAACTGTGTTAGAGGAGACAAATGGAGTTAGACAGGGCCAGAAGTGATAAGTCATTCACCATAATGCTCTTCATTAGGGGCTCAACAGGTGTTATAAAACTCACATTTAGTTTTTAGATGAAAGCAAGTGAGCATAATTCATTCCCACCAGGAACATTTTTACATGCTAATGATTTCTAATGAAGACCATTACAGTTAGTTAAAAATGTACACTTGGAGGTTCAGAATGGAAAACTATGTTTGTTTGTTTGTTTCCTTTGCCTTGACTTACAATGTGTTCTGAGTCTGATTGTGTTATCTCAGTTCTCTTATCAGACTAAGCATTTCTTTCATTGATTCCTTTTTCATCAGTGGCTAGCTGTATTAATTCATCCATTTATTCACAAATGTGTCCTAAACACGTACCCTGTTGAAAACACCATGCCTGGGCACCTATGGGCTTTCTCACTAAGCTCATCTAAACAATCTCTCCTAACCAGCTACCTCAGATGACTACGACATTTACTTTAAGAATGGTTTGGTTTTGTCTGTTCCTTTTTGGGAAGTTTTCCTACCAGAGCTGTTGGACTGGTCCTACAAGAAATAGAACATTAGAGTTGTGAATCAGTTCAGCTAACCCAAAAGCTACTAAAGCGAGTGAAATTATTTGTGCTTAACCAGATTCTGAGAAAGAGTCCTATCACTTTTGGGGGTCCTTGTCATAGAGAATGGTGGGCAAAGCTCTATGCTCTGGAATCTTTGCACTCTGGAGACCTTTCCTTAAGATCCAGCTTTCCTAATTATTCATTGATCGAGTGACTTCCTTCTCTAAACCCCAATTTTCTTGTATGAAAAATGGAAATGATTATTTCCTGTTTACACCATAGAACTGAAGTAAGGATCCCAAATGCTTAAGAAGTGGTAAAACCCTCAAGGAATGAAGGGCATCCTCATCCTGGATTTTTACTTTGTCTGCAGGGCTACCTGAAGCAATGCCGGAAGAGAAGGGACATGTTCAGTGATGAGCAACTGAAGGTGATCTTTGGGAACATTGAAGACATCTACAGGTTTCAGATGGGCTTTGTAAGAGACCTGGAGAAACAGTACAACAATGATGACCCCCATCTCAGTGAGATAGGACCTTGCTTCCTGGAGCACGTAAGCATCTTCCCCTTTGGGGAGGGTTTTGAGAGACATTTGGAATTCATGCAAGGAGTCTCTGAGCTATCTGGTTCTACTCAGCTGTTTTGTCCCACAGTAGTGGATGCATTCCTCTCTGACCTTGATGTTCACCCCCTTGCTACAGTATGAGAACTTGGAATGATACGATGACTTGGCCAAGGACTCTTTCTTTACTGTTCCCCTCTTTTTCTCTCCTTCCAGATAGTTACCAGTAGGATTTTTCTTCAACTTCTCTTTTCTATTTCTATTGGGCTCAGTTTCCATGGGACCCAACATTTTGGTAGGGACTCTGAACTTATTCACATATTCCAGGAGTCTGAGAAAAAGGAAAAACTATGGTCACCATGAAAGTGGACCCTGCAAGGCATTTAGGGGAGAACACTATGGTAGAGGAAGTGACTTGTGTAGGAAAAGGGGCCACATGACTTAAGAGAAAGGAGCACTAGAAACAGGGAAGTGAGGATGCAAGCCATAAATATGACTGTCTCGGTAACTGGGTAAGTTCCTTACCTTCTTTGGGCTTCTCACATGGATTTAGGAAGGTTTCACTTTATACTTCTATGGTTCTATAATATCTTTTTGGGTCTTATTCACAGGTAACCTAATTTTGACAACTTTTCTCCCCATTTTTATAAAGTATTTATTTTTAAAAAGATAACACATTCATGTGGTATAAAATTCAAATGACACATGGAAGTATACAGCTAAAAGTAAGTCTTCTTACAAATTTTCCTACTTTGACTGTGGGAATTTATGTTGAGGTGATAGCCCTAAGGCAACCCCTATGTTCAGTGATTTGTTGGAAATCCCAGGACTCAGCATATAGTCATACTCATGGTTATGATTTAATACAACTAAAGGATACAAAGCAAAATCACCAAAAGGAAAAGGTAAATGGGACAAAGTCTGAAGGAAACCAGGTATAAATTTTCAGAGTCCTCTCCCAGTGGAGTTACACAGGGTGTAATTAGTTCCCTTTACAATGAGTTGTGACAGCACATGTGAAATGTTGTCTACCAGGGAAAATTATTAAGGACTCAATGCCTAAGATGTCTATGGGAGGCTGGTTATGTAGGCACTCTCTGCCTAGTGTGTACCAAAATTCCAGACTCACAGAAGGAAAGCAGGTGTTCAGCATAAACCACAGTGTTCATACAAATAGCTTAGGCACAGTGAGCTATTGTTGTCAGGGAAAGGTGAAAACCCTCTTGAGATCCAAATTCCAAGATGCCAGCCAAGGGCCAACCTTTCAAGTAGGCCTTTTTAGGGATAGCAGTCTCAGGCCTGATATGTTAAGTCCTTTCTTTTCTTTTTTTTACAGCTTTAACTGATTTAGTCATTCCATAAAACACCTGGGTAGTGAAGTCACGACCCCGTGGACTGTAGCCTACCAGGCTTCTCAGTCCATGGAATTTTCCAGGCAAGAATACTGGAGTGGGTTGCCATTTCCTTCTCCAGGGGATCTTTCCAACCCAGGGATCGAACCTGGGTCTCCCGCATTATAGGCAGACACTTTACCGTCTGAGCTACCAGAAAAGCCGAAGTTAAACATGTTTACGACTTACTGGTTTCAATTGTGAGAATATATCCCAGAGAAATTCTCAGAGGTCCATGAGAAAGGGAACATTTACAAGGTTGTTGATAGCATGGCAGTGTTGTGTGTCATGAGGGCAGTTAGATGCAGCTTAGGTATTTATCACCAGGCATGGATGTGAACCATATGTGGGATGCTTACTCTGGGTTAATATGTAGTAAGAAATAACAAGACTAGATGTGTGTACCCAATAGCAATGTGTGTGAATATCATAAATATAATATTGAGTTGGGAAAGTAGAATGTGGAATACTGACTCTCAATTAGAGTCTACCCTGTGCCTTGTATACCTATTAAGCATTTTCTATCTACTGGAGGTCAGTAGCAACACTTCCAGTTGTGACAACTGAAAATGTCTCCAGATGTTGTCAAATGAACCACTAATTTATTGAAATGATCTTATGCTTTTACCCTGTAATCTGTTAACATGGTGATTTAGATAAAACAATTTTCATATCTTAAATGAGCATTGTATTGCTGAGATAAATGCTAGCTAATCATGGTGTATTATCCTTCTTTAATAATGCTGCAGTTCATGGGATTGCTGTCCATAATAATGCTGCAGTCCATGGGGTCGCAAAGAGCCAGACATGACTGAGAGACTGAACTGAACTTAACTGATCCTTCTTTATGTATTAATTCACGTTTTTAAAAGTATTAGATCGTTTACCCTTTCTAAATTCAGTTCTAAGTTTTCTTTTTTTTAGGATTTCATTTTTTATCATCTTTGTTTAAGTATAATTTACAAGCAATAAGATTTACCAAATGTTTAATTCGATGGGTTTTAACAAACGCATGTAGTTGTGTAGCTACCACCATAATAAAGATTATGGAACATTTCTATCATTTCATCAAGTTCTAATGTTTTTCTTTGTTATCAAACTTTGCTCCCACTCCGGCTCTTGGCAAACACTGATACGCTTTCTGTTACCATAATTTTGCTTTCTCTAGAATCTCATATAAATGGAAATATACCATAATGATATTTTATGTTGACTTTGTTTAACTTAATTTCTTTGATGTCCATCCATATTCTTGCATGTATTAGTAGTTTATTTATTTTTTTATTGTTTAGTGATATTCTCTTGTGTGGATATACCACTCATTCACTAGTTCATTCCAGGACATCTGGGTTGTTTACTAGGTTACTTCCATGTTTGGGATTACTGGGCTGTATTGTAGGTGATTATTTAATTTTATAAGATACTGCCAAACTGTTTTCCAAAGTTGCTGTATCATTTTGCATTCTCACTCTAATCTATAAGAGTTGTAGTTGTTCCACATGGTTGTCAGAACTTCATATTATCAGTATTTTTAATTTTAGCCATTCTAATATATATGTTCAGTTCAGTTCAGTCACTCAGTCATGTCCGACTCTCCGCGACCCCATGAATCACAGCACGCCAGGCCTCCCTGTCCATCACCAACTCCCGGAGTTCACTCAAACTCATGTCCACAGAGTCGGTGATGCTGTAAAGAGCAATATTGCATAGGAACCTGGAATTTAGGTCCATGAATCAAGGCAAATTGGAAGTGGTCAAACAGGAGATGGCAAGAGTGAACATAGATATTCTAGGAATCAGTGAATTAAAATGGACTGGAATGGGTGAATTTAACTCAGATGACCATTATATCTACTACTGTGGGCAGGAATCCCTTAGAAGAAATGGAGTAGTCATCATGGTCAACAAAAGAGTCTGAAATGCAGTACTTGGATGCAATCTTAAAAATGACAGAATGATCTCTGTTCGTTTCCAAGGCAAACCGTTCAGTATTACAGTAATCCAGGTCTATGCCCCAACCAGTAACGCTGAAGAAGACGAAGTTGAACGGTTCTATGAAGACCTACAAGACCTTTTAGAACTAACACCCAAAAAAGATGTCCTTTTCATTATCGGGGACTGGAATGCAAAAGTAGGAAGTCAAGAAACACCTGGAGTAACAGGCAAATTTGGCCTTGGAGCACGAAATGAAGCAGGGCAAAGGCTAATAGAGTTTTGTCAAGAGAACGCACTGGTCATAGCAAACACCCTCTTCCAACAACACAAGAGAAGACTCTACACATGGACATCACCAGATGGTCAACACCGAAATCAGATTGATTATATTTGCAGCCAAAGATGGAGAAGCTGTATATAGTTAGCAAAAATAAGACCAGGAGCTGACTGTGGCTCACCTCATGAACTCCTTATTGCCAAATTCAGACTGAAATTGAAGAAAGTAGGGAAAACCACTAGACCATTCAGATATGACCTAAATCAAAACCCTTATGATTATACAGTGGAAGTGAGAAATATATTTAAGGGACTAGATCTGATAGATAGAGTGCCTGATGAACTCTGGACGGAGGTTTGTGACATTGTACAGGAGACAGGGACCAAGACCATCCCCCATGGAAAAGAAATGCAAAAAAGCAAAATGGCTGTCTGAGGAGGCCTTACAAATAACTGTGAAAAGAAGAGAAGTGAAAAGCAAAGGAGAAAAGGAAAGATATAAGCATCTGAATGCAGACTTCCAAAGAATAGCAAGGAGAGATAAGAAAGCCTTCCTCAGTGATCAATGCAAAGAAATAGAGGAAAACCACAGAATAGGAAAAACAAGAGATCTCTTCAAGAAAATTAGAGATTCCAAGGGAACATTTCATGCAAAGATGGGCTCAATAAAGGACAGAAATGGTATGGACCTAACAGAAGAAGAAGATATTAAGAAGAGGTGGCAAGAATATACAGAAGAACTGTACAAAAAAGATCTTCACGACCAAGATAGTCACGATAACGTGATCACTGACCTAGAGCCAGACATCCTGGAATGTGAAGTCAAGTGGGCCTTAGAAAGCATCACTACGAACAAAGCTAATGGAGGTGATGGAATATATATATAGTGGCATTTTATTGTATTTTATTTTTGCATTTGCTAATGATATTGAGCATTTTTAAATGTGCTTATTTGCCATCTGTATAAAATCTTTGATGAAGTGTCCTTGTCTTTTGGCCTTGTTTAATAAGTGGGTTGTCTGTTTTCATATTATTTAGTTTCAAGAGTTATTTCTGTATTCTCTTTGCAAGTCCTTGGTCATATATGTGATTTTCAAAGGTTTCCTCAGTCGGTGGCTTAGTCTTTCATTTTCTTAGCATTGTCTTTGAAAAGGCATAAAACTTTAATTTTATGAATTCAGTTAATCATTTTTCCATGGTTCATGTTTTCTGCTTCTTATTTAAGAGATCTTTGCCCAATACAAAGTCACGAAGTTTTTATCCTTTTTTCCTATAGATATTATGTAGCTTTAATATTTATATTTAGGTCTATGATAATTTTTGAGGTAAATTTTTATATTCAATGTGAAGAAAGGATCAAGGTAAATTTGTTAATTTGTTTCCATATGGATATTCAGCCATTCCAGCACCTTTGTTGAAAAAGCTTGCTAATTTCCCCATTGAATTACCTGGGCACCTTTGTAAAAAATCAGTTGATCATATATGTTTTTTCTATCTTTAAGAAAACTCTTCTGTTCCAGTGATCTGTGTGACTATTTATATAGTAATACCACCCTCTGTTTTCTTGTTTTAATTGAGATATAATTCTCATATAGCATTATATCAGTTTAAGTTGTACAGAATAATAATTTAATATTTATATATATTATGAAATGATTGCCACAATAAATCTAGTTAACATCCATCACCATACATAGCTACAATTTTTTCTCACATCATCTTGAATAATCTAGCTTCATTGCAAGTCTTGAAAGCAGGTAAACTCCTTCGTATTCACTTTTTTTCAAAATAATTTTATTTTAGATGATTTTTTAATTTATTTTTTATTGAAGGACAACTGCTACAGAATTTTGCTATTTTCTGTCAAACCTCAACATGAATCAGCCATAGGTATACATATATGCCCTCCCTTTTGAAACTCCCTCCCATCTCCCTCCCCATCCCACCCCTCTAGGCATTTCTATATACATTTATCTTATCACAATAAGAATTTTTTTCTCTTTATTGTAACTATATGAGATGATGGAAGTTAAATAAACATTGTGATTACCATTTCACAATATACGTAAAGCAAGCCATCTTGCTGTACACCTTAAACTTATACAGTGATGTATATCAGTTATTTCTGGATAAAACTAGGGGGAAAAGAATCAGCTTGCTTAGTTCTACCAAAAAGCAAGAAATAGACCAACTAAAAAGAACTCTTCTAGCAATTTGATTAGGATTACATTAAATCTCCCAGTATTGTTTATAGTTATCATTTGTATAGGTCTTGATCTTATTTTTAAAAATTGATTTCCAAGCAATTAATTTTTTGCCACTTTATAAATTGCATTTTTATTTCAATTTCCTGTAGTTTGTTGTGATGATATAGAAATACAATTGATTTTATATACAGAAATGGCAACCCACTCCAGTGTTCTTGCCTGGAGAACCCCAGGGATGGGGGAGCCTGGTGGGCTTCCATCAATGGGGTCACACAGAGTCGGACACGACTGAAGTGACTTAGCAACAGCTGTTCCCCAGTATTGCAGGGGATTGGTTCCAGGACACCTTGCAGATAACAAAACCCACAGATGTCCAAGTCCCATATATAAAAGGTACTCACTGGAAAAGAGTCTGATGCTGGGAGGAATTGGGGGTAGGAGGAGACGGGGACGGCAGAGAATGAAATGGCTGGATGGCATCACCGACTCGATGGACATGGGTTTGGAAAAAAAAGAAAGCTAATATCATTCGCAATGGTAAAATATTGAATCCTTGCCCCTAAAAATTAGGTGTAAGAAAAAAGAAGCCTGCTCTTATCACTAACACGATACTACAGATCCTAGCTAGTCCAATAAGTCAAGAAAAGAAAATAGGGGGCACACAGATTTAAGAAGAAGAAATAAAATTGCTGTCTTTATTCAGAAATCATGTGATTATGTATGTACAAAATTCTAAGGAATCTACCAAAAAAAAAACCTCAACCCAATTAATGGATTCAGTAACTTGTCAGGATCCATCAATACAGTTGACCCTCCATAGTGGCAGGTTCTGAATCTGTGGATTCAACCAACTGCAGATGGAAAATATTCAGAAAAAAGTTCCAGAAAGTTCCAAAAGGCAAAACTGATTTTTAAAAATAGGTTGTTTGACTTTTTATTGTTAAGTTCTAGTATTTTTTTATACAGTGGATGCAAGTTCTTTATCAGATATGCATTTTTCTGACTTCTTTTGATCTGTATGGCTTGCCTATTTAGTTTTTTAATAATAATTTTAAGCCCATGTATAAAAACTCTTTGTCTATCAGTTTCTATTTTTTATTTCTCTTAGGTTTTACTCATTTATTAGGTTGTTATGCACCAGGTTATTTTTTGAATGTGTACTGAACAGTGGATACAAAAAATTGTAGAGGTTTTTGTAACACTTAGAAATAATGTCAAGCTTACAGAAAAGTTTAAAAAATAAGAACAGCCCACACACAGTAATGAAGACCCAGAACAGCCAAAAATAGATAAATAAATAAAATTATATTAAAAAAATAAGAACACTACAAAGGGTACCCATACAGGCATACCTCAGATATGTCAGTTTGTTTTCATACCACCACAGTAAAGTGAGCTACACAGTGTTTTTGGTTTCCCAGTACATGTAAAACTTATGTTCATGTTATACTATTGTCTACTAAGTGTGTGAGAGCATTATGTCTAATAAACAATATACGCCTTACTTAAAAACACTTTACTGATAAAACATCCTAACTGTTATCTGAGCCTTCAACAAGTCATAATCCTTTGCTGGTGGAGAGTCTTACCTCAATATGTTGATAGCTGGTGACTGATCAGGGTGTTGATTGCTGAAGGTTGGGGTAGCTGTGGCAGTTTCTTAAATTAAAACAATGAGATTTGCCATATCAATTGACTCCCTTTCATGAATAATTTCTCTGTAGCATGCAATGGTGATGGACAGTACTTTACTCATGGTAGAATTTCTTTGAAAATGGAAACTGTCTCAAACCCTGCCACTGTTTTAGCAACTGAGCTTATGTAATATTCTAAATCCTTTGTTGTCATTTCAACTATCTTCACAGCTTCTTCATAAGGAGTAGATTCCATCTTCAGAAACAATTTTATTTGCTCATCAATAAGAAGCAACACTTCATCCATTAAAGTTTTATCATGAGATTGCAACAATTCAGTCACATCCTCAGCCTCCACTCCTAATTCTAGTTGTCTTGCTGTTTCTACCACATCTGAAATTACTTCCTCCACTGAAGTCTTGAAATTTTCAGTTATCCATGTGTGTTGGAATCAACTTCTTCCAAGATCCTATTAACACTGATTATTTTGACCTCTTCCCATAAACCACAAATGTTCTTAAAGGCATGTAGAATGTGAATCTTTTCCAGGTTTTCAATTTTCTTTGTCTAGATCCATCAGAGGAATCTATGTCAGCTATAGCCTTACAGATTTTATTTAATCCTAAGACTTAAACATCAACATCATTCTTTGATCTAGGGCCTGTATTGTTGTTTTTGTTGTTCAGTCACTACATCATGTTAACTTTTTGTGACCCAGGGACTGCAGCACACCAGGCTTCCCTGTCCCTTACTGTCTCCTGGAGTTTGCCAAATTCATGTGCATTGAATCAGTGATGCCATCCAATCATCTCATCCTCTGTTGCCATCTTCTCTTCCTTCTTTCAGTCTTTCCCACCATCAGGGTCTTTTCTGATGAATCAGATTTTCACATCAGGTGGCCAATGTATTGGAGCTTCAGCTTCACCATCAGTCCTCCTATTGAGTATTCAGACTTTATTTCCTTTAGTATTGACTGGTTTGAACTCTTTGCTGTCCAAAGGACTCTCAAGAGTCTTCTCCATCAACACAATTTGAAAGTATTAATTCTTTGGTTCTAAGCCTTCTTTGTGGTCCAAATCTCACAACCGTACATGGCTACTGGAAAAACCATAGATCTGACTATACAGACCTTTTTCAGCAAAGTGATGTCTCTGCTTTTTAATATGCTGTCTAGGTTTGTCACAGCTTTCCTTCCAAGGAGCAAGTGTCTTTTAATTTCATGGCTGCAGTCATCGTCCAGTTGTTTTGGACCCCAAGAAAATAAAATCTGTCACTGCTTCCAGTCTTTCCCCTTCTATTTGCCATGAAGTCATGGGACCAGATACCATGATCTTGGTGTCTTGAATATTGAGTTTTAAGCCAGCTTTTTCACATTCCTCTTTCACCTTTATCAAGAGGCTCTTAAGTTCCTCTCAACGTTCTGCCATTAGGGTAGTGTCATCTGCATATCTGGGGTTATTGATATTTCTCCCAGCAATCTTGATTCCAGCTTGTGTTTCATCCAGCCTGGGGCTTCACATGGTATACTCTGCATCTAAGTTAAATAACCAGGGTGACAATATACAGCCTTGACATACTCCTTTCCCAGTTTGGAACCAGTCCATTGTTCCATGTCCTGTTCTAACTGTTGCTTCTTGACCTGGGTACAGCCTTCTCAGGAGACAGGTAAGGTGTTCTGGTATTCCCATCTCTTGAAGAATTTTTGACAGTTTGTTGTGATCCACACAGTCAAAGACTTTAGCATAGTCAACGAAGCAGAAGTAGATGTTTTTCTACATTCTCTTGCTTTCTCTGTGATCCAGTGAATATTGGCAATTTGATATCTGGTTCTTCTGCCTTTTATAAATCCAACTTATATGTCTGGAAATTCTAATTTACATATCGTTGAAGTCTAGCTAGGATTTTGAGCATTACCTTCCTAGCATGTGAAATGAGCACTATTGTTTGGTAGTTTGAATATTCTTTGGCATTGCCCTTCTTTGGGATTGGAATGAAAACTAATCTTTTTCAGTCCTGTGACCACTGCTGAGTTTTCCAAATTTGCTGAAATATTACGTGCAGCACATTAACAGCATTATCTTTTAGGATTTGAAATAGCTCAGCTGGAATTCCCTCACCTCCACTAGCTTTGTTTGTAGTGATGCTTCCTTAGGCCCACTTGACTTCACACTCCAGGATGTCTGACTGTAGGTGAGTGACCATGCCACAGTGGTTATCCAAATCATTAAGACTTTTTTGGAATAGTTCTGTGTATTCTTGCCCCCTTTTCTTACTCTCTTCAACTTCTGTAGTTCCTTACCGTTTCTGTCCTTTATCATGCCCATCCTTGCATGAAATATTCCCTCGATACCTCCAGTTTTCTTGAAGAGATCTTTCCCTTTCTGTTGTTTTCCTCTATGCGTTGTTCAATTAAGAAGTCTTTCTTATCTCACCTTTCTATTCTTTTGATCTCTTCATTCAGTTGGTTATATCTTTCCCTTTCTCCCTTTCCTTTCATGTCTCTTCTTTTCCTCAGCTCTTTGTAAGACCTCTTTAGACAACCATTTTGCCTTTTTTGCATTTCTTTTTCTTGGGGATGGTTTTGATCACCACCTCCTCTACTATGTTTAAACCTCTATCCATAGTTCTTCAGGCACTCTATCAGATCTTATCCCTTGAATCTTTTCATCATCTCCACTGTATAATCATAAGAAATTTGATTTAGATCATACCTCAATTGCCTAGTGGTTTTCCCTACTTTATTCAATTTAAGTCTGAATTTTGCAGTAAGGAGTTCATGATATGAGCCACTGTCAGTTCCACGTCTTGTTTTTGGTGATTGTATAGAGCTTCTCCATCTTCAGCTGCAAAGAATGTAATCAGTGTGATTTTGGTATTGATAATTTGGTGACATCCATGTGTAGAGTCATCTCTTGTGTTGGAAGAGGCTGTTTGCTATGACCGGTGTGTTCTCTTGTCGAAACTTGTTAGACTTTGGCCTGCTTCCTTTTGTATTCCAAGGTCATGAAAGAAAGTGAAAGTCACTCAGTCATATCCAACACATTGCAACCCCATGGACTGTACAGTCTATGGAATTCTCCAGACCAGAATACTGAAGTGGGTAGCCATTCCCTTCTCTAGGATATCTTCCCAACCCAGGGATCAAGCCCAGGTCTCGCATATTGTGGACGTATTCTTTATGAGCCCAAGCCACTAGGAAAGTCCAAGAATAATGGAGTAGGTAGCCTATCTCTTCTTCAGTGGATCTTCCTGATCCAGGAATCGAACAGGGTCTCTTGCATTGAAGGCTGTTTCTTTACCATCTGAGCTACCATGGAATCCCACTCCTAGGTCATACTTGCCTGTTACTGCAGGTTATCTGTTGACTTCCTACTTTTGCATTCCAATCCCCTGCGATGAAAAATACATCTGTATTTGGTGTTAGTTCTAGAAGGTCTTTAGGTCTTCATAGAACCAGTCAACTTCAGGCATGAAAACACAATTAATCTCATTGTACATCTCTCTCAGAGCTCTTGGGTATTGTCAATGAGTGGTAACATGTTGATAGAAATTTTTTTCTGAGGAAGTCTCAACAGCTGGCCTAAAATATTCAGTAAATTAGGTTTTGTTGTTCCATTTATTGAGCACTGGCAAAGTAGATCTAACATAATACTTAAAGACTTCAGGATTTCATAATGGTAAAAGAGCACTGACTTGGACTTTTTTTTTTTTTTAATTTGTTTTATTGGAGGCAAATTACCTTACATTAATATATTGGTTGGTTTTGCCATACATTGACACGAATCCACCCCGGGTGTACATGTGTTCCCTTTCTTGAACCCCACTCCCACCTGCCTCTTCCCCATATCCTCCCTCCACGTCATCCCCGTGCACCAGCCCCAAGCATCCTGTATCATGCGTCGAACCTGGACTGGTCACATATGATAATATACATGCTACAATGCCGTTCTCCCCAATCATCCCACCTTCACCCTCTCCCACAGAGTCCCAAAGACTATTCTATATACCTATGTCTCTTTTGCAGTCTCGTATACAGGGTTAAGGTTACCATCTTTCTAAATTCCATATATATGCATTAGTATACTGTATTGATGTTTTTCTTTCTGGCTTACTTCACTCGGTATAATAGGCTCCAGTTTCATCCACCTCATTAGAACTGATTCAAATGCATTCTATTTGATGGCTGAGTAATACTCCATTGTGTAAATATACCAAAGCTTTCTTATCCATTCATCTGCAGATGGACGTCTAGGTTGCTTTCATGTCCTGGCTATTATAAACAGTGCTGCGATGAACATTGGAGTACATGTGTCTCTTTCAATTCTGGTTTCCTCGGAGTGTATGCCCAGGAGTGCGATTGCTGGATCATATGGCAGTTCTATTTCCAGTTTTTTGAGGAATCTCCACACTGTTCTCCATAGTGGCTGTACTAGTTTGCACTCCCACCAACAGTGTAAGAGGGTTCCCTTCTCTCCACACCCTCTCCAGCATTTATTGCATGTAGACTTTTGGATAGCAGCCATTCTGACTGGTGTGAAATTGTGGTTTTGATTTGCATTTCTCTGATTATGAGGGATGTTGAGCATTTTTTCATGTGTTTGTTAGCCATTTTTATGCCTTTGGAGAAATGTCTGTTTAGTTCTTTGGCCCATTTTTTGACTGGATCATTTATTTTTCTGGAATTGAGCTGCAGGAGCTGCTTGTATATTTTGGAGATTAATCCTTTATCAGTTGCTTCATTTGCTATTTTCTCCCATTCTTAAGGCTGTCTTTTCACCTTGCTTATAGTTTCCTATGTTGTGCAGAAGCTTTTGATTTTAATTAGGTCCCATTTGTTTATTTTTGCTTTTATTTCCAATATTCTGGGAAGTGGGTCATGGAGGATCCTGCTGTGATTTATGTGAGAGAGTGTTTTGCTACGTTCTCCTCTAGGAGTTTTATAGAATCTGGTCTTACATTTAGCTCTCTAATCCATTTTGAGTTTATTTTTGTGTATGGTGTTAGGAAGTGTTCTAGTTTCATTCTTTTAGAAGTGGCTGACCAGTTTTCCCAGCACCACTTGTTAAAGAGACTGTCTTTACTCCATTTTATATTCTTGCCTCCTTTGTCGGAGATAAGGTGTCCATAGGTGCGTGGGTTTATCTCTGGGCTTTCTATTTTGTTCCATTGATCTATATTTCTGTCTTTATGCCAGTACCATATTGTCTTGATGACTGTGGCTTTGTAGTAGAGTCTGAAGTCTGGCAGGTTAATTCCTCCAGTTCCATTCTTCTTCTTCAAGATTGCTTTGGCTATTCGAGGTTTTTTGTATTTCCATACAAATTGTGAGATTATTTGTTCTAGTTCTGTGAAAAATATCGTTGGTAGCTTGATAGGGATTGCATTGGATGTATAAATTACTTTGGGTAGTATACTCATTTTCACAATATGTATTCTTCCAATCCACGAACACGGTATACTTCTCCATCTATTAGTGTCCTCTTTGATTACTTTCACTAGTGTTTTATAGTTTTCTATGTACAAGTCTTTTGTTTCCTTAGGTAGATATATTCCTAAGTATTTAATTCTTTTTGTTGCAACAGTGAATGGAATAGTTGCCTTAATTTCTCTTTTTATTTTCTCATTATTAGTGTATAGGAATACAAGGGATTTCTGTGTGTTGATTTTATATCCTGCAACTTTACTGTATTCATGGATTAGCCCTAGTAGTTTTCTGGTAGAGTCTTTAGGGTTTTCTGTGTAGAGGATCATGTCATCAGCGAACAGTGAAAGTTTTACTTCTTCTTTTCCAATTTGTATTCCTTTTATGTCTTTTTCTGCTCTGATTGCTGTGGCCAAAACTTCCAGAACTATGTTGAATAGTAGTGGTAAGAGTGGGCACCCTTGTCTTGTTCCTGACTTTAGGGGAAATGCTTTGTTTTTCACCGTTGAGGATAATGTTTGCTGTGGGTTTGTCATATATAGCTTTTATTATGTTGAAATATGTCCCTTCTATTCCCACTTTCTGGAGGGTTTATTATCATAAATGGATGTTGTATTTTGTCAAAGGCTTTCTCTCCATCTATTGAGATAATCATATGATTTTTATTTTTCAGTTTGTTAATGTGGTGTATTACGTTGATTGATTTGCGGATATTGAAAAATCCTTGCATTCCTGGGATAAAGCCCACTTGGTCATAATGCATGATCTTCTTAATGTGTTGTTGGATTCTGATTGCTAGAATTTTGTTAAGGATTTTTGCATCTATGTTCATCAGTGATATTGGCCTGTAGTTCTCTTTTATTGTGGGATCTTTACCAGGTTTTTGGATTAGGGTGATGGTGGCTTCATAGAATGAGTTTGGAAGTTTTCCTTCCTCAGCAATTTTCTGGAAGAGTTTGAGTAGGATAGGTGTTAGCTCTTCTCTAAATTTTTGGTAGAATTCAGCTGTGAAGCCGTCTGGACCTGGGCTTTTGTTTTCTGGAAAATTTCCAATTATTTCCTCTAGTTCCGTGCTTGTGATGGGTCTGTTCAGATTTTCTATTTCTTCCTGGTTCAGTTTTGGCAAGGTGTACTTTTGTAAGAATTTGCCCATTTCTTCCAAGTTACTCATTTTATTGCCATATAATTGCTGATAGTATTCTGTAATAATCCTTTGTATTTCTGTGTTGTCAGTTGTGATCTCTCCATTTTCATTTCTAATTTTATTGATTTGGTTCTTCTCCCTTTGTTTCTTGATGAGTCTGACTAGTGGTTTGTCAATTTTATTTACCTTCTCAAAGAACCAGCTTTTGGCTTTGTTGATTTTTGCTATGGTCTCTTTTGTTTCTTCTGCATTTATCTCTGCCCTAATTTTTGCGATTTCTTTCCTTCTACTAACCCTGGGGTTCTTCATTTCTTCCTTTTCTAGTTTCTTAACATGTAGAGTTAGGTTATTTAGTTGACTTTTTTTCTTGTTTCTTGAGGTGTGCCTGTAGTGCTATGAACTTCCCCCTTAGCACTGCTTTTACAGTGTCCCAGAGGTTTTGGGTTGTTGTGTTTTCATTTTCGTTCATTTCTATGCATATTTTGATTTCTCTTTTGATTTCTTATACGATTTGTTCATTATTCAGCAGCGTGTTGTTCAGCCTCCATATGTTGGCATTTTTAATAGTTTTTCTCCTGTAATTGAGATCTAATCTTACTGCATTGTGGTCAGAAAAGATGCTTGGAATGATTTCAATTTTTTTGAATTTACCAAGGCTAGATTTATGGCCCAGGATGTGATCTATCCTGGAAAAGGTTCCGTGTGTGCTTGAGAAAAAGGTGAAATTCATTGTTTTGGGGTGAAATGTCCTATAGATATCTATTAGGTCTAACTGGTCTATTGTATCATTTAAAGTTTGTGTTTCCTTGTTAATTTTCTGTTTAGTTTATCTATCCATAGATGTAAATGGGGTATTAAAGTCTCCCACTATTATTGTGTTATTGTTAATTTCCCCTTTCATACTTGTTAGTAATTGTCTTTCATATAGCAGTGCTCCTATGTTGGGTGCATAAATATTTATAATTGTTATATCTTCTTCTTGAATTGATCCTTTGATCATTATGTAGTTTCCTTCTTTGTCTCTTTTCACAGCCTTTGTTTTAAAATCTATTTTATCTGATATGAGTATTGCTACTCCTGCTTTCTTTTGGTCTCTATTTGCATGGAATATCTTTTTCCAGCCCTTCACTTTCAGTCTGTATGCGTCCCTCGATTTGAGGTGGGTCTCTTGTAGACAACATATATGGGGTCTTGGTTTTGTATCCATTCAGCCAGTCTTTGTCTTTTGGTTGGGGCATTCAACCCATTTACGTTTAAGGTGATTATTGATAAGTATGACCCCGTTTCCATTTTCTTTATTGTTTTGGGTTCGAGTTTATATACCCTTTCTGTGTTTCCTGTCTAGAGAAGACCCTTTAGTATTTGTTGGAGATCTGGTTTGGTGATGCTGAATTCTCTCAGCTTTTGATTGTCTGTAAAGCTTTTGATTTCTCCTTCATATTTGAATGAGATCCTTGCTGGGTATAGTAATCTGGGCTGTAGGTTACTTTCTGTCATCACTTTAAGTATGTCTTGCCATTCCTTCCTGGCCTGAAGAGTTTCTGCTGAAAGATCAGCTGTTATCCTTATGGGGATCCCCTTGTGTGTTATTTGTTGTTTTTCCCTTGCTGCTTTTAATATTTGTTCTTTGTGTTTGATCTTTGTTAATTTGATTAATATGTGCCTTGGAGTATTTCGCCTTGGGTTTATCCTATTAGGGACTCTCTGTGTTTCTTGGACTTGGGTGATTATTTCCTTCCCCATTTTAGGGAAATTTTCAACTATTATCTCCTCAAGTATTCTCTCATGGTCTTTCTTTTTGTCTTCTTCTTCTGGGACTCCTATGATTCGAATGTTGGGACGTTTAATATTGTCCCATATGTCTCTAATATTGTCCTCATTTCTTTTAATTCTTTTTTCTTTTTCCATCTCTGTTTCATTTATTTCTACAATTCTATCTTCTAGCTCGCTTATCCTGTCTTCTGCCTCCATTATTCTACTGTTTCTTCCCTCCAGAGTGTTTCTGATCTCATCTACTGCATTATTCATTATATATTGACTCTTTTTTATTTCCTCTAATTCCTTATTGAACACTTCTTGCATCTTCTCAATCCTTTTCTCCAGTTTATTTATCTGTAACTCCATTTTGCTTTCCAGATTTTGAATCATTTTCACAATTAAAATTTGAAATTCTTTATCGGGTAGGTTTCCTATATCTTCCTCTTTTGTTTATGTTGGTGGGCATTTATCCTGTTCCTTTACTTGTTGGTTATTTCTCTGCTTCTTCATCTTGCTTATATTACTGTGGTCGGGGTGGCCTTTCCGTCTTCTGGCAGTTTGTGGAGTTCTCTTTATTATGTAGTTACCTCGTTGTGTGTGGGGATGGATGGGTGACTTGTCAAGGTTCCCTGGTTAGGGAAGCTTGTGTCGATGTTCTGGTGGGTGGAGCTGGATTTCTTCTCTCTGGAGTGCAATGAAGTGTCCAGTAATGAGTTTGAGATGTCAGTGGGTTTGGAGTGGCTTTGGGCAGCCCGTATATTGAAGCTCAGTGCTATTCTCCTGTGTTGCTGGATAGTTTGTGTAGTATGTCTTTCACTGAAACTTGTTGACCCTTGGGTGGTGCCTGGTTTCAGTGTATGTATGGAGGCATTTGATGAAAACTTATCAATTAATGTTCTCTGGAACAGGAGATCTCTGGTGTTCTCAGGATTTGGCCTTAAGCCTCTGCCTCTGTTTTTCAGTCTTATTCTTGAAGTAGGCTCAAGGCTTCTCCCTCTGTTACTTCCAAAGCAGTTACTTCTGTTGAAAAATCTCTTCTGTTTTCTGGTCTCCTCAGTGTCTAATTCCCGTCCTGACACCAGGATGCGGTGGTGGACACTTTTTTTTTCCCCCGGCTCACCTATTCAGTCCTGCTGTGGGGAGGGAGGAACAGCTTACAAATATCCCTGGCATCTGTGGGGAGTGCTCGCAGTGTCTCGACTACACTGGGAATGCTCCCGCTCGAGGAGTGTGTGCTTTCCCTGTTTATGCTGCTTAGGCTTTAGGTTGCTCTGCTGGGAGCTGTCCGCGGCTGGCGCTGGGTTGCATACACTTCCCAGGACTGAGCGGCTCAGGTTCAGGTCCTTGGGTACTCGACAAAGGCGCAGACTTGGCTGGGCCTGCGTTTTGTGCCTTCCCTGGTCCTAGCAGCTCAGGTGACCAGGCGTTTGGCGAGCGCGGTCGCTGCGACTTATCGTCTTCGCGGTCCCTGCCGCTAGTTTTTCTGGGAGTAGAACCGGTGCACTTTCTCAGGTGGATATCGACCAGCCCAAACCCAATAAGTCCTGGCCAGCAAGGAAGCCTGCCTGCAGCTTGGCACGGGAAGCCTCTCTGGGGTCGTGGCTGCCCCCACCCCGGCTCTGGCTGCCCTCCCCGCCCACATCGGCGGGGGCCTGGGGATGGGCCGGCCGCTGCTGGCTCGCTCTGCTCAGCACCCTGTTCTGTGGGCGGGGCTGGCAGAGTCCTGGATTGGGGCTTTTCGCAGGCTTTTCCTAGCCTTTTCGCCTTTTAGCTGTAACTTCTGCTTTGGTATCTTAAGTTCGAGCCCTCAGTTTGCCCTGGGGCATTCAAGCCCGGTTCTCCCTCTATGCACCGCTGCTGGCGCCTCCCTGCCCAGCCCCCACCTGCTAGTGAGGGGTGCAGGCGTCTGCGCAGCTTCTCTGCTGAGAGTTTCCTCTGGGCACTTAGTCTGTGAGTTTTAATTATTTATGTCTTTTGTCTCCCAGTTATGCGGCCCTCTGAGATTCCACTTGCCAGTGTTTCCAGGTGTTTGGAAACTTCTCTCTCTTTTTTTTTTTTAAGCCTCCCTTCCGGGGATGGAGCTCCCTCCCTCCCTCTTTTGTCTCTCTTTTTATCTATTTCCTATCTCCTTTCAAAGACTATGGGCTGCTTTTCTGAGCACCTGATGTCCTCTGCTGGTATTCAGAAGTTGTTTTGTGGGATTTACTCAGTGTTCAAATGTTCTTTTGTTGATTTTGTGGGGGAGAAAGTGGTCGCCCCGTCCTATTCCTCCGCCATCTTCCCGTGCTCCCATCAAGAACATTTACTTCTTGTCTGTGAAGACCATGCAGTGAATTTTAAGAGTGAAACCCAGGCCTGGGTTAGTGAACGCAGCGGTTAACTCCCCCTCTTCACCAAAGACACTTTGACTTGGACTTGAAGTCACTGAAGCTATATTAACTCATAACAAAAGAATCAACTGCCATTTGAAGTTTTGCATCCAGGTGTTGACTTCATTTCTAGCTTTAAAAGTCCTAGCAGCCTCTTTCTTCTATAGAAGTCTGCTTATAAAGTGTAGCCACTTTACTATCTTAGCTACATCTTCTATATTACTTGCTGCAGCTTCTACATTATACTTAACTGTTTTACCTTGTGCTTTTATATTATGAAGATGGCATCTTTCCTTAGATCTCATGAGCTGAAGTCTGATAACGTCACTGTTTTTTTAATTAATTCATTTTTTATTGAAAGATAATTGCTTTACAGAATTTTGCTGTTTTCTGTGAAACCTCAACATGAATCAGCCATAGGTATACATATGTCCACTTTTGAAGCTCCCTCCCATCTCCCTCCCCATCCCACCCATCTAGGCTGATACAGAGACCCTTTTTGAGTTTACTGAGCCATCCAGAAAATTCCCGTGGGCTATCTATTTTGCATATGGTAATGTTAAGTTTCCATGTTACTCTTTCCAAACATCTCACCCGCTCCTCCCCTCTCCCCATGTCCGTAAGTGTATTCTCTATGTCGTTTTTCCACTGTTGCCCTGTAAGTAAATTCTTCAGTACCATTTTTCTAGATTCTGTGTATATATGTAAGAATACGGTATTAATCTTTCTCTTTCTGACTCACTTCACTCTGTATAATAGGTTCTAGGTTCATCCACCTCATCAGAACTGTCTCAAATGCGTTCCTTTTTATGGCTGACTAATATTCCATTGTGACTATATACCATAATTTCTTTATTGATTCATCTGTTGATGGACATCTAGGTTGCTTCCATGTTCTAGCTATTGTAAATAGTGCTGCAGTGAACAATGGGATACACGTGTCTCTTTCAATTTTTGTTTCCTCAGGGTATATGCCTAGGAGTGGGATTGCTGGGTCATATGGTGATTTTATAAAAGGACATCTTTTTGGGGTGTTAGTTCTAAAAGGTCTTGGAGGTCTTCATAGAACCATTCAACTTCTGCTTCTTCAGCATTACTGGTTGGGGCATAGACTTAGATTATTGTAATATTGAATGGTTTGCCTTGGAAACGAACAGAAATCATTCTGTCGTTTTTAAGATTGCATCCAAGTACTGCATTTCGGACTCGTGTTGACCATGATGGCTACTCCATTTCTTCTAAGGGATTCCTGCCCACAGTAGTAGATATAATGGTCATCTGAGTTAAATTCACCCATTCCAGTCCATTTTAGTTCACTGATTCCTAGAATGTCAACGTTCACTCCTGTCATCTCCTGTTTGACCACTTTCAATTTGCCTTGATTCATGGACCTAACATTCCAGGTTCCTATGCAATATTGCTCTTTACAGCATCGGACCTTGCTTCTATCACCAGTCACATCCACAACTGGGTATTGGTTTTGCTTTGGCTCCATCCCTTCATTCTTTCTGGAGTTACTTCTCCACTGATCTCCAGTAGCATACTGGGCACCTACCGACCTGGGGAATTCCTCATTCAGTATTCTATCATTTTGCCTTTTGATACTGTTCATGGGGTTCTCAAGGCAAGTATACTGAAGTGTTTTGCCATTCCCTTCTCCAGTGGACCACATTCTGTCAGTCCTCTCCACCAAGACCCTGCTTATTGAACTTATATGCAGAGTACATCATGAGGAACGCTGGGCTGGAAGAAGCACAAGCTGGAATCAAGATTGCCGGGAGAAATATCAATAACCTCAGATATGCAGATGACACCACCCTTATGGCAGAGAGTGATGAGGAACTCAAAGGCCTCTTGATGAAAGTGAAAGAGGAGAGTGAAAAGTTTGGCTTGAAGCTCAACATTCAGAAAACGAAGATCATGGCATCTGGTCCCATCACTTCATGGCAAATAGATGGGGAAACAGTGGAAACAGTGTCAGACTTTATTTTGGGGGGCTCCAAAATCACTGCAGATGTTGACTGCAGCCAGGAAATTAAAAGACGCTTACTCCTTGGAAGGAAAGTTATGACCAACCTAGATAGCAAATTAAAGAGCAGAGACATTACTTTGCCAACCAAGGTCCGTCTAGTCAAGGCTATGATTTTTCCCGTGGTCATGTATGGATGTGAGTTGGACTGTGAAGAAAGCTGATCGCCGAAGAATTGATGCTTTTGAACTGTGGTGCTGGAGAAGACTCTTGAGAGTCCCTTGGACTGCAAGGAGATCCAACCAGTCCATTCTGGAGGAGATCAATCCTGGGTGTTCATTGGAAGGACTGATGCTAAAGCTGAAACTGCAATACTTTGGCCACCTCATGCGACGAGCTGACTCACTGGAAAAGAGTCTGATGCTAGGAAGGATTGTGGGTGGAGGAGACAGGGACGACAGAGAATGAGATGGCTGGTTGGCATCACCAACTCGATGGACATGAGTTTGAGTGAACTCCGGAAGTTGGTGATGGACAGGGAGGCCTGGCGTGCTGTGATTCATGAGTTCGCAAAGAGTCAGACACTACTGAGCGACTGAACTGAACTGAACTGAACAGATGGTGGTTTTATTCCTAGGTTTTTAAGGAATCTCCATACCGACTTCCATAGTATGGAAGTGGCTGTATCAATTTACATTCCCACCAACAGTGCAAGAGTGTTCCCTTTCCTCTGCACCCTTTTTAGCATTTATTGTTTGTAGACTTATTGAGGAGGGCCATTCTGACTGGTGTGAGGTGATATCTCATTGTAGTTTTGATTTGCGTTTCTCTTATAATGAGCAATGTTGAGCATCTTTTCATGTGTTAGCCATCTGTATGTCTTCTTTGGAAAAAAAATTGTCTGTTTAGGTCTTTTTCGCACTTTTTGGTTGGGTTGGTTGTTTTTCTGGTAGTGAGTTGTATGAGCTTCTTGTATATTTTGGAAATTAATCCTTTCTCAGTTCATTTGCTATTATTTTCTCCCATTCTCAGGGTTGTCTTTTCACCTTGCTTATAGTTTCCTTTGCTATGCAAAAGCTTTTAAGTTGAATCAGGTCCCACTTGTTTACTTTTGTTTTTATTTCTGTTACTCTAGGAGGTGGGTCACAGAGGATCTTGCTTTGATTTATGTCATTCAGTGTTCTGCCTATGTTTTCCTCTAAGAGTTTTTAATTTCTGGTCTTACATTTATGTCTTTATTCCATTTTGAGTTTATCTTTGTGTATGGTGTTAGGAAATGTTCTCATTTCATTCTTTTACGTGTAGCTGTCCAGTTTTCCCAGCACCATTTATTGAAGAGGCTTGTCTTTGCCCCTTTTATATTCTTGCTTCCTTTGTCAAAAATAAGGTATCCATAGGTGCATGAGTTTATTTCTGGGCTTTCTATCTTGTTCCATTGGTCTATCTTTCTCTTTTTGTGACAGTACCATACTGTCTTGATGTAGCTTTGTAGTATAACCTGAAGTCAGGAAGCTTTATTTTCTCCAGCTCGATTCTTCTTTCTCAAGACTGTTTTGGCTATTTGGAGTCTTTTGTGTTTCTGTATGAATTTTGAAAATTTTTGTTCTATTTCTGTGAAAAATGCCCATTGGTAAATTGATAGGGAAAGCATTAAATCTGTAGATTGCATTTAGAAGTATACTCATGTTCACAATATTGATTTTTCTTACCTAGGAATATGGAATATCTCTCATCTGTTTATGTCATCTTTGATTTCTTTTATTAGTGTCTTATAATTTTCTGTGAACAGTTCTTTTGTCTCCTTAGGTAAGTTTATTCCTAGATATGTAATTCTTTTTGTTGCAATGGTGAATGGTATTGATTCCTTAGTTTTTCTTTCTGATTTTTATTGTTAGTATATAGAAATGCAAGTGATTTTTGTGTATTGATTTTGTGTCCTGCAACTTTGCTAAATTCACTGATTAGCTCTAGTAATTTTCTGATACAATCTTTCAGGTTTTCTATGTACAGAATCATGTCATCTGCATACAGTAAGAGCTTTAGTTCTTCTTTTCTGATATAGATTCCTTTTATTTCTTTTTCTTCTCTGAATGCTATAGCAAAGACTTACAGAACTATGTTGAATAATAGTGGCAAAAGTGGACACCCTTGTCTTGTTCCTGATCTTATGGGGAATACTTTCAGTTTTTCACCATTGAGAATAATGTTTGCTGTAGGCTTATCATATATGGCCTTCACTATGTTGAGGTGAGTTCCTTCTATGCCCATTTTTTGAAGAGTTTTAATCATAAATGGGTGCTTAATTTTCTCAAAGGCTTTTTCTGCATTGATGGAGATTATCATATGGTTTTTATCTTTCAGTTTGTTACTATGATCTATCACATTTATTGATTTCCATATATTGAAGAATCCTTGCATCCCTGGAATAAATACAACTTGATCATGGTGTATGAGCTTTTTGATGAGTTGCTGAATTCTCTTTGCTAAAATTTTGTTGAGGATTTTTGCATCTATGTTCATCAGTGATATCGGCCTGTAATTTTCTTTTTTAGTTTTGTCTTTGGTTTTGGTATCAGGGTGATGCTGGTCTCATAGAATGAGTTTGGAAGTGTTCCTTCTTCTGCAATTTTTTGAAACAGTTTTAGAAGGATAGGCATTGTCTCTTCTTAAAATGTTTGATATTAGTCTCCTGTGAAGCCATCTTGTCCTGGGCTTTTGTTCTTTTGGGAGGTTTTCGATCACAGCTTCACATTCAGTGCTTGTAATTGGGTTGTTCATAATTCTGTTTCTTCCTGATTCAGTCTTGGAAGATTGAACTATTCTAAAAATCTGTCCATTTCTTCTAGGTTATCTATTTTATTGCCATATAGTTGTCCATAATAGGCCCTTATAATCCTTTGTATTTCTACATTGTCTGTTGTAATCTTTCCTTTTTCATTTCTAATTTTGTTGATTTGATTCTTCTCTCTTTTTTTCTTGATGAGTCTGGCTATGGGTTTGTCAATTTTATCTTCACAAAGAACCAGCTTTTAGTTTTACTAATATTTACTATTGTTTCTTTCATTTCTTTTTCCTTTATTTCTGCTAGGGATTTTATGATTTCTTTCCTTCTACTAATTTTGGGATTTTTTTCTTTATTTTACAGTTCCTTTAGGTGTAAAGTTAGGTTGTCTATTTGATGTTTTTCTTGTTTCTCGAGATAGGATTATATTGCTATAAACTTCCCTCTTAGAACTGCTTTTGCTGCATCCCATAGGTTTTGAGTTGTTGTGTTTTCATTGTCGTTTGTTTCTGAAATATTTTTATTTCCCTTTTGATTTCTTCAGTAACCTGTTGGTAATTTAGAAACATGTTGTTTAATCTCCACGTGTTTGTTTTTCTTACAATATTTTTTTACAGTGATTCAGTTATACATATATCCATTCTTTTTCAGATTATTTCCCACTATAAGTTATTATAAAATATTGAGTAAGTCCTTGTTGATTATCTGTTTTATATGTAGTAATGTATATATGTTAATCCCATATTCCTAATTTATCCCTCCCCTGCCATTTTGTCTTTATTGATATCTAGTCTCAGCACTGTGGTCAGAGAAGATGCTTGATACAGTTTCAGTTTTCTTAAATTTACTGAGGTTTGATTTGTGACCCAAGATATGGTCTATCCTGGAGAGTGTTCCATAAGCACTTGAGAAAAAGGTATATTCTTCTTCATTTGGGTGGAATGTCCTGAAGATACCAATGAGATCCATGTCATCTAATGTATCATTTAAGAGTTGTGTTTCCTTATTAATTTTCTGTTTTGATGATCTGTCCATTGCTGTGAGTAGAGTGTTAGAGTCTCCTACTATTATTGTGTTACTGTCAATTTCTCCTTTTATGTCTGTTACCGTTTGTCTTATGTATTTAGGTGCTCCTATGTTGGGTGCATAGATATTTACAATTGCTGTGTCTTTCTCTTGGACTGATCCCTTGATCATTGTGTAGTATCCTTCCTTATCTCTTGTAATCTTTTAATTTAAGGTCTATTTTGTCTGATATGAGGATTGCTACTCCAGCTTTCTTTTGCTTCCATTTGCATGGAATATATTTTCCCATCCTCTCACTTTCAGTCTATATGTGTCTTGAAGTCTGAAGTGGGTTTCTTGTAGATAGCATCTGTATGGGACGTGGTTTTGTATCCATTCATCCAGTCTTTGTCTTTTGGTTTGAGCATTTAATCCATTTACATTTAAAGTAATTATAGATATATTTGTCCCTATTGCCATTTTCTAATTATTTGTGGTTGATTTTGTAGATCTTTTTTCTTCTGTTGTATTTTTTCACTATATAAGTCCCTCTTACATTTGTTGTAAAGCTGTTTGCTGGTACTGAATTATCTTAACTTTTGCTTGTCTGAAAAGCTTTTGATTTCTCCATCAATTTTGAATGAGATTCTTGCTGGGTACAGTAATCTTGGTTGTAGATTTTTTCCCTTTCAGTCCTTTAAATATATCCTGCCATTCCCTTCTGGCCAACAAAGTTTCTGCTGAAAGAACAGCTGTTAAGCATATGGGGTTTCTCTTGTATGTTACTTGTTGCTTCTCCCTTGCTGCTTTTAATATTCTTTCTTTGTGTTTCATCTTTGTGAGTTTGATCAGTATGTGTCCTGGCATGTTTCTCCTTGGGTTTATCCTGTATGGGACTCTTTGTGCGTGTTAGATTTGATTGGCTATTTCCTTTTCAATGTAGGGGAAATTTTCAACTATAATCTCTTCAGAAGTTTTCTCATACCCTTTCTTTTTCTCGGACCCCTATAATTCAAATGTTGGTTCATCTGAAATGGTCCCATAGCTTTCTGAGACTGTCCTCAGTTCTTTTCATTCTTTTTACTTTATTCTGCTCTTCAGAATTTATCTCCACCATTTTATCTTCCAGCTCACTGATTCATTCTTCCGAATCAGGTACTCTTCTATTGATTCTTTCTAGAGTATTTCTAATTTCAGTAATTGTGTTCTTTGTCTCTGTATGTTTATACTTTAATTCCTCTAGTTCTTTGTCAATTGATTCTTGAAGTTTCTCCATTTTGTTTTCAAGGTTTTTGATCATCTTTACTATCATTATTTTGAATTCTTTTTCAGGTAGTTTTCTTATTTACTCTTCATTTATTTGGACTTATGTGTTTCTAATTTGTTATTTCATTTTTGCAGTAATTCTCTGCCTTTTCTCTCTCTCTTTTTTAAATTATTTGGTTTGGGGTCTCCTTTTCCCAGGTTTCAAGGAAAGTTGAATTATTTCCTTGAAGAGGGCTGAATTATTTATTTCTTTTGGTTTCTGCCCTCCTAAGGTTGGTCCAGTGCTTTGTGTGAGCTTTGTATAGGGTGAGATTTGTGCTCAGTGTTTGTTTGTTTGTTTTTCCTCTTATGGGCAAGGCTAGTGAGGTGGTACTCCTGTTTGCTGATGATTTGGTTTGTATTTTTGTTTTGTTTGTTGTTTAGACCAGGCATCCTGCACAGGGTGCTACTGGTGATTGGGTGATGCCAGGTGATATATTCAAGTGGTTTCCTTTGTGGGAGTTCTCACTATTTGATAGTCCCTAGGGTTATTTCTCTGGTACTCTAGGGTCTTGGAGTCAGTACTCCCACTCCAAAGTCTCAGGGTTTGATCTCTGATCAGGAATGAAGTTTCCACAATGGTTTGTTATGCCATTAAGGGAGAGTAAAACAAATATCCCAAAACGAGAAACCAAAGATGAACCCCGGACAAATGGCAGTTACAAAATCAGGTACATAGTAATTAAAATAATGGAATATATACATGTACATATACACCCATAAGCAAAGTGAAAATAGTCCAACAAAGCTAAAGTACAGTAGATTGATCCAGAAAACAAAAGAAATCAAAAATTATATTTACCAGTTAAGAACAAGACTAACTTAAGTACAAACTGGTAAACAAAACTGATGCAAGGTGCCAGGTGGGGAATAAAGCAATGAAAATAAAACTAACAAATATGTTGAGAGGAAACGAAAGAAAGAAAAGAAAGAAAGAGGGGGGCGGTCTTAAGATGGTGGAGGAATAAGATGGGGAGACAAATTTCTCCCCCGCAAATTCATGGAAAGATCATTTGAACGCTGAACAAATTCTACAAAATAACTTCTGAACGCTGGCAGAGGACACCAGGCATCCAGAAAAGCAGTTCATTCTCTTCAAAAGGAGGTAGGACAAAATATAAAAGATAAAAAGAGAGACAAAAGAGTTAGGGATGGAAACCCATCCTGAGGAGGGAGTCGTGAAAGAGGAGAAGTTTCCAAACACCAGGAAACCCTCTCACTGGCGGGTCTGTGGACAGTTTTGGAATCTGAGAGGGCAATATAACTGGGAGGAAAAAATAAATAAATAAAACCCACAGATTATGTGCTTAACTGCAACTTCCAGTGGAGAAGTAGCCCAGACCTTTGCACTGTCCCCCAGCAAGTGGGGACTGAACAGGGAGGTGTGGGCTGCATTGCTTAGGGTAAGGACCAGGCCTGAATGCCCTGAGGATAATCTGAGGGAGCTAAGGTGAGATAGCAACCCAAATTGTGAGATAGCCAGAAAGAGAGAGACAAGAAAAAAGAGAGAGAGACAGAACTTTCCCATGAAAGGCTCTAACCTAACGCACTGCTGGGCCTGCTCACAGAATAAAAGAAAGAAAGAAAGTGAAGTCACAACCCCGTGGACTGTAGCCTACCAGGTTTCTCGGTCCATGGGATTTTCCAGGCAAGAATACTGGAGTGGGTTGCCATTTCCTTCTCCAGGGGATCTTTCCGACCCAGGGATCGAACCTGGGTCTCCCGCATTGTAGGCAGACGCTTTACCATCTGAGCTACCAGGAAAGCTGGACTGAGCAAATATCAGAGGAGACCTAGCCACCTGTGTACTGGCCCATCCCTTTCCAGAAGCAGAGAGGCAGGCCGGTGATATCCAGAGCCGGAAAGGGGCAAGCTCAGCCCCAGAGATGGCATCCTCTACCAAACTGCAAGCGGGCTAACAGTTGCTAACAAAGTCTTCCTGGGATCCTGGACGGTTGACATTCACCAGGAGGGTTGCAGTCAGAGATCAGCTCCCCAGCAGAGACACATGGCACACCTGAGACAGTGCTCCCACTGCACACCCAGGAAACCAAGAGGCTGTGACCAGGGAGGGGATAAGACACACCACACTCCTGGGGAGAGTGTGCTCACCAAACAACTGTCTCAGCTGCTCTGACCTGGGAAGGGCACAAAACGCAGGCCCAACTGAGTCTGTGCCTTTGTGGAGTACCCGAGAATCTGAACCTGAGTGGCTTAGCCCTGGGAAGTGCACGCAACCCAGGGCCTGCTTTTGACAGTTCCCCTGGTGGCAAGAATACACAGAAGAACTGTACAAAAAAGATCTTCACGACCAAGATAATCACGATAACGTGATCACTGACCTAGAGCCAGACATCTTGGAATGTGAAGTCAAGTGGGCCTTAGAAAGCATCACTACGAACAAAGCTAGTGGAGGTGATGGAATTCCAGCTGAGCTATTTTAAACTTTGAAAGATGATGCTGTGAAAGTGTTGCACTCAAATTTGGAAAACTCAGCAGTGGCCACAGGACTGGAAAAGGTCAGTCTTCATTCCAATCCCAAAGAAAGGCAATGCCAAAGAATGCTCACACTACCGCACAATTGCACTCATCTCACATGATAGTAAAGTCATGCTCAAAATTCTCCAAGCCAGGCTTCAGCAATATGTGAACCGTGAACTCCCAGATGTTCAAGCAGGTTTTAGAAAAGGCAGAGGTACCAGAGATCAAATTGCCAACATCTGCTGGATCATGAAGAAAGCAAGAGAGTTCAAAAAAAACATCTATTTCTGCTTCATTGACTATGCCAAAGCCTTTGACTGTGTGGATCACAATAAACTGTGGAAAATTCTGAAAGAGATGGGAATCCCAGACCACCTGACCTGCCTCTTGAGAAACCTGTATGCAGGTCAGGAAGCAACAGTCAGAACTGTACATGGAACAACAGACTGGTTCCAAATAGGAAAAGGAGTACATCAAGGCTGTATATTGTCACCTTGCTTATTTAACTTATATGCAGAGTACATCATGAGGAACGCTGGGCTGGAAGAAGCACAAGCTGGAATCAAGATTGCTGGGAGAAATATCAATAACCTCAGATATGCAGATGACACTACCCTTATGGCAGAAAGTGAAGAGGAACTCCAAAGCCTCTTGATGAAAGTGAAAGAGGAGAGTGAAAAGGTTGGCTTGAAGCTCAACATTCAGAAAACAAAGATCACGGCATCTGGTCCCATCACTTCATGGGAAATAGATGGAAAAACAGTGGAAACAGTGTCAGACTTTATTTTGGGGGGCTCCAAAATCACTGCAGATGCTGATTGCAGCCATGAAATTAAAAGACGCTTACTCCTTGGAAGGAAAGTTATGACCAACCTAGATAGTATATTAAAAAGCAGAGACATTACTTTGCCAACAAAGGTACGTCTAGTCAAGGCTATGGTTTTTCCCGTGGTCATGTATGGATGTGAGAGTTGGACTGTGAAGAAAGCTGATCGCCGAAGAATCGATGCTTTTGAACTGTGGTGTTGGAGAAGACTCTTGAGAGTCCCTTGTACCGCCAGGAGATCCAACCAGTCCATTCTAAGGGAGATCAATCCTGGGTGTTCATTGGAAGGACTGATGCTAAAGCTGAAACTGCAATACTTTGGCCACCTCATGCGACGAGTTGACTCACTGGAAAAGACTCTGATGCTGGGAAATGTTGAGGGTGGGAGGAGAAGGGGACGACAGAGAATGAGATGGCTGGATGGCATCACCGACTCTGTGGACATGAGTTTGTGTGAACTCTGGGAGTTGGTGATTGACAGGGAGGCCTGGCCTGCTGTGATTCATGGGGTCGCGGAGATTCGGACACAACTGAGCGACTGAACTGAACTGAACTGCAGAGCAACCTGGAGCCTGAGCAGTGTAGACCAGGAAAGCACACACGCCATGAGTGGGTTCAAACCCACTGTGGCCCAGACGCTGTGAGCATTCCCCGTACACACCACTGATATTTGTTTGCATTGTTCCTCCCTCCCTACAGCACAACTGAACAAGTAAGCCTGAATAAGTGACCATGTCCGCTCCCTTGTGTCAGGGCATAAATTAGATACTGAAGAGACTTGCAAACAGAAGAAGCCAAAATAAACAGAGGGAACCGCCTTGAAAGTAGCAGTTTCAATGGCTTAAAACATTGTAGTTAGCACTGACTACATTGGAAGGGGCTTACAGACCTTGAGAAGAAGTATAAGCTGAAACAAAGAACTATCTGAAACTGAATTGACCCCAAACTGCCCACAACAGCTCCAGAGAAATTCCTAGATATATTTTACTATTATCGTTTTTTAAATTTTAAGTCCTTTATTACTCCTTTAATTTTCATTGTTATAACCTACTATTATCTTGCAAAAAAAGACCTTATTTTTAAAGCAAATTTCACATATACTTTTAAAATTTTTGAGATTTTGTTTTTTTTTAATATTGTATTTTTGAGAGTCTAATGTCTCCTCTAGATTTTTAATCTTTTGCTTTGGTATTTGTTATCAATTTTGTACCTTTAAAAATACAATCTTGAGTACCCATTTTTACTTAGGAGTGTGATTACTGGCTTGATTGCCCTCTCCCCATTTTTACGCTCCTTTTTCTTCCCCAGGTCACCTCTATAGCCTCCCTCCCCCTTCTCTTTTTTACCCAACTCTGTGAATCTCTTTTGGTATTCCAGTTTGTGGAGAACAGTTAAGGAACTGATCACTGGCTAGATCTGTCTCTCCTTTTGACTTCCCCTCTTCTCCTCCTGGTCACCTCTATCCCCTTCCTCCCTCTTCTGTTCTCCATGTAACTCTGTGAACTTCTCTGGGTGTCCCTCAGTGTGGAGAATCTTTTCTCCATTAACCTAGATGTTTTATCATCAGTGCAGTATGGATGGAGAAGTCTTGAGGCTACTGTAAGAATAAGACTGAAAACCAGAGGCAGAAGGCTTAAATCCAAAACCTGAGAACACCAGAAAACTCCTGGCTACAGGGAACATTAAGCAAAAAGAGCTCATCCAAAAGCCTCCTCCTGCACTGAAACCAAGCTCCACCCAAGTACCAACAAATTCCAGAACAAGACATACCACACTAATTCTCCAGAAACACAGGAACATAGCCCTGAGCATTAATATACAAGCTGCCCAAAGTCACACCAAAAACATAGACCTCAAAATTCATTACTGGACACTTCATTGCACTCCAGAGAGAAGAAATCCAGTTCCACACACCAGAACACTGACTCAAGCTTCTCTAACCAGGAAACCTTGACAAGCCATTTGTCCAACCCCACCCATACGGAGGAACCTCTCCAGTAAAGAGGAACCACAAACTTGCAGCATACACAAAGGCCACCCCAAACGCAGCAGTATAAACAAGATGAAAAGGCAAAGAAATATTCGGCAGGTAAAGGAACATGATAAGTGCCCCCACCAAACCAAACAAAAGAGGAAGAGATAGGGAGTCTACTGAAAAAGAATTCACAATAAAGATAGTAAAAATGATCCAAAATCTTGAAAACAAATGAAGTTACAAATAAATAGTCTGGAGACAAGGATGGAGAAGATGCAAGAAATGTTTACCAAGGACCTAGAAAAAATAAAAACGTCAATAAATAATGAATAATGCAATAACTGAGATCAAAACCAATATCCAATATCCAAAAGTCTACATGCACTAAATGCTGGAGAGGGTGTGGAGAGAAGGGAACCCTCTTACACTGTTGGTGGGAATGCAAACTAGTACAGCCACTATGGAGAACAGTGTGGAGATTCCTCAAAAAACTGGAAATAGAACTGCCATATGATCCAGCAATCGCACTCCTGGGCATACACACCGAGGAAACCAGAATTGAAAGAGACACATGTACTCCAATGTTCATCGCAGCACTGTTTATATCCAGGACATGGAAGCAACCTAGATGTCCATCTGCAGATGAATGGATAAGAAAGCTTTGGTACATATACACAATGGAGTATTACTCAGCCATTAAAAAGAATGCATTTGAACCAGTTCTAATGAGGTGGATGAAACTAGAGCCTATTATACCGAGTGAAGTAAGCCAGAAAGAAAAACACCAATACAATATACTAACGCATATATATGGAATTTAGAAGATGCAAATGATAACCCTGTATACGAGACAGCAAAAGAGACACAGAGGTATAGAACAGTCTTTTGGACTCTGTGGGAGAGGGTGAGGGTGGGATGGTTTGGGAGAATGGCATTGAAACATGTATATTATCATATGTGAAACGAATCGCCAGTTCAGGGTCGATGCATGTTACAAAATGCTCGGGGCTGGTATGTGGGGATGACCCAGAGGGACGATAAGGGGAGGAGGGAGGTGGGAGGGGGGTTCGGGAGGGGGAACTCATGTACACCCAGGGCAGATTCATGTCAATGTATGGCAAAACCAACCAACAAATAATTGTAAAATAATTAGCCTCCAATAAAAATAAATTAAAAAAAAAATATCGAGGGAACCAACAATAGAATGACTGAGGCAGAAGATAGGATAAGTGAGGTGGAAGATAGAAATGGTGGAAATAAATGAAGTACAGGGGAAAAAGAATTAAAAAGAAATGAGGACAACCTCAGAGACCTCTGGGACAATGTCAAGTGTCCCAAGATTTAAACCATATGAGTCCCAGACGAAGAAGAGAAAAAGAAAGGCCATGAGAAAACATCTGAGGAGATAATAGTTGTAAACTTCCTAAAATGGGGAAGGAAATAGCTACCCAAGTCCAACAAACCCAGAGAGCCCCAAACAGGATAAACCTATGGTGAAACACCGAAGACACATATTAATCAAATTAACAAACATCAAACACAAAGAACAAATATTAAAAGCAGCAAGGGAAAAACAACAAATAACACACAAGAGGATTCCCATAATGATAACAGCTGATCTTCAGTTGAAACTCTTCAGGCCAGAAGGGAATGGCAGGACATAAAGTGATGAAAGAGAAAAACCTACAGCCCAGATTACTGTACCCAGCAAGGATCTTATTCAAATATGAAGGAGAAATCAAAAGCTTTACAGACAAGCAAAGGCTGAGAGAATTCAGCACCACCAAACTGGCTCTCCAACAAATGCTAGAGGATCTTCTCTAGACAGGAAAAGAAGAAGTAAAACTCTGACTGTTTGCAGATGACATGATCCTCTACATAGAAAACCCTAAAGACACCACCAGAAAATTATTAGACCTAATCAATGAATATAGTAAAGGTGCAGGATATAAAATTGACACACAGAAATCCATACCATTCCTATACACTAACAGTGAGAAAAGAGAAATTAAAAAACAATTCCATTTACCATTGCAACAAAAAGAATAAAATACTTAGGAATAAACCTACCTAAAGAAACAAAAGACCTATATACAGAAAACTATAAAACAGATGAAAGAAATCAAAGAGGACACAAATAAATGGAGAAATATACCATGTTCATGGATTGGCAGAATCAATATAGTGAATATGAGTATACCATCCAAAGCAATCTATAGATTCAATGCAATCTCTGTCAAAATATCAATGGTATTTTTTGGAGAACTAGAACAAATAATTTCCCAATTTGTATGGAAATACAAAAAAACCACAAATAGCCAAAGCAATCTTGAGAAAGAAGAATGGAACTGAAGGAATCAACCTGACTGACTTCAGACTATACACAATGCTACTGTCATCAAGATGGTATGGTACTGGGAAAAGACAGAAATTTAGATCAGTGGTACAAAATAGAAAGCCCGGAGATAAATCCACGCACCTTTGGACACCTTATCTTTGACAAAGGGGGCATGAATATACAATGGAGGAAAAGACAATCTCTTTAACAAGTGGTTCTGGGAAAACTGGTCAACCACTTATAAAAGAATGAAATTAGAACACTTTCTGACACCATACACAAAAATAAACTCAAAATGGATTAAATATCTAAATGTAAGACAAGAAACTATAAAACTCCTAGAGGAAAACATAGGCAAAACACTCTCTGACATATATCACAGCAAGATCCTCTATGACCCACCTCCCAGAGTAATGGAAATAAAAGCAAAAATAAGCAAATGGGACCTAATTAAACTTAAAAGCTTTTGCACAACGAAGGAAACTATAAGCAAGGTGAAAAGACAACTTTCAGAATGGGAGAAAATAATAACAAGTAAAACAACTGACAAAGAATTAATCTCATAAATATACAAGCAGCTCTTGCAACTCAATACCAGAGAAATAAACATCCCAAACAAAAAATGGGCCAAAGAATTAAACAGACATTTCTCCAAAGAAGACATACAGATTGCTAACGAACACATGAAAAGATGCTCAACATCACTCATCATCAGAGAAATGGAAATCCAAACCACAATAATTACCGTCTCATGCTGGTCAGAATGGCTGATATCAAAAAGTCTACAAACAATAAATGCTGGGGAGGGTGTGGAGGAAAGGCAACCCTCTTACTGTGTTGGTGGGAATGGAAATTAGTACAGCCATTATGGAGAACCGTGTGGAGATTCCTTAAAAAACTGGAAATAGAACTGTCATACGACCCAACAATCCCACTGCTGGGCATATACACTGAGGAAACCAGAATTCAAGAGACACTTGTACCCCAATGTTCATCACAACACTGTTTACAATATCCAGGACATGGAAGCAACCTAGATGTCCATTGGCAGATGAATATATGAGAAAGCTCTGGTACATATACATAGTAGATTTTTACTCAGTCATTAAAAAGAATGCATTTAAATCAGTTCTAATGGGGTGAATGAAATTGGAGCCTATTTTACAGAGTGAAGTAAGTCAGAAAGAAAAACAGCAATGTAGTATATTAACACATATATATGGAATTTAGAAAGATGATAATGATGTCCCTATATGCGAGATAGCAAAAGAGACACAGAAGTATTGAACAGTCTTTTGGACTCTGTGGGAGAAGGCGAGGGTGGGATGATTTGAGGGAATAGTGTTGAAACATGTATGTTATTGCATATATAGATCGCTAGTCCAGGTTTGACACCCAAGACAGGGTGCTCAAGGCTAGTGCACTGGTATGACCCTGAGGGATGGGATGGGGAGGGAGGAAGGAGGAGGGTTCAGGATAGGGAACACACTTACAGTCATGGCTGATTCATGTCAATCTATGGCAAAAGTCACTACAATATTGTAACGTAATTAGCCTCCAATTAATATAAATAAATTATTTTTTTTTAAAAAAGAATAGATATGCAAAGTTAAATAGAGGTAGTTGAATAAGATTTATATACATTAGAGATTATCTACAAGGGGAAAAGAACAGTAGGAAAGGCAAGTTCAGTTCACTTCAGTCGTTCAGTCATGTCCTACTCTTTGCAACCCCATGAATCACAGCAAGCCAGGCCTCCCTGTCCATCACCAACTCCTGGAGTTCACTCAAACTCATGTCCATCGAGTTGGTGATGCCAACCAGCCATCTCATTCTCTGTCGTCCCTTCTCCTCCTGCCCCCAATCCCTCCCAGCATCAGAGTCTTTTCCAGTGAGTCAACTCGTCGCATGAGGTGGCCAAAGTATTGCAGTTTCAGCTTTAGCATCAGTCCTTCCAATGAACACCCAGGATTGATCTCCTCTAGAATGGACTGGTTGGATATCCTTACAGTCCAAGGGACTCTCAAGAGTCTTCTCCAGTACCACAGTTCAGAAGCATCAATTCTTCAGCGATCAGCTTTCTTCACAGTCCAACTCTCACATCCATACATGACCACTGGAAAAACCATAGCCTTGACTAGACGGACCTTTGTTGGCAACGTAATTTCACTGCTTCTAAATATGCTATGTAGGTTGGTCATAACTTTCCTTCCAAGGAGTAAGCGTCTTTTAATTTCATGGCTGCAATCACCATCTGCAGTGATTTTAGAGCCCCAAAAACTTAATAACTTAATAATATCAGTATTGGGTACAGTGAGAAGACGGCAGTCTATGAAACAGAAAGGAGGTTCACCAGCTCCTTGGTTAGTGACTTCCAGCTTCTAGATCTGTGAGAAGCAGATTTCTGTTTCTAGCCACCCAGCCAGTCTGTGGTATTTTTATTTTCATTGCAGCATTCCAAACAGACTAAGACAGTGGTGATGGTTGCATAACATAAGAAATGTACTTAATGCCACAAACTGTACACTTAAAAATAGCTAAAATGGTAAATGTAATATATTTTTACCATAATAAAAATAATTTTAAAAAATGAAAAAAAAAAAAAATAGAGCCCCAAAAAATAAAGGCTGACACTGTTTCCACTGTTTCCCCATCTGTTTCCCATGAAGTGATGGGACCAGATGCCATGATCTTAGTTTTCTGAATGTTGAGCTTTAAGACAACTTTTCACTCTCCTCTTTCACTTTCATCAAGAGGCTTTTGAGTTCCTCTTCACTTTCTGCCATAAGGGTGATTTCATTTACATATCTGAGGTTATTGATATTTCTCCCAGCAATCTTGATTCCAGCTTGTGCTTCTTCCAGCCCAGCATTCCTCATGATGTGCTCTGCATATAAGTTAAATAAGCAGGGTGACAATATACAGCCTTGACGCACTCCTTTTCCTATTTGGAACCAGTCTGTTGTTCCATGTCCAGTTCTAACTGTTGCTTCCTGACCTGCATATAGGTTTCTCAAGAGGTAGATCAGGTCGTCTGGTATTCCCATCTCTTTCAGAATTTTCCACAGTTTATTGTGATACACATAGTCAAAGGCTTTGGCATAGTCAATGAAGCAGAAATAGATGTTTTTCTGGAACTCTCTTGCTTTTCCCATGATCCAGCAGATGTTGGCAATTTGATCTCTGGTGCCTCTGCATTTTCTAGAATCAGCTTGAACATCTGGAAGTTCATGGTTCACGTATTGCTGGCTTCGAGAATTTTGAGCATGACTTTACTAGCGTGTGAGATGAGTGCAATTGTGCGGTAGTTTGAGCATTCTTTGGCATTGCCTTTCTTTGGGATTGGAATGAAGACTGACCTTTTCTAGTCCTGTGGCCACTGCTGAGTTTTCCAAATTTGCTAAACGAAGTAAATTTAGAAACAATGTAATAGGTTTAAAAAAAATAAAAGTATAAAAAAGAGAAACGAGAAAATAATGCAAGAAGAAAGTAAAAGGGGAAAAAATAGGAATACTCCACACAACTGCAAAAGCCCAATGTAGAGGCAGAGGTTTATAACAACAATAGAAAGTGTGACTAAATATACACATATACATATAGACACATAAGAAAAATCAAAACAGTCCAACAAAAATAACTGCAATAGATTGACCGGGCGAACAAAGGAAACCAAAAATTGTATCTACCAGAACAAAACTAATTGATGCACAAACTGGCAAACAAAACTAAAGCAAGGTGCCAATTGGGAAATAAAGCAATGAAAATAAAACTAACAAATATGTTGAGTGGAAAGGAGAGAAAGAAATAATAGATATGCAAAGTTAAATAGAGGTAGATAAATAAGATTTCTATACATTATAGATTAACTGCAAAGGGTAAAGAACAGTAGGAAAAGCAAACAAAGTAAGAAACGTAGAAAAATAATAATAGGTTTAAAAAATTGAAATTAAAAAAAGGAAAAAAAATAAAAGAGGAAAACTCCACAGAACTGCAAACCCCCAACGTAGAGGCAGAGTTTTATGACAACAATAAAAAATGTGACTGAGGAAAAAGAAAAAAAAAACTCTGAAGCTTAATTGGGTTTCTTAGTGCCAATAAAATTTACAACAGAAGGGAGAAAAAAGAAAAAAAAAAGAAAAAATCCTAAATAATCTACAGAACACGTCAAAAAATAAGAGTAATAAATTATTTTTTTGAGTCTCTGCTGTCAGAGTCCTTTCCCACTCTGGGAATCACAATCCACCTTACCTCCCTAGGTTGCCCTCCAATACTCTGCTGATCTCTGGACCTGCTGTGGGGGCTGCTTAGGTTCTAATCTGGTCCTACTCTTGTGTGTTCTTTCCTGCAATGTCCACAGCAATCAGAGCTAGTGCATTTTCTTTTGTGGGAGCTCTCAATGGCCTTTATATATTCCATAGACACAGAGTCTGCTTATTTTATCCTGTGGATTTAATCTGCAGCTTGTACAGCTATTGGGAAGGTTTGGGGTCTTCTTCCTTAGACACACTGCCCCCTGGATTTCAATTGTGGCTTTATTTTCATCTGTACACGTGTGTCATCCACTGGGGTTTAGCTCCTGAGGCTGCCCTGGAGGGCTTGGGTTTGCCCCTTTGAGGGCCAGGTGTGAAAGTCGTGCAGCTGCTTGGGTCACAGGGGTTCTGGCAGCACCAGGTACTCAGGGGGATTGGCGGCTAGGGCAGCAGGAAATATAGTGCTCTGGAAGGGTATGGCAACCAGTATTGGCCAATAAGCTCCAGTATTCTTGCCTGGAGAAACCCATCTCTGACAGAGAAGCCTGGCATGCCACAGTCTACAGGATCGCAAAGAGTTGGAGAAGACCAAAGCAACCATGTGTGCATAAACACAAAAGTGTTTTGTTTTGGGTTTTTTTGGCGTGTGGCAGCTCTGCCCCAGTGAGAGTTGAGCGTGAAGGTGGTGCAGCTGCTTGGCTTGCAGGGACCCTGGCAGCGCCAAGTGTTCAGGTACACAAACTGCCTCCGTGACAGGAGTTATGGCCCTATCAGTCTTTTTTCAAGCCTCTTGTAGCTGGTGATCAGAAGGCCTCTTTGGCCAGTCTTTCTCCATAGCTCCGCCTGTTCAGGCACTTAGAGGGATCCCTTGCCTGGGGTCCTTTTCTGTTGTTTGTCATGTCAGGCACATAGAGAGGCCCCCCTGACTGGGGTCTACTCTGTAGATTGGCGCAGTAGGCACTTAAAAGGACACGCTGGGTGGGGTCCTACTCTGTAGTTCGGCGCATCAGTCACTTAAAGGAGCACCCTGGCTGGAGTCCTACCCTGTAGTTCAGTGCATGAAGCATTTGATGGGCCACCCTCTCTATTGTTCAGCTGCAGATGCTGGCATGTGGGGAGAGAGAGGCTATGGAGATGGCTTCACCCCCTATGTGTGACTCAGGAGTATCGCCTTGCTTCCATGGCTGCCTGGCTTTCCGACTTCCCTCCATAGACATTTCCCCCCATGATCTCCTCCCTCACATCCCTTCGATGCATCTCTCCGCAGTCAACAGCAGCCCTCGCACTGGGATTGCTCCAGAATCCCTAAACTCCAGCTCCCAGCTGCTACACCTTCTAGGGGACCTGCATCCCTGTCCAGGGTATGTATGGCTGTGTCAAGGACTGTCTGATTGTCATTTCATTTAGGCTGCCACAGATCAGCTGTTTTACTCTCAGCCTTAAATGTTTCTCCTGTGACTCAGACAGTTGCCCCACTGTGGGGATCAGACCCCTGCTTCAGTTCCCCTACCTGCTGAAGGTAGATCCAGTCCTACTAATACTCCTGTTTTTCCCTCTAGTTTCTTCATTTTACCAAGTTTTGCGTGATTCTATATGTTCTTTTCCACTGATCATGTACTCCTGTCTGCTCTCAGCTTGTGTTTTGTATGCACTTCTGTGTCTGAAGGTGTATTCCTGATGTATCTGTGGAGAGAGATGTACTCCATGTCCAGCTACTCCACCACCATCTTGTTCTCTCAGCTTCACTCTTCTCTGCAGCTTTCACATCTCTTTCAGACTTTTCAGAATTGAAGAGAGTTAGAGTCTTGCTCTGAGTTAGGCTATTTTGATCTATCCAGACCATTCAGCCTTTCTCCATATCAGCAATAAGGTTGTTTTCACTTTCTTATCATTTGTGTGTTCACTGGAGTAGCACTTTTAGTTTCCTTCAAGAATGTTTCCCTTGCATTCACAACTTGGCTAACTATTTGTTGCAAGAGTTATAGCTTTCAGCCTGTCTCAACTTTTGATATACCTTCCTTCCTAAGTTTAATTATTTCTAGCTTTTGATTTAAAGTTAAAGACATATAACGCTTCCTCTCACATGAACACTAGAGATCATTGTAGAATTATAAATTGACTTGACTTCAGTATTGTTGTATCTTAGGGAATAGTGAGGCCAGAGAAGAGAGAGATAGGGCAACAGTGGAGTAATCATAACACACAACACCTATGTATTGCTTTCACCTTGTTATATAGGTTTGTAGCATCCACAAGCAATTACAATATTAACATCAAAGATCACTTATCATAGATCACCATAACAAATATAATAATAGTGGAGAAGTTTGAAATATTGCAAGAAATACCAAAATGTGGCACAGAGACATGAAGTGAACAAATGCTATTGGAAAAATGATGCCAAAAGACTTGCTCAACCAAGTCTTCCTCCCAAACTTTCAATTTATGAAAAACATATCAGTGAAGTGCAATAAAATGAAAGATACCATTTACCCAGATTAATCTAATATTAACATTCCTCTGATTTTGGTATATCATTTGAATATACTCCCATTACCTTCTCCTCCTCCCTTCTTTACATGTACACACACACACACACACACATTCTTTTCCTCAGCCATAAGGGTTTAACTTGTTTCCGTCACTCCTCTTTACTCCTGAAAATTCCATGGTGTATTTCCTACAGAATATTCTTTGGAGACAATTTGAAACTCTGGATGATGTGATTCATTCAAATAGAAATTTATTACGTTTTTTCCAGACTTTCTAGCTATTCTCAGTGATTAAGTTTCATCTAAAACTATTTAGTCTGCCACTACAAAAAATAGACCTCTGACCTACCTCTATGATCCAGTGCCTGAATTTTATTACAATATTGTGTTTTACTATTTTCAGGATCAGTCTCCTCTCATTAGCCTTCTTTTATAGAATTTACATGCTATTCCTACTTATTTATTTTTATATATGAATTTTTGCAATTTTGTCTAATTCCCAAATAATTTGTTATTAAATTATGAATCAGTTTAGAAAAGACTGATGTTGTTTTCATTTTTATATTTCTACATAAGAAGACGGTTTGTCATTCCATAGCTCCAGAATTTCTTTTAGAGTCTTCAGTAGCATTTCCTTTTCTCTCTGTCTTTCCTCTGCTCACAGCAAGATGGATTCTGGATATACTCTGAGTACTGCAACAATCACCTGGACGCCTGTATGGAGCTCTCCAAATTGATGAAGGACAGCCGCTACCAACACTTTTTTGAGGCCTGTCGCCTCTTGCAGCAAATGATCGACATTGCTATTGATGGTTTTCTTTTGACGCCAGTACAGAAGATCTGCAAGTATCCCTTACAGTTGGCCGAGCTCCTCAAGTATACTGCCCAGGACCATAGGTAAGGGAGGGAGGCAGTAGTGAAGGAGAGAAGCTCCTCTACATGTTAGTACTTATTGACAGTATATGTTCTTTTGCCTTTTCTGAGCTGTTAGCTTATATGTACAATGGGATGATGATATATTCTTGCTTACTTCCCAAGACTCTTGTGTATATAAAATGAGGTAGTGTTTATAAGAGTTGTTTATAAACTTGTAAATAAATATATACACAAAATCAGTGTGCCTCATTATACAACTTAAGACACTGTCTTCAGGAAGCTTATAGCCTGGGCCTTAGTCCTGAATTCAGCCAAGCGAAGGTGTTTGGCTGCTCAGTCATGTCCAACTCTTTGCAACCTCATGGACTGTAGCCCACCAGGCACCTCTGTCCTTGGGATTTTCCAGACAGGAATACTGGAGTGGGTTGTCATTTCCTTCTCCAGGGGATGTTCCCAACCCAGGGAGCGAACCTGCATCTCCTGTGTCTTCTGCACTGGCAGGTAGATTCTTTATCACTCCCTCACCTTGGGAAATTAGCCAAGGGAACCAACTTTTTATTCTCTGCTTAATAGAGTCAAATATCCTGGTAACAGACTAGTCAGCTTGTACTGACCTTAGAATTATTCTGAAAGGCTGCATTCCTGGACTTCTTTAGTCTTTTCCTCCCTCTTCTGCCTCATCCAAACTGTACCCTCCCCTTATAACCAGAGCATAACTAGGGGGAAATTGACTTGAGAATTCCCCTGCAATTTTTTTTTAAAGTTTTTCAGTATTTTCAAGAAAATCCCAAAAGGATGAAAGAGCTTTATTTATCTCTCTGAATGGAAATAGTACTTCTAATCCCCTATTAGTAAGGTATATACTGGAAGTTGGGCTTTCCAGGTGGATCAGTGGTAAAGGATCTGCCTGCTAAGCAGGAGATGCAGGTTCCATCCCTGGGTCAGGAAGATTCCCTGGAGAAGGAAATGACAACCTACTCTAGTATTCTTGCCTAGGAAATCCCATGATCAGAAAAGCTTGGTGGTCACAGAGTCAGACATGACTGAGGGATTAAAGCACCGTACTGGGAGCCATCTCCAGCAATGGGAGTGGCCTGCAGTAAACCATCCCCTAGTTTTGCATATCCTTTATTTCATGACCTAGAACCCCCAGGCTATTTGTAGCATGCTTTTGATTGATATTTAATATCTGACCTTAGGCTTGTTGGCCCAGCTCTCAACTCTACTCCTGATTGAGTACTCCAAGAATAAAGAAGGCCTTTGCCCAATTTCCTTTAGTTTTTGTCTCATTCTCATCAGGGTCATTTCTTACTTTCATTTAACTCTGTTGCCTAGTTTCCTTGGAGATGACTTCCAGACTTAGTTGCATAAGGCCATGTGTGTGGGTCAGCTGGCTTTATGTCAAGCTTCTAAGTCAATCTCTAGGTTCATTTTTAAGTTGATGTCGTTTCTTTAGCACATCATGGGTCATGTGCTGCAATGTTTCTGAAGCCCTGGACAGATTCAAATTTGAAACCAAATGTGGCAGCAGTGGGCTCTCCTTTTGTGTAAGTAACACGACCAGTGATAGCTCTGCCTTCCTTGATCCATTGGCTGCGAGGGAAGTAGGTATAGAAAGACTTTGCAAAGGAAGACTCTGTGTTCTCTTCTCCTTGATTCTGTTTACTAGCTGGGGGATGGGAGTACTCAGACATGAAACTTGGAGGTGACTAAATCTCACTTAAAAAATTCAATATAGCCCATTACCAAAACCAAGTCCCAACTTTTAGAAGGAGAAGACTTGTGAGAGCTAATAGGATACTGAAGAACCCCACTAAATTAAAAATAAAAATGAAAAACATTTATGACCCTAAAATGGGAAGGGCCTTAAAGGAAGTTCTTCTAGTCAGACTTCCTCATTCTATGACTGGAGAGACTGAGTCCCAGAGAGAGAAAATGACAAAGAGGAAGTCTGTGGCATAGCAGGGACACAAAGTATGGACAGTGGTCTGGGAGCCTAACATTTTACAGAGTCCTCCAAATGCCCAGGAAGATTTATGGGCCATTATACTACACAGTCTGGAAGGCCTTTTCTAGTTCTGCCAGCTCATGATGTGATGAATTTAAATGGCCTCCACAAGTATATTTCAAGGTGCTAAATGACCAGAAACAGCCACTATTGTACCTAAATCTCAGTGGAGCAGCTTTCAGACCAATGGTTCTAAAATCAGTATATTCAAAGAGTGATTCTCAAATGTTTTTATATCACAGCTCATCTCCTGCCTGCTCCTGAGTATCTGTTCCATGGAACCTACCTAGTAGGAAGCTCTAAAAATCAAACTTATGGACTGATGATATTAATTATGTAAATTATGTATTTTCACAGGTGCTTTTAAAAGTCCTCCAAATGCCATTTTTAAAACCCGGGGCAGATTCATGTCAATGTATGGCAAAACCAATACAATAATATAAAGTAATTAGCCTCCAATTAAAATAAATAGCTTAAAAAATACTGTATTTAAAACAGATAAACAATAAGGTCCCACTGCACAAGGAACTGTATTCAGTATTTCATAATGAAATATAATAGAAAAGAATCTGAAAAAAATCTGCTATACTTTGCTGTATACCAGAAACTAACACAACTTTGTAAACCAACTATATTTCTATTAAAAAACAAAACAAACAAACAAACAATAAATAAAAGCACAGCCAAAAACTATGTTAGTCTTATAGGCCAAAGCAATCCTAAGGCCTTTTTGGGTTTAGTGGGAGTCAATAAGATAGAATATCTCCCTGGTATTTGCATTCCTATACTCCTTCACCTTGTGAGTGGAACCCCTGCCTCAAGGCCTTTTTGCCCCCTTTGTCTCTGGTCTCCTCCTCTTCCAGCCCCAGGCACTAGAGTGCTGAGAGAATGTTTCAGGCAGTGGCAGGCTACATCAATCCCTGTCCTCATTTGGGTGAACGACTGAACCTAGCACTATCCCCAGACCATGGACAGTTCCTTCTTTCTGGCCTCAGGAATCTGTATCAAGGTGATAGCTCCTGCACTAAATGTCAGAGTAACTTGGATTTGAAGGCAATTAGAGGCTACTGCCAGCTTGAAGGCTTAGTAAGATAGGTATTCAGTTAGGTAAGTCTGAAATGCAGGCAATCAGAGTAGTTTATGAGGGAGAAGGTTAGATGGATAGAGAGTGATAAGTGGAGAATAATGCTACTTTTGTTTACAGAAGGGTGACATGTCTTCACCCCCCTACCAAACCTTGCTTAAGCTGACAAGAAGGAAGTCTCTGTGCAAGAGGAAGGTTAGCTGACCTGTCTAGAACAAGACAGTCCTTGGTTCAGTCAGTCTCTTCACTAGGGTGCTGGACTCAGACCCCCTCTGGAAGCCTGAGGGCTCTGAGCAGGGTTCAGGCTAGACCACAGCTATTTATTGATTGACAGTATGGCACAGTGGCAGTGATAAATTCATGGCTGAGTAGTACATGGGGTCAGGTAGAGCATTCTCATACCAGTACTATCCAATAAGACTGTGTAGTAGACATTGTTGGCATATGGATATTGAGAACTGAGAAATGTAGCTGATGCAACTAAATAATTAAATTTTAAAATTTTGTTTAATTTTAATTAAATGTGGCTAGTTGCTACCATATATACAGGTAACTCTATGCTTTACTTCCCAGAAAGTGGCTTAAGGCATTTTCCTGATGGTCTCAAATCAGAGAGTGGAATAACATGAGCCTAAATAATAGGGTGCTTATTTATGTCAGCAGCTTCTACACTACAACTACCCCTTCTGTCATTACCCTACCCTGCTTCTAAATGGCAGGCTAAGATAGTTTTGCCAGAGCAAAACTTTGACAGTTTTACAGAACATGGTAGTTCCCCTAGTCAGAAGATACTGACTGAACCAAGACTGTCTTGTTCTAGACAGGTCAGCTAACCTTCCTATAGATTGGAGCAAGTAACTGTAAAACATAATGCAATAGGAACAAATATAATATTTTGTGGTTGGGTCTAAGAAGTCAACAATTCAAGGACCAACTGAGAGAAACACAGCTTCTAAAAGCATATTTTAAAGAAATTTAAGAAGTGTTGGTTAATTGTAAGTTCAGTATGAGTCAGAAGTGAGATCTGTAAGAAAAACTGGTAATAGCCAACATTCATTAGGCTCAGAATAAAAAAGAGTTTTTGGTACGTGTGTGTGTGTGTGTGAGTACACACGCATGTTAACAGGGTTGTCTTGAGACAGAATGGACTGCTTAGGATGTTTACTGAGTATCTTGTTACTGGGGGTGATAAGATGTAGTAACATTTGAAGACTATAGTCTGGAAGGTATGCAGAGAAAAGACTGGAGCCAGGGAAGCCAGATAAGAAGAGGCATCTGCCCTGGCAGTTACAACTCCCTTTCTCCTGTGCTTATGTTTGATCTACCACCCCACAGCTCAATATATTAGGGGAAAAAAAGACAGCTGCTGTGCTCTTCTCTTTCTCTTCTCTTCTTTCCAGTTGGTGTTGGGACAGGTTAGTGACCACAAAGCATGTTCAGCCTCTTTAAGGAAAAGTTAGTTAAGACTGAACCATAACTCATCCTCCTGCCTTCTCAGTTTACAGTAATTCCACCAAATATCTTGGATTTCACTTTCAACATGGTTTTCACAGGAGCTATTTGATTGGAAATTAGAGCAGACAAGCAGAGAAAACTTGGCAGGGTGATATAACCTTCAACAAGTAGGACATCCAAAGTCCCGGGAAAATGGGATTAGGATTATATTTCTGAGGTTTTGAGAGACAACCCATATAGCATCTATACTAGAGAAATGTTTCCTTTGTATTAATACTACTACTAACATTTGCTATAAGCCAAGAGTAAAACAGTTGTCATGGATTAATAAAATTTCAACAAATTCTACGGTAATTCTCCCCCATTTTACAGATAAAAAAATATGAGTCACTGAGAAGGTAAATGTGACTTGTCAAAGACCATACCACTTGTCAGTGACTAAAGTCTGGTTTGTGTCCAAGGAGTCTATCTCTGTGGGGGAAATGTTTGGATGTTATTTTATAGTTACTTTGGGCAGAGTTCCCTAGAAATAGGTGCTAGAACAGATGGTAAAGTTGTCTGGACTATGCCATGTGTAAAGCTCCCTTCTTGATCCTTGGCTGATTGTGTCAAATAGAGTACAAAAATAATTACATAAAAAAGATGAGTCTATTTCTCATTCATGTTAAAAAAAAAAAAAAAGCCTTCAGGTAGGCAGCCTATGACTGCCTTGCTTTCTCCATGATTATCAGAGACTCTTTCCAGTTTTCTCTTATCCTATCCTTAAGAGTATGGAGGTTGTCCTTATGGTCCAAGATTTCTGGTAGAACTTCAGCCTCCACATCTAAATTCTAAGCATCAGGATGTAGTAAGTAGCAAAGAAGGGCCTTCTGTCTTTCTTAAAGGAGATTTCTTGAAAGTTCGTCCCAACATTTCTATTTATATATCACTTAACACAACTAGATCACATAAATCACCTCTTGGAAATGTATTCCTTTACTCCACATGGCATGGCTTCCATCTGAAAATGAGGGCTCTGTTGCTAAGTAGGAACAGGAGAATGGATGTTAGGGTTTACACCCAGCACACTGGTTCTATGGCACATTAACTCATCCAACTTGTAATTTTGTCTTCACAGTGACTACAGGTATGTGGCAGCTGCTCTGGCTGTCATGAGAAATGTGACTCAACAGATCAATGAACGCAAGCGTCGCTTGGAGAATATTGACAAGATTGCACAGTGGCAAGCCTCTGTTCTGGACTGGGAGGTAGGACACTTTCACAAGGAGGGACACTGGAGAGTTCAAATACCTTAACCAGAACCTCACATTTTAGCCAAAGATGAACAAAGGGTAATTATATTTGAAAAGCAGGAGAAAGGATTTAGATTAGAACCAAGGCAAAACTCACTACTAATGAGAGGTGTTGTGTACTTAAATAGATTTCTAAGAAAGTTAGAGAAAAGTCTGTAGCAATACTTTATTAGGACAGGAAAGATTCATTTCTTTGGGTGTTACTAAGAAACAATTGGGTTGACTCAGTAACCTTTCAAAGCTATTTCAAATCCTGGAATTTTATCACCACCAGATAAACACTTGGATAAGTCGTAATATGTACAAATCCTTTCCCAGACCCAGAATGCAAGGTTGGTTCTCTGATGCAAGCCAGCCAACCTATTTCTTTTCCTCTTGTCAGGGATCACCTCATCCTGACATATCTACTAGTTCTAAGCCTGCACACTTGAGGTCACGATCATCATCCCTTCCCAAGTGATAGACCACATTCTGCTTTTTAATCATCTCATTATAAAAATAATCCCTGAGTCTTAATTCTATTGGAAACAATCATGACTTCTCTGAACTCAGAAAGCCTTCAGTGAAGTCACTATAGCCTTGTCATCTGAAATGTTCACTTGAAGAGGATATACACAGCCTAACAACTAAACAGAGCTTTTGCCTCTAATGCCATGGTTCCTCTGAAGTTCCTGAGGTGTCTGTTCAGTAGAAACAGTGCTGTGAGTTTTAACACCTCACAGGTACCTATATGTTAAGTACAGTATTTATTGTCTCTTGTACCCATCAGGAGAACCAGGAATAATGACATTTCATATTTATCTCTCAGGCCCAAGTTATAAAATATGAAAGTTCATAGCTAATATAAACAAGATAGAAAAAGCTGGACATGCTACCACGGAGGAAGAGGCAATCTTAAGCCTCGTGGTCATAGTGTAAAAGTTGAATCAGCTCCCCATTCCACTGGCCTCCACACAGGTATAATTTCCTATAATTTGAGAGGTAGTATTTCTCTAACTTCTCATATAGTTTAGCACTTTCCGAGGGGATTAAATATCAGCCTTAGAGTTACTTAACCAAGATCCAGAAAAAATCATCTTTCCTTTGTTCTGTGACCTCTGTTCCTCTTTAATGTAAATGGCTGGAAATGTCCACAGTTCTGAGCAGTAGGCATATTTTTGAGTCTTATTTGAAGGATAGTGTCCCCATATAGAATAGAAAACAGCATTGATTCTTTGAGATTCAGGGAAAAGAAGGAAACTTCTAAAGAGACCTTCTTGCTCATAAGAAGCCAGCACTGGCACAGACTTATTAGAAAATCACAGATTCTCTTTCCTTTGGGTCTGGTTTGCTTTGGCTAGTTGCCTGATCAAATGACCTCTAGCAAGCCCATAAAGTCTCAGGTACTCTGAAACTGTGGCTGGCTAGGAGGCATCTTTTTCTCTACCCTTGATAGGATTCTTTGTAATATAAGTTTCCCAGCAGCAATTGACTTTCTATCCCATGGAACAATTTTCCCCTTCCCAATACTTGGAAGACTTTCTAATTCCTCCATGTGCTCTGAGCCTCCAATCCCTGTGTCTGGGGTCATACAATACCAAGAATAACTTGAAATTCTTTGCCCTGCTCAGGAAGTTTCAGTCACACCCAACTTGAAAGCACTGAACTATAGTTTAGAGATTCAGCATCTCAGAAAAAATTTTATATTTTTATGTCTATAGGTTGGGGGCAGTAAGAAACAAAAAGGCAAGTCTGAGGTAGGATTGATAGGAGGCAGTTACTCTCTCCCTCTTTTGTAAGCATGATTGATTTGTCCTCTAATCTCATCTAAGCCCACACAACCCTGCTTGACAAAGCCCTTCTTTATCTAAGTTGGTTAGAAGAAAAATTCTTTGTGGCTAACTTTTCAGACTGTGGTCACTATGGAATTTACCAGCTACAGAGAGGTTGTCCTCTAGGAAGGCTTTTCTTTAGCAAGGCCTGTTGGGTACATTTCAGAAGCCAGGCCCAAAGTTTCGATCAAGTGTACCATATCTAGTCTTAAAACACTTTTAGAATGTCAGTGTCACTAGGGATTTTAGTGAATTCCCTGAGCAACGACCCTGGCCATGCTTATGCACATGTGTGTGCATATACATATGAGTAATGATGGTGAAAGTCTGAGAAGCCTATTCCTCAGCAAGGCCAAATAGCAAGTCAATGACAAAACTAAAACTTGAATCTAGTCTCCACAGTCTTTTTTTTTTTTTTTTTGAGATACAAATACAAGCACTTTGTTTTAAAAAGTAAACATAAGAGATAGATGTAAATTCAAAAGTGTTTAAATGCTTCCATTTTTAATAATTCAATTAAAAGGGTATTCATTTCAGTGCTGCACCACATATTCTTGTAGCCTTCTGCTTCCTGCAGCCAAGTTGCTGTCCTTTATGATATTACAGGGACTTGTTTCTGCAGTAAAGTGTCCATATCTAAGAAAGAGAGTAAAACTGTCTTGGGTGGGGGAAATCCAAATCCCAGTAAGGTTAAAGGTGGATGAGTGCTGGGGCCTCCCCCAGAAAGAAACAGGATATGTCTGTTCCATAGCTGGTTGGCTCTTGGCTTAGATGGCCCAAGCTCACTTGTTCCCCTCGTTGTATATTCCACCTACCCAAGCAGTTGAACATGCAGAGAGAAGCTCTGCCAGCTTGGTGCGGGCTGCTGTGGACAAGCCTTGCACATCAAGAAAATAAAGCAGTGCTTTTCTCTCTCTGCTACTCCCTTACCTCCTCCAGATGTTTGAAAAAACAAGGTAGCTGTTAAAAACATCTACAGAATAATTCAAGTTTAATTTGTCAAATGAAAAAGAAGAGTCATAGAAGGAACCTTCAGAGCTTAATATCCCTTGAAGAGAAATTAGGAAAGAGGGTGGACAGTTGGTAGTATACAAGCAATAGCAATTGTTGCCTTCTCAATAAATCATAACATTTGGCTAGAGAGCAGGAGATCTTGTATTATATCCACAACTGGCCCTCTCTTAACTTATTCCATGAACATTCTGGGTCTTTTTGCCCACCTCCCATTACCATCCCTGCTCCCTGTCAACCTATGGGGCCTAGAATTCTTTGAGTACCCCTTGCTCTCCCTCACCCTCTAGGACTCCTAAAAGTCAGTATCAGTATCACCTATACTTCTAAATAATAAGTACCTTGGACAGCTTAGGGGAACAGCAGGAAGAAGAACCTGTACCCAAGAATTATAATTTCTTGGAAATTTCTATTTCTAATTTCTCTGATGCTGATATTTGGTTAAGCTGTCACTTTGCTACCCTTCACATGCATTAGATCCACTTGAAGGGACGGGAAAAGGAACATATCCCTGACAGCTTCTTTTTATCTTTTTTTTTTTTTTTTCCTGGAGATTTTTACCAGGATCCCAAATTTGCAGCTCGTGTTTAGGAACTTGATTGTGTGTAGTTGTGATTACCTGTTCATAACACCCCTCCCCTCAACAGCCTGGTTATACAATACTCAAGAGCATGTTCTGTTTTACCATTGGACTTCTGAATCCAAAGAATTTAGAGGAAATACAAAAGCCCAATGTGATGCAGGCAGCAGAAACATCTACTTGAAAGCTAAAGTGACTGGATGAAGCATACTCCTGGGACCATTAGATAAAATGTGGAGCTGAATGTATTTGTTACTTCCCTGCCCTCTTGCCAGCAGGAAGAATAAAAAATAAACTATGAGAAGGATAGCATTTCCCTTGTCTTTCTCTCCCTTGATGTGCTCAGGACACAGCCCCACATGAGATAATTAGCCTGTAATTAGAATGGGGTGCTAGATACTGAGATATCGAGATGAATGAGATGTGGCCTTGGCTATCCAGTGAGGGCGAATATGTCCTAAGAAGAGCAAAATCATGGAAGAATAGAAGAAAACAAAAGACATGTAGGGGAAGAGGAGGTAAGAATTGATTGCACTCGAAGGGTCAAGGCAAAGAACTATGTGGTGCAAGTGGGGCAGAGGGACAAAGCAGAGAGCTCTAAACTCTAAGGTCTCTCTCCCTTACATGAGCTGATTTGATGCCCTCAAGCAGCCATGTAAAGTGGCTCAAACAGAAACCTTTGTATTAGCCACATTGTTTAAATGAGGAAGCAGATTGATGGTAATTAAGCTACTTCCCAAGGAAGTGAGTTGGCGGCAGCACTAGCCCCAGAACCTAAGTACTTGACATTTCCACCTTAGAAATCTTCCAAGGCAGCTAGATGTTCCATGATGGCATCATTATTTTGCTGCAGTTTGATGGTTTAAAGCATGACATTCAGAGGGACTCTGTCTTATATTCTTCTACTTTGGGCATATTACTTCTAATTTCTGACATTGGTTTAGGAGTAAATAACAATACTTCCCTTATTCATCACAGAGAAGATAGAATGAAAACCACAATCACAGAAAACTAACCAAACTGATCACATGGATCATAGCCTTTTCTGATTCAATGAAATTATGAGCCATGCTGTGTAGGGCCACCCAAGACGGACAGGATATGCTGGAGAGTTCTGACAAAACATGGTCTTCTGGAGAAGGGAATGGCAAACCACTTCAGTATTCTTGCCTTGAGAACCCCATGAGCAGTATGAAAAGGCAAAAAGATATGACACTGAAAGATGAACTTGCCAGGTCAGTAGTTGCCCAATATGCTACTGGGGAAGAGTGGAGAAATAGCTCCAGAAAGAATGAAGAGACAGAGCCAAAGCGAAAACAATGCCCAGTTGTGTTTGTGACTGTTGATGGAAGTAAAGTCCAATGCTGTAAAGAATAATATTGCATGGGAAACTGGAATGTTTGGTCCATGTATCAAGGTAAATGGAAATTGGTCAAATAAGAGATGGCGAGAATGAACTTTGGCGTGTTAGGAATCAGTGAACTAAAATGAACTGGACTGAGTGATTCTAATTCAGATGACCATTATATCTACTACTGTGGGTAGGAATCCCTTAGTAGAAATGGAGTAGCCCTCAGAGTCAACAGAAGAGTCCAAAATTCAGTACTTGGGTGCAATCTGAAAAATGACAGAATGATCTCTGTTCGTTTCCAAGGCAAACCATTCAATATCACAGTAATCCAAGTCTGTGACCCAACCACTAATGCTGAAGAAGCTGAAGTGGAATGGTTCTATCATGACCTACAAGGTCTTCTGGAGCTAACACCAAAAAAGGATGTCCTTTTCATCATAGGGGACTGGAATGCAAAAGTAGGAAGTCAAGAGATACCCCGAGTAACAGGCAAGTTTGTCCTTAGAGTACAAAACGAAGCAGGGCAAAGGCTAATAGAGTTTTGCCAAGAGAATGTACTGGTCTTAGCAAACACCCTCATTGAACAACACAAGAGAAGACTCTACCCATGGGCATCACCAAATAGTCAATACCAAAATCAGATTGATTCTACTCTTTGCAGCCAAAGATGGAGAAGCTCTATACAGGCAGCAAAAACAAGACTTGGAGCTGACTGTGGCTCAGATCATGAACTCCTTGTTGCCAAATTCAGATTTAAATTGAGTAAAGTGGGGAAAACCACTAGACTGCTCAGGTATGACTTAAATCAAATCCCTTATGATTATACAGTGGAAGTGACAAGTAGATTCAAGGGATTACATCTGATAGAGTGCCTGAAGAACTATGAAAAGAAGTTTGTAACATTGTACAGCAGGCAGTGATCAAGACCATCCCCAAATAAAAGAAATGCATAGTTAAAATGGTTGTCTGAAGAGGCCTTACAAATAGCTAAGAAAAGAAGAGACGTGAAAGGAAATGGAAAAAAGGAAAGATATACCCATCTGAATGTAGACTTCCAAAGAATCACAAGGAGAGATAAGAAAGACTTCCTCAGTGATCAATGCAAAATAGAGGGAAACAATAGAGTGGGAAAGATTAGAGATCTCTTTCAGAAAATACCAAGAGAATATTTCATGCAAAGATGGGCACTATAAAAGACAGAAGTGGTATCAACATAAGAGAAGTGGAAGATATTAAGAAGTGGCAAGAATACCCAGAAGAACTATCCAAGAAAGATCTTAATGACCCATGTTACCATGATGATGATATCACTCACCTAGAGCCAGACATACTGGAGTCTGAAGTCAAGTGGGCCTTAAGAAGCATCACTATGAACAAAGCTAGTGGAGGTGATGAATTCCAGATGAGCTATTTCATATCCTAAAAGATGATGCTGTTAAAGTACTACACTCAATATGCCAGCAAGTTAGAAAACTCATTTGTGCTTTTTTAATAAAATTCTTTTTTAGAAATAAAAAATAAAAATAAAAATAAAAAAAAAAAAGAAAACTCAGCAATGGCCACAGGTCAGTTTTCATTCCAATCCCAAAGAAAGGCAATGCCAAAGAATGTTCAATGCCACACAATCGCCCTCATCTCACACGCTAGCAAAGTAATGCTCAAAATTCTCTAAGACAGGCTTCAATAGTACATAAACTGAGAACTTCGAGATGTTTAAGCTGGATTTAGAAAAGGCAGAGGAACCAGAGATCAAATTGCCAAATCCATAGGATCATAGAAGAAGCAAGAGATTTCCAGAAAAACATCTATTTCTGCTTCATTGACTACTCTAAAACCTTTGACTGTGGATCACAACAAAATTCGGAACATTGTTAAAGTGATGGGAATACCAGACTACCTTACCTGTCTCCTGGGAAATCTGTATGCAAGTCAAGATGCAACATTAGAATTGGACATGGAACAACAGACTGGTTCCAAATTGGCAAAGGAATATGGCAAAAATATATATGGTCACCCTGCTTATTTAACTTATATGCAGAATATATCATGAGACATGCTGGGCTGAATGAAGCACAAGCTGGAATCAAGATTCCTGACAGAAATATCAAGAACTTCAGATATGCAGATGACACCACTCTTATGGCAGAAAGCGAAGAGGAAATAAAGAGCCTCTTGATGAAAGTGAAAGAAGAGAGTAAAAAAGCTGGCTTAAAACTCAGCCAAAGATCGTGGCATCTGGTCCTTCATGGCAAATAGATGGGGAAACAATGGAAACAGTGACAGACTTTATTTTGGGGTGCTCCAAAATCAGTTCAGATGGTAACTGCAGCCGTGAAAGTAAAAGACGCTTGCTCCTTGGAAGAAAAGCTATGAGCAACCTAGACAGCATATTCAACAGCAGAGACATTACTTTGCCAACAAAGTTCTACCTAGTCAAAGCTATGGTTTTCCACTAGTCATGCATGGATGTGAGAATAGGACCATGAAGAAAGCTGAGTGCCAAAAAATTGATGCTTTTGTATTTTGTTGTTGAAAACTCTTGAGAGTTTCTTGGACTGCAAGGAAATCAAACCAGTCAACCCTAAAGGAAATCAGTCCTGAATATTCATTGGAAGGACTGATGCTGAAGCGGAAGTTCCAATACTTGGGCCACTTGATGTGAAGAACTGTCTCATTGGTAAAGATCCTGATGCTGAGAAAGATTGAAGGCAGGAGGAGAAGGGGACGACAGTGGATGAGATTGTTGGATGGCATCACCGACTCAATGGACATGAGTTTGAGCAAGCTCCGGTATTTGGTGATGAACAGGGAAGCCTGGAATGCTGCAGTCCATGGGGTTTCAAAGAGTCAGACATGACTGAGTGACTAAACTGAACTGAACAGTACATCCCTTATTGGGTTATGAGTATTAATATGAGTATGTGGCACAAGATTTGGGCAACACAGTAATATTCAAGATAATGGCTATCATTATGTGGAATGTACTTTTCTAAGCACTTTATATGTTATATAATTCTTACAAACGCCCGATAAGGTTTGTCATATTATTATTGTCATTTTAAAGGTGAGGAAACTTAGGAACAGTGAACATAAGAGAGTTACCTGACAACAATCAGCTTGGTGAGCACAGAGGTGTATTTATTCAAGTTTCCTTCTTGGTAGAATGACACCAAGTGGGACTCATGGCAAGTATTTAGAACAGAATGGTTAGAATTGGGGTACTCCTCGCTGGTAGAGTGGGTAGACCATATGGCAGTGAACAGTACCCATGGTCTGATCATCCTCGGCTTAGCAAATTGTGTCTTTAAAAGTCATCCTGGGCATCTTTGTATGGCGTTGGCCCCCTTTATACCTTTTTTTCACTTCATACATATTTAAAATGGATTTTAATACATGTTCCTGGCCTGCCTCTAGTTGGGGCATGGACGATTGGTACCACTTTTAGCTTCCCATCCCTCCAACACTAAAACCTCGCATGGCCCCTACACTCTCAGGGATTCTTTTCCTAGTCCTGGGCCTCCAGAGGTTCTGGGTTAGTATGTGGGCCCGCCAAGGAGGAACGTTTACCAAAATTCCAGGGAGACCCTGGGCTGTGGTCTGGAGTCACACTAGTATCGCTGAGCTTTCTTTTTGAGGTTGTATTATTAGAAAATATTTCCACCGTGCTCCTGTTTTTCTTCCTGTCTCTTAGACTGAAAAAAAAGTGATATGCTCAAGAATACAATGTCTAGCTACCCCTCTCTTTATGCCACTGCCTTGCCTAGATTGTTTGCCTCTGATTGTTTCCAGGAAAATGCAGGAGTCCCCATGTCTAACTTTGACTTGAAACTTTTTGGTGCAGGGCTGAGATCTTAGCATTAGAGTGTCAGGGTTAGGACCTTAGAGATCATCCTCACATACCTCATTTAACAGCTAGAAAAACTGAGACCCAGAGAGAGGAAGGGACTGACCCTTCAGTGCCTTTTTAGCCTAGAGACAATATAACGTATTGGCAAAAATGAGCACACTTTCTGGAGTTGCAGACTTAGGTTTGGATTATGGATCTTTGGCTAATTAGCTGGGTGACCATGGCTGATCACTTGACCCCTTTGTCCCTCAGACTATACAGATGATAGCAAGCCTATCTACCTCCCAGGGCTATTGTGATGCTCAGAAGAGAAAGCGAAAGTATGTAGCATGATGTCTGACCCCTGTAGGTGCTCAGTAAGTATTAACTCTCCTGAATCATGGAGCCACTGCTCTTTGTCCCCATGGTTTGCCTTGCATTCCACAAGTTCTGAGCATACCTGTATTAGACTCCTCTGCTGAGGTGTAAACTCCTTAAGAACAGGGCCAGATATGGCTTGGCATCTGACATACACCCCTACATATCAAAGTTCCCACAAATAAAAGGCCCTTGGAAACTGTGGAATAGAATTAGCTAAGAGTTAATTGTCTTGGTGGGGCTTTTGGTGTGTGTCTGATTCTACTTAACAAGAAAGATAAGCAAGTTATTCAGGCTTTCTAGATATCAGACCAAGGTAGAATGTGGTGATAAAATTTCCTACTTAATCAGTATATTTTAATGAACTGAGAAAAGAAGGAAACACAATTTTAAGAGGGTGAATGGATTCTCTTTCTCTCCCTCAAAAATCATCTCCTTCTTTTCCCTCCTTGTCTTGTTTTACTTGTTTGGGAACCAAAGCGACTTCTTGCACCTGATCAGGCTTTACTCTTCAGGTACAAGAAAGAGACTTAAAGTCTAGAACTGGGATGAAAGATTGTGATGGAAAGAGAGATTAATAGAAAAAAAAATAGAGGGAGAATATGAGAGAGAGAGAGACAGAGAGACATCTCAAGGCAGCTGGTGCCTCTGCGGCCAGAGAGCAACTGGTAAAGAAGGACTGTAGCAGTCCTGGGTAGCGGGGCTCATTTGACTTCAGGGTAAACAAGACTATGGGTCGTTATAATTCATGGAGCCTTTCAGGGACTCCCAGGGACCCCTCCCTCCATTCCTTCTTCCTCACTAGTCCCTTTCTGTCCTGCTTATTTCCCAGCTTATAGTCAACTCTAGGTGTCTCCAGACAGATGAAGACGCCATGCTTCCTGCTTGGCTGCCTCTCATTATCATATGTCCTTTCCAGGGCGAGGACATCCTAGACAGGAGCTCGGAGCTGATCTACACTGGAGAGATGGCTTGGATCTACCAGCCCTATGGCCGCAACCAGCAGCGAGTCTTCTTCCTGTTTGACCACCAGATGGTCCTCTGCAAGAAGGTAACCCTCAGATGGTCACCTCAGGAGGCACCAGACCCTGCCTCACTGTCATTCCTTGCTCCAAATGAGGTGGGCAACCCTGCTATGCAAAAACAAGACAGCAAATCAGCAGCAATTCCATATCATGATCACTGGTATGCCTTGACATCACAGGCAGTGCTGTCTTATCGGCTGTGAAACTCTGAAATTCATAAATTTTGTGTTGATATATTTTTTACACTTTTCCCTCCTGCTCTTTATGGTGATCTTTCTCACTCTCTTCCCCCAAGAGTTGATAGACTATACTGCTGATCTGTACCAGTTCCTAAAAATATTGTAATATTTCTATCCTAGTTTGTGAACAATGATTTCCCTAAGCACCTCCTCCCATTTCTTCTCTAATAACTTTGCCCATCTGGCCCTTACTGCCCTAGGAACCAACACGGGACATCCTAACTTACCCTTACAGGTAGGTACCTTTGTAATAGGAAGTTTCCCTGTTCCCCTACCCATTTGCTCTATAACGTGAGTCACATACCTATAACTCTCAACTGTGCTCTCCTTTACAGTCCCTTCTCTTTAAATCATTTGAGAAAATGTCTTACTCTTATGATTAACTCAGTATGAGTGTTTGTTTCTTAGTATTTTCTCCTTGGAGGGTAGGGGAGTGGCATATGTTTTCAGCCTGATTCCTCCGGATTGGATACTGTTTCCTCCACCTCCTCCCTTAGGATAGGGAGTTCAGATAACTTTTGGCTCCAAGGACTGGTGGAAAGAATTTCCACCAGGGAAAGTAAAAGAGGAGGGCAAAACCAAAGAATGCTTAGAGTGACTTTCTTTTTTTTTTATTCACCATCCTACCCTTGGCTCTTTCTCCATAATTCACTCCCTTTGTTCTCTTCCTCACCTATAGAAAATACCTTTGCAAGGGAATACTAAGTCATGAAACATTAGGTTAAATACTATAATGTTTTCTAACCTAGAGAAGGAAATGGCAACCCACTCCAACATTCTTGCCTGGAGAATTCTATGGACAGAGGAGCCTGGTGGGCTACAGTTCATGGAGTCACAAAGAGTTGGATACGACTGAGTGACTTTTCTTTTTCAACCTTGAACAGGAACCACACATTTGTTTTTAAGCCACTGTTCTCTGTGTATGCCACATCTTTTATTAAATCTTTGTTCATTTGCCTTTGGTGGTACATTGAGGGAACAAATTGAGTTTCAGGTCAAACCTCCTCAGTGTTTGGGGATAAGCTTTTAAGTACCAGCTTTGGAACTGATAGCTGGCTAGTTAATGGAGATAGTTACTGCCTCGGTCTTGACCTGGCCCTGGAAGAGGTAATTTTTAGGAATCTGGGACTTGGCTAAGCACCCAGCCCTCTTATTATTTATCCCCAACTCTTCCTTAGACTTACATCAATTCAGGAGGCAGATTTTTGAGGGTTAATTTAGGTAGCCAAGGAAACTCTCAGCATATCAGCCATGTTACCCATAGGCATCTGCCTATTCTTCCCACTGAGGCATTTTTACACTCAGAACAACTAGTCATAGAGAGACACAGAAAAACAATTAGGAGGCTGGTTTATTTTAGAGTTGTGCACAACTCAGACCCTTTTAATCTGGGTACCTGTCTGCCAAGGCTGAGATTACTTTAAGTAAAATGTGAAACTCAGCTCTGGAAAGAGGTAGATATAAGAAACTAAGAGACAGAGCCAGGAACCAGGACACAAAATAGTGAGGCAAAGGCTAGGAATAAAGGGAAGAAACAAGATGGACAGTGGGCTTAGTTGATGAGCAAGGGCAGCAGAAGAATAAAATGGAATGAGAATCAGCTCCAGGCCAGCTAGTACGAGCCAATGACTAAGGAGAAACCAGAAGTCAAGGCAGGGTTGGGGGTTCAAGCAAGTCAACCTGGCAGGATGGGGGTAGTAGGCAACAAGAATCACAAAAACAAGTGGAACCTTGAAGCTAGCATAGTTTTCTTCCAATGAGAGCCTTCTTTTTCTAGCAAGAACTGTGGACTCGCCTTCCAGAACAAAGCTAACTCAGACTCTTGAGTATAAAGGGCACTAAGTACATACCTGGGCCTTCTTGACTCTTGTTTCTCAGAGCATGAGCAACTACAGCTTGATTTTTCAAAGGCTATTAAAGCTATATATGATGCTTGTGTTGAGGCTATGGTTGAGGATTTCTATTTGATACCTAAAATAGGGCTTTCTATTAAGCAAATAGGGAGTAAACTTTTGAGAAATGACCATGAAGCCAAAATGAGGTATAGAAAGAGACAAGGTCCTTTGTCTGCTGGGTGTTTGAGAGACCTCTTGTCACTGCTATAAAAGACTTTCCTCATGAGGTAAAGCTGGAATAAATGGACAGAGCCTCTTGAAGGTGAAGATTCCTTTGGCAAAGGAAATCTACAAAAGAAAAGAAGGAGAAGGGCCAAGACTAGAACTGGGTGAGTAAGGCGCTCGCCTTGGGCACAGATTTAAAAACGATGCCCCAGAATACATCTTTTTACAAGGAAGAAAGGGGACAAGAAAGCTAAGTAATGAAATGTCACTACACTAAGCTTTCTGATGAATTCATATTTTAAAAGGAAGAGGAAACATGGGACCCTAGCAAGTGGATAGATAATATGTAACATTTTATATGTGGTAGGATGTTTACTAGGAGTGACAAAGATTAGTTTCATGAATCCTAGAATGGGTAAAATTTAGTTTTTAAAGATTCTAAGATAATATCAATGATTTTAAAAGATCTGTTCAAAGAAAGAAGAAAAAAATTGATATTCTGTCAGCTCCCTGCTAAAGACAAGTAATTTACAATTAACAGAGGAACATAAAACTCCTCTGTCAATGGAAAAACAGCATAAACTTGTTGAGGGTAAATTTAAACCTAAAGAATCTGTAGTTGTAAGAAAACACTTCAGTGTTCTGAATTTCATACTGTAATTATTGATCCCCTGCTCTGTGCCAGCCAGCTCTGCCTTCTTCAGGCTTGTGATCTAAAATAATTTAAAAATATATACATCATTGGTCACTGAAATAATTCTCAGATGTCCCCAGCAGAATTGCTGTAGATAAACTCAACAGAATCATGTGTTCCAGGAGATCTATCAAAACACTATAGATGAGAAAATGTACCAGTTTTCAAAATTTAAAAGATTCTAGAAAATACAGATTGACAGTGATGGACTAACATTCACTGTGTATCACTATGATTCTGTTCTAAGACCTTTATTTTTATTAACTCAATTTAATCATCACAACAAACATATCAGGTAAGTACTATTATTTTTCCCATTTTAAATATATATAAAGTGAGGTACAGAGAAGTTATTTGGTTATGAAGTTGCCTAAAATTTGACAAAAGGTAATGGAACAAAACCCTGAATACATTGTTCAATAAAGTTCTTGGTGAAAATGAAAAATGTATCTTTTATTTTGCTTAAAAAAGCAAAGTAACTTGTTGACCAACCCAATATAATTTGCCCAAGGTGATACCATAGCTATTGAGTGATGGAGCCAGGAATTGAATCTAGGAAAGCTAGCTCCAGGCTTTTCATTAGTAACCTCTGTGTCATTATTCCCATTGAGATTTGTCAGAATTCTATAATAGATTATCAAACAGAGGTGAACATTTAAATGGAGGTACAGTGACAAGGACTCACCATTGGTTTCCTAAGAGCAGGTCATGTCACATAAAATCCAGTTTCTATCTTGCCATTAACTAGAGTAGTTGATGAGAAGGTTGCACTAGATAGAAAATATCATGATTTTAACCTGGTGCTTCAGATTTTCTAAGGTTTCCTTGGAGATAGAAGGAATGTGGAGTGGTAGAAAAAGAATAAAATTTATGGTCAGATTTTGGGCTCCTTAGTTCCAGCACTCCCTAACTACATGATTTCAAACAAATGACTTTTCACTTCCTCCACCTTTACTTTATTGTCTGTAAAATGAAGATAACAGCTACTCTACAGGATTGTGAAGATTAAATGAAATCAGTGCATATAAAATGCCTGATAGAGGGCCTTACACCTAGTAGGTACTTGTTAGTCTTCTCCCAACCCAATAAAGAAATAATCAGCCTTGTAAGATAGTGAGGTCTCCATCACTAGCATGCATGCTCAGTCCTCTGTCGATGAGATTCTCCAGGCAAGAGTACCAGAGTGGGTTGCCATTTCCTCCTCCAAGGGATATTCCCAACCCAGGGATCAAACCTGCATCTCCTGCATTGCAAGCTAATTCTTTACCTACTGAGCCATTGGGGAAGCCCCTCCATCACTAGATGTACCACCAAGTGAGCTAGATGTTTTCCTGCCAGAGATAGTATAAGAGAGATTGAAAGACCTATCTGATTCCTGAGATAATTTGGCCCAGTTATTATTAATAAGTTCTTATCCAGCTCTCAAGATTCTATTCATTCCCAAAAAGTTAAGCTAAAACTTTCCCCAACTGGAAGTTGGGATTGTGTACACCACCTAGAACAGCTTGAAAAACGTGTAGCTTGTTTCAGAGTGTGCATATATGTGTGTGAATATATATATATGAAGATGCTTTCTAAGGGTCATTATACTCGGTGGAAAATGACACCAGTGGCTTCTATCTATGTGATCCCTTCCTTAACTTTTGCTGCTTCCCTCTTTGTCACTTTTGTTTTGAAAAATCTAGATAAGCTTTTTTTTTCCTTATCCATTATGATATCACTTATGTTTCTGCTCCTCTGCATCTTGTTGTTGTTGTTCAGTCACTAAATCGTGTCTGACTCTATGTGACCTCATGGACTGCAGCACGCCAGGCTTCTCTGTCCTTCAGTATCTCCCCGAGTTTGCTCAAACTAATGTCTATTAAATAGGTGATGCTATCCAATCATCTCATCCTCTGTTGCCCTCTTTTCCTCCTGCTGTCAATCTTTCCCAGCATCAGGGTCCTTTCCAATGAATCAGCTCTTCTCATCAGGTGGCCAAAGTGTTGGAGCCTCAGCTTCAGCATCAGTCCTTCCAATGAATATTCAGGGTTGATTTGCTTTACGATTGACTGATTAGATCTCCTTGCAGTCCAAAGGACTCTCAAGAGTCTTCTCCAGCACCACAGATTGAAAGAATCAATTCTTCCGTGCTCAGTCTTCTTTATGGTCCAAATCTCACATCCATATATGACTACTGGAAAACCATAGCTTTGACTATACTTTGTTGGCAAAGTGATATCTTTGCTTTTTAAAATGCTGTCTAGGTTTGTCATAGCTTTTCTTCCAAGGAGCAAGCGTCTTTTAATTTCCTGGCTGCAGTCACTGTCTGCAATGATTTTGGAGCCCAAGAAGATAAACTGTCACTGCTCCCAATTTTTCCCCATCTATTTGCTTTGAGTGTTGAGTTTTAAGCCAGCTTTTTCATTCTCCTCCTTCACCCTCATTAAGAGGCTCTTTAGTTCCTCTGCACTTTCTGCCATTAGAGTGGTATTATCTGCATATCTGAGGCTGTTGATATTTCTCCCGCCAATCTTGATTCCAGCTTGTGATTCATCCAGCCTGGCATTTCTCATGATACACTCTGCAACTAAGTTAAATAAACAGGGTGACAATATACAACCTTGACATACTCCTCTGCCAATTTTGAACCATTCTGTTGTTCCATGTCCTGTTCTAAAAGTTGCTTCTTGACCTGCATACAGCCTTCTCAGGAGACAGGTAAGGTGGTCTGGCATTCCCGTCTCTTTAAGAATTGTCCACAGTTTGTTGTCATCACACGAAGACTTTAGCGTAGTTAATGAAGCAGAAATAGATATTTTCTGAAATTCCTTTGCTTTCTCTATGATCCAATGAATGTTGGTAATTTGGTCTCTGGTTCCTCTGCCTTTTCTAGACCTTGCTTGTACATCTGGAATTTCTCAGTTCATGTACTGCTGAAGCCTGGCTTGAAGGATTTTGAGTAGCTAGCTTATGAAATGAGCACTAATGTACAGTAGTTAGAGCATTCTTTGGCATGCTCTTCTTTGAGATTGGAATGAAAACTGACCTTTTCCAGTCCTGTGGCCACTGCTGAGTTTTCCAAATTTGCTGACATATTGAGTGTAGCTTGTGAACAGCATCATCTTTTAGGATTTGAAATAGTTCAGCTGGAATTCTATCAACTCCACTGGCTTTGTTTGCAGTAATACTTCCTAAGGCCCACTTGACTTCACACTCCAGGATGTCTGGCTCTAGAAGACTGACTACACATTTGTGTTTATCCGAGTCATTAAGACCTTTTTGTATAGTTCTTATGTCTATTCTTGCCATCTCTTCTTAATCTCTTCTACTTCTGTTAGGTCCTTACCAATTTTATCCTTTACCATGCCCATCCGTGAATGAAATGTTCCCCTGATATCTCCAATTTTTTTAAGAGATTTCTAGTCTTTCCCATGCTATTGCTTTCTTCTATTTCTGTGCATTGTTTGCTTAAATCTTTCTTATCTCTCCTTATTATTCTTTGGATCTATTCATTCAGTTTGGTATATCATTTTTTTTTAATTGGAGGCAAATTACTTTACATTAATATATTGGTTGATTTTCCCATACACTGACACGAATCCCCCCGGGTGTACATGTGTTCCCCTTCTTGAACTCCCCTCCCACCTCCCTCTTCCCCATATCCTCGCTCCAGGTCATCCCCGTGCACCAGCCCCAAGCATCCTGTATCATGCATCAAACCTGGACTGGTAATTCATTTCACATATGATAATATACATGTTACAATGCCATTCTTCCAAATCATCCCACCTTCACCCTCTCCCACAGAGTCCCAAAGACTGTTCTATGCACCTATGTCTCTTTTGCTGTCTCGTAACAGGGTTCAGGTTACCATTTTCTAAACTCCGTATATATGCGTTAGTATACTGTATTGACGGAGAAGGCAATGGCAAGCCACTCCAGTACTCTTGCCTAGAAAATCCCATGGATGGAGGAGCCTGGTAGGCTGCAGTCCATGGGGTCGCTAAGGGTCAGACACGACTGAGCGAATTCACTTTCACTTTTCACTTTCACACATTGGAGAAGGAAATGGAAACCCATTCCAGTGTTCTTGCCTGGAGAATCCCAGGGACGGGGGACCCTGGTGGGCTTCCGTCTATGGGGTCACACAGAGTCGGACACGACTGAAGTGACGCAGCAGCAGCAGCAGCATACTGTATTGATGTTTTTCTTTCTGGCTTACTTCACTCTGTATAATAAGCTCCAATTTCATCCACCTCATTAGACCTGATTCAAATGCATACTTTTTGATGGCTGAGTAATACTCCATTGTGTATATGTACCAAAGCTTTCTTATCCATTCATCTGCAGTTGGACATCTAGGTTGCTTCCATGTCCTGGCTATTATAAACAGTGCTGCAATGAACATTAGAGAACATGTGTTTCTTTCAATTCTGGTTTCCTCGGTGTGTACGCCCAGGAGTGTGATTGCTGGATCATATGGCAGTTCTATTTCCGGTTTTTTGAAGAATCTCCACACTGTTCTCCATAGTGGCTGTACTAGTTTGCATTCCCACCAACAGTGTAAGAGGGTTCCCTTCTCTCCACACCCTCTCCAGCATTTATTGCATGTAGACTTTTAGATAGCAGCCATTCTGACTGGTTTGAAATGGTATCTCATTGTGGTTTTGATTTGCATTTCTCTGATTATGAGGGATGTTGAGCATTTTTTCATGTGTTTGTTAGCCATCTTTCTGTCTTCTTTGGAGAAATGTCTGTTTAGTTCTTTGGCCCATTTTTTGACTTGGTCGTTTATTTTTCTGGAATTGAGCTGCAGGAGCTGCTTGTATATTTTGGAGATTAATTCTTCATCAGGTGTTTCATTTGCTATTATTTTCTCCCATTCTGAAGGCTGTATTTTCACCTTGCTTATAGTTTCCTTTGCTGTGCAGAAGCTTTTGGTTTTAATTAGGTCCTATTTGTTTATTTTTGCTTTTATTTCCAATATTCTGGGAGGTGGGTCTTGGTGGATCCTGCAGTGATTTATGTTGGAGAGTGTTTTGCCTACGTTCTCCTCTAGGAGTTTTATAGTTTCTGGTCTTACATTTAGCTCTCTAATCCATTTTGAGTTTATTTTGGTGTATGGTGTTAGGAAGTGTTCTAGTTTCATTCTTTTACAAGTGGCTGACCAGTTTTCCCAGCACCACTTGTTAAAGAGACTGTCTTTACTCCATTTTATATTGTTGCCTCCTTTGTCAAAGACAAGGTGTCCATAGGTGCATGGATTTATCTCTGGGCTTTCTATTTTGTTCCATTGATCTATATTTCTGTCTTTATGCCAGTACCATACTGTCTTGATGACTGTGGCTTTGTAGTAGAGCCTGATCCGGTAGGTTCATTCCCCCAGTTCCATTCTTCTTCCTCAAGATTGCTTTGGCTATTTGAGGTTTTTTGTATTTCCATACAAATTGTGAGATTATTTGTTCTAGTTCTGTGAAAAATATCGTTGGTAGCTTGATAGGGATTGCATTGGATGTATAAATTACTTTGGGTAGTATACTCATTTTTACAATATTGATTGTTCCAATCCAAGAACACGGTTGATTTCTTCATCTATTAGTGTCCTCTTTGATTACTTTCACTAGTGTTTTATAGTTTTCTATGTACAAGTCTTTTCTTTCCTTAGGTAGATATATTCCTAAGTATTTAATTCTTTTCGTTGCAACAGTGAATGGAATAGTTTCCTTAATTTCTCTATTTTCTCATTATTAGTATATAGGAATGCAAGGGATTTCTGTGTGTTGATTTTATATCCTGCAACTTTACTGTATTCATTGATTAGCTCTAGTAGTTTTCTGGTAGAGTCTTTAGGGTTTTCTGTGTAGAGGATCATGTCATCAGCGAACAGTGAAAGTTTTACTTCTTCTTTTCCAATTTGTATTCCTTTTATGTCTTTTTCTGCTCTGATTGCTGTGGCCAAAACTTCCAGAACTATGTTGAATAGTAGTGGTGAGAGTGGGCACCCTTGTCTTGTTCCTGACTTTAGGGGAAATGCTTTCAGTTTTTTACCATTGAGGATAATGTTTGCTGTGGGTTTGTCATATGTAGCTTTTATTATGTTGAGATATGTCCCTTCTATTCCCACTTTCTGGAGGGTTTTTATTATAAATGGATGTTGAATTTTGTCGAAGGCTTTCTCTGCATCTATTGAGATAATCATATGATTTTTATTTTTCAGTTTGTTAATGTGATATATTACGTTGATTGATTTGCTGATATTGAAGAATCCTTGCATTCCTGGGATAAAGCCCACTTGGTCATAATGCATGATCTTCTTAATGTGTTGTTGGATTCTGATTGCTAGAATTTTGTTAAGGATTTTTGCATCTATGTCCATCAGTGATATTGGCCTGTAGTTCTCTTTTTTTGTGGGATCTTTACCAGGTTTTGGGATTAGGGTGATGGTGGCCTCATAGAATGAGTTTGGAAGTTTCCCTTTCTCAGCAATTTTCTGGAAGAGTTTGAGTAGAATAGGTGTTAGCTCTTCTCTACATTTTTGGTAGAATTCAGCTGTGAAGCCGTCTGGACCTGGGCTTTTGTTTGCTGGAAGATTTCTGATTACAGCCTCTAGTTCCTTGCTTGTGATGGGTCTGTTCAGATTTTCTATTTCTTCCTGGTTCAGTTTTGGCAACGTGTACTTTTGTAAGAATTTGTCCATTTCTTCCAGGTTATTCATTTTATTGCCATATAATTCCTGATAGTATTCTCTAATAATCCTTTGTATTTCTGTGTTGTCACTTGTGATCTCTCCATTTTCATTTCTAATTTTATTGATTTTGTTCTTCTCCCTTTGTTTCTTGATGAGTCTGACTAGTGGTTTGTCAATTTTATTTACCTTCTCAAAGAACCAGCTTTTGGCTTTGTTGATTTTTGCTATGGTCTCTTTTGTTTCTTTGGCATTTATCTCTGCTCTAATTTTTACGATTTCTTTCCTTCTACTAACCCTGGGGTTCTTCACTTCTTCCTTTTCTAGTTTCTTTAGATGTAGAGTTAGGTTATTTAATTGACTTTTTTCTTGTTTCTTGAGGTGTGCCTCTATTGCTAAGAATTTTCCCCTTAGCACTGCTTTTACAGTGTCCCAGAGGTTTTGGGTTGTTGTGTTTTCATTTTCATTCATTTCTATGCATATTTTGATTTCTCTTTTGATTTCTTCTATGATTTGTTCATTATTCAGCAGCGTGTTGTTCAGCCTCCATATGTTGGCATTTTTAATAGTTTTTCTCCTGTAATTGAGATCTAATCTTACTGCATTGTGGTCAGAAAAGATGCTTGGAATGATTTCAATTTTTTTGAATTTACCAAGGCTAGATTTATGGCCCAGGATGTGATTTATCCTGGAAAACGTTCTGTGTGCGGTTGAGAATAAGGTGAAATCATTGTTTTGGGGTGGAATGTCCTATAGAGATCTATTAGGTCTAACTGGTCTATTGTATCATTTAAAGTTTGTGTTTCCTTGTTAATTTTCTGTTTAGTTGATGTATCCATAGGTGTGAGTAGGGTATTAAAGTCTCCCACTATTATTGTGTTATTGTTAATTTCCCCTTTCATAATGTTAGTAATTGTCTTACATATTGCGGTGCTCCTATGTTGGGTGCATAAATATTTATAATTGTTATATCTTTTTCTTGGATTGATCCTTTGATCATCATGTAGTTTCCTTCTTTGTCTCTTTTCACAGCCTTTGTTTTAAAGTCTATTTTATCTGATATGAGTATTGCTACTCATGCTTTCTTTTTGTCTCTGTTTGCGTGGAATGTCTTTTTCCAGCCCTTCACTTTCTGTCTGTATGTGTCCCTCGTTTTGAGGTGGGTCTCTTGTAGACAACATATATGGGGGTCTTGTTTTTGTGTCCATTCAACCAGCCTTTGTCTTTTGGTTGGGGCATTCAACACATTTACGTTTAAGGTGATTATTGATAAGTATTATTCCATTGCCATTTTCTTTATTGTTTTGGGTTCGAGTTTATACACCCTTTCAATGCAAAGAAATAGAGGAAAACAACAGAATAGGAAAAACAAGAGACCTCTTCAAGAAAATTAGAGATTCCAAGGGAACTTTTCATGCAAAGATGGGCTCGATAAAGGACAGAAATGGTATGGACCTAACAGAAGCAGAAGATATCAAGAAGAGGTGGCAGGAATACACAGAAGAACTGTACAAAAAAGATCTTCACGACCAAGATAGTCACGATAATGTGATCACTGACCTAGAGCCAGACATCTTGGAATGTGAAGTCAAGTGGGCCTTAGAAAGCATCACTACGAACAAAGCTAGTGGTGGTGATGGAATTCCAGTTGAGCTATTTCAAGTCTTGAAAGATGATGCTGTGAAAGTGCTGCACTCAATATGCCAGCAGATTTGGAAAACTCAGCAGTGGCCACAGGACTGGAAGAGGTCAGTCTTCATTCCAATCCCAAAGAAAGGCAATGCCAAAGAATGCTCAAACTACCGCACAGTTGCACTCATCTCACACGCTAGTAAAGTCATGCTCAAAATTCTCCAAGCCAGGCTTCAGCAGTATGTAAACCGTGAACTCCCAGATGTTCAAGCAGGTTTTAGAAAAGGCAGAGGCACCAGAGATCAAATTGCCAACATCCGCTGGATCATGGAGAAAGCAAGAGAGTTTCAGAAAAACATCTATTTCTGCTTCATTGACTATGCCAAAGCCTTTGACTGTGTGGATCACAATAAACTGTGGAACATTCTGAAAGAGATGGGAATCCCAGACCACCTGACCTGCCTCTTGAGAAACCTGTATGCAGGTCAGGAAGCAACAGTTAGAACCGGTCATGGAACAACAGACTGGTTCCAAATAGGAAAAGGAGTGCGTCAAGGTTGTATATTGTCACCTTGCTTATTTAACTTATATGCAGAGTACATCATGAGGAACGCTGGGCTGGAAGAAGCACAAGCTGGAATCAAGATTGCTGGGAGAAATATCAATAACCTCAGATATGCAGATGACACTACCCTTATGGCAGAAAGTGAAGAGGAACTCAAAAGCCTCTTGATGAAAGTGAAAGAGGAGAGTGAAAAGGTTGGCTTGAAGCTCAACATTCAGAAAACAAAGATCATGGCATCTGGTCCCATCACTTCATGGGAAATAGATGGAAAAACAGTGGAAACAGTGTCAGACTTTGTTTTTTTGGGCTCCAAAATCACTGCAGATGCTGATTGCAGCCATGAAATTAAAAGACGCTTGCTCCTTGGAAGGAAAGTTATGACCAACCTTGATAGTATATTAAAAAGCAGAGACATTACTTTGCCGACCAAGGTCCGTCTAGTCAAGGCAATGGTTTTTCCCGTGGTCATGTATGGATGTGAGAGTTGGACTGTGAAGAAAGCTGATCGCCGAAGAATCGATGCTTTTGAACTGTGGTGTTGGAGAAGACTCTTGAGAGTCCCTTATACTGCAAGGAGATCCAACCAGTCCATTCTAAAGGAGATCAATCCTGGATGTTCATTGGAGGGACTGATGCTAAAGCTGAAACTCCAATACTTTGGCCACCTCATGAGACGAGTTGACTCACTGGAAAAGACTCTGATGCTGGGAAAGGTTGGGGGCGGGAGGAGAAGGGGACGACGGAGAATGAGATGGCTGGATGGCATCACCGACTCTGTGGACATGAGTTTGAGTGTACTCCGGGAGTTGGTGATGGACAGGGAGGCCTGGCGTGCTGTGATTCATGGGGTCGCGGAGAGTCGGACACGACTGAGCGACTGAACTGAACTGAACTGAACTGAACTTATACACCCTTTCTGTGTTTCCAGTCTAGAGAAGATCCTTTAGTATTTGTTGGAGAGCTGGTTTAGTGATGCTGAATTCTCTCAGCTTTTGCTTGTTTGCAAAGCTTTTGATTTCTCCTTCATATTTGAATGAGATCCTTGCTGGGTACAGTAATCTGGGCTTTAGGTTACTTTCTTTTATCACTTAAGTATGTCTTGCCATTCCCTCGTGGCCTGAAGAGTTTCTGTTGAAAGATCAGCTGTTATCCTTATGGGAATCCCCTTGTGTGTTATTTGTTGTTTTTCCCTTGCTGCTTTTAATTTTGTTCTTTGTGTTTGATCTTTGTTAATTTGATTAATATGTGTCTTGGATTATTTCGCCTTGGGTTTATCCTGTTAGGGACTTTCTGGGTTTCTTGGACTTGGGTGATTATTTCCTTCCTCATTTTAGGGAAATTTTCAACTATTATCGCCTCAGGTATTCTCTCATGGTCTTTCTTTTTGTCTTCTTCTTATGGGACTCCTGTGATTCGAATGTTGGTGTGTTTGTCATCGTCTCAGAGGTCTCTAATATTGTCCTCATTTCTTTTAATTCGTTTTTCTTTTTCCGTCTCTGTTTCATTTTTTTCTACAATTCTATCTTCTAGCTCACTTATCCTGTCTTCTGCCTCCGTTATTCTCTGTTTGTTCCCTCCAGAGTGTTTCTGATCTCATCTGTTGCATTATTCATTGTATATTGCCTCTTTTTTATTTCCTCTAATTCCTTATTAAACATTTCTTGAATCTTCTCAATCCTTTTCTCCACTTTATTTTGTAACTCCATTTTGCTTTCCAGATTTTGAATCATTTTCACAATTAAAATTTTAAATTCTTTATCAGGTAGGTTCCCTATGTCTTCCTCTTTTGTTTGTGTTGGTGGGCATTTATCCTGTTCCTTTACTTGCTGGGTATTTCTCTGCCTCTTCATCTTGCTTATATTGCTGTGCTTGGGGTGGCCTTTCTGTCTTCTGGCAGTTTGTGGAGTTCTCTTTATTTTGTAGTTACCTCATTGTGTGTGGGGTTGGATGGGTGACTTGTCAAGGTTCCCTGGTTAGGGAAGCTTGTGTCGATGTTCTGGTGGGTGGAGCTGGATTTCTTCTCTCTGGAGTGCAATGAACTGTCCTGTAATGATTTTGAGATGTCAGTGGGTTTGGAGTGGCTTTGGACAGCCTGTATGTTGAAGCTCAATTCTATTCTTCTGTGTTGCTGGAGAATTTGCGTGGTATGTCTTTCACTGAAACTTGTTGATCCTTGGGTGATGCCTGGATTCAGTGTATGTATGGAGGCATTTGATGAGCTCCTATCAATTAATGTTCCCTGGAACAGGAGATCTCTGGTGTTCTCAGGATTTGGACTTAAGCCTCTGCCCCTGTTTTTCAGTCTTATTTTTGCAGTAGGCTCAAGGCTTCTCCCTCTGTTACTTCCAAGGCAGTACCTTCTGTTGTAAAAGCTCTTCTGTTTTCTGGTCTCTTCAGTGTCTAATTCCCGTCCTGACACCAGGGGGCGGTGGTGGACACTTTTTTTCTGGCTCACCTGTTCAGTTGTGCTGTGGGGAGGGAGGAACGCTGCTAACAAATATCACTGGCGTCTGTGGGGAGTGCTTGCAGTGTCTCAACTACTCTGGAAATGCTCCCACTTGCGGCATGTGTGCTTTCTCTTGTTTATGCTGCTCAGGCTCTTATGTTGCTCTGCTGGGAGCTGTCCGCAGCTGGCGCTGAGTTGCATGCACTTCCCAGGTCTGAGCCGCTCATGTTCATGTCCTCGGGTACTCCACAAAGGCGCAGACTTGGCTGGGCCTTCATTCTGTGCTTTCCCCAGTCCAAGCAGCTCAGGTGACCAGGCGTTTGGCGAGCGCAGTTGCTGCGACTTATTGCCTCTCTGGTCCCTGCCGCTCGGTTTTGTGGGTGTACAACCGGTGCACCTTCTCGGGCGGCTATCAACCGGCCGGAACCCAAGAAGTCTTTGTTAGCACTGAAGCCTGCCTGCAGCTTCGTATGGGAAGCCTCTCTGGGGCCGTGGCTGACCCTTCCAGTGCTGGTTGCCCACCCTGCCTGTCCCGGCAGGGGCTGGGCGATGGGCCGCCCGCAATTGGCTCGCTCTGCTCAGTCCTTTGTTCTATGAGTGGGGCTGGCGGAGTCTTAGGTTGGGGCTTTTCACTGCACAGTCTGCTTAGCTATCTCCCGTTAGCGCCCTCAGCTTGCCCTCGGGGCGTTCAGGACCAGTCCTCTCTCTAAGGGCTACTGCCGCGCCTCCCTGCCCAGCCCCCGCCTGCTAGTGGGGGGTGCGGGCGTCTGCGCTGCTTCTCCACTGAGAGTTTCCTCTGGGCACTTGGTCTGTGGGTTTTAATTATTTATGTTTTTTTTTTCTCCCAGTTATGTGGCTCTCTGAGGTTCCAAGGCTCGCCACAGACTCACCTGTGATTCCAGGTGTTTGGAAACTTCTCTTTTTTTTTTTTAAGCCTCCCTTCCAGGGACGGAGCTCCATCCCTCCCTCTTTTGCCTCTCTTTTTATCTTTTATACTATTTCCTACCTCCTTTCGAAGACTATGGGCTGCTTTTCTGGGTGCCTGATGTCCTCTGCCGGTATTCAGAAGTTGTTTCGTAGGATTTAGTCAGCGTTCAAATGTTCTTTTGCTGATTTTGTTGTGGGAGAAAGTGGTCGCCCTGTCCTATTCCTCTGCCATCTTCCCGTGCTCCCTAGTTTGGTATATCTTTACCTTTCTGTTTTGCCTTTTGCTTCTCTCCTTTTCTCAGCTATTTGTAAAGCCTCCTCAGACAACCACTTTGGTTTCTTGAATTTCTTTTTCTCTGGAATGGTTTTGGTCACTGCCTCCTGTACATTGTTACAAACCTCTGTCCATAGTTCTTCAGGGACTCTGTCTACCAGATCTAATCCCTTGAATCTATTTGTCACCTACATGGTATAATCATAAGGGATTTGATGGCCTGTGGTTTTCCCTACTTTCTTCTATTTAAGCCTGAATTTTGCAATAAGTAGCTCATAATCTGAGCCGCTGTCAGCTCCAGGTCTTGTTTTTTGCTGACTGTATACAACTTCTCCATCATTGGCTTCAAAGTATGTAATCAATCTGATTTTTTTCAACGTTGACCATCTGGTGATGTCCATGTGTAGAGTTGTCTCTTGTGTTGTTGGAAGAGGGTGTTTGCTATGACTGGTATGTTCCCTTGACAAAACTGTTAACCTTTGCCCTGCTTCATTTTGTACTCCAAGGCCAAACTTGCCTGTTACTCCAGGTATCTCTTGACTTCCTACTTTTGCGTTCTAGTCCCCTATGATGAAAATGACATCTTTTTTTGGATGTTGATTCTAGAAGGTCTTGTAGGTCCTCACAGAACTGTTCAACTTCAGCTTCTTTGGCATTAGTGGTTGGAGCGTAGACTTGGATTACTGTGATATTGAATGGTTTGCTTTGGGGACAAACCGAGATCATTCTGTTGTTTTTGAGATTGTACCCAGTACTAGGATTTACTGATAACTCAGTTGGTAAAGAATCCTCCTGCAATGCAGGAGACCCCGGTTTGATTCCTGGGTTGGGAAGATCCTCTGGAGAAGGAATAGGCTATCCACTCCAGTATTCTTGGGCCTCCCTTCTGCCTCAGCTGGTAAAGAATCCACCTGCAGTGCAAGAGACCTGGGTTCGATCCCTGGGTTGGGGAGATCCCCTGAAGAAGCGAAAGGTTACTCACTCCAATATTCTGGCCTAGAGAATTCCATGGACTCTATGGTCCATGGGGTTGCAAAAAGTCAGACATGACTGAGCACATTTCACTTTCATTTCACCCAAGTGCTGCATTTTGAACTCTTTTGTTGACTGTGAGGGATAATCCATTTCTTCTCAGGAATTTTTGCCCACGGTAGTACATATAATTGTTATCTGAATTTAATTTTGTTTAATTTTTTTTGTTGTTATTTTCCTCCTGAGATGATTATATTGGAAATTATTTAGTTGCTTCTGGAAATTTTACCCTTTATTTGTTTCTTCCCTTTCATATTTTACTGAGGAAGAGAGAACCCCTTTTTCCTCTCCTCAGTCAATCATCCACCAATATTCTTACAACTCTGCTGTTGCCTCAAATGGCTTTTTCCCTATCTTTCTTCAATTGTTCCAGTCTGGACATGCTCTGTTGTCCCCTGCATCATAACTGCATAGTTTTTGTTGCTTTCATCATATTCTGGAAGAATTGGAACTAAATTGAACATAGGGATGCTGGAGAGAGAATTTCTTCTGTTCATGGAATTTTCTGCATTTGGACCATTTTTTCATGAACTTAAGGGCCAGACTTGGAGGTTGAGGCATTAGGGACAACTCAAAAATGCATCAGAGATGGAATAAAGTAGAAAAAAGATTTCTACTTTAAAACCATTGGATTTAAAACAAGAACACCTGATTCCAAGACTCTACTGTCTCTTACTAATTTGCTTAACCTTGCACCAGTTCTTTAAGTCTTTATTCTTATCAGTGTCAAGTCAACCTGATGATAGAATTCACCTCAGGAGGCTTTGAGGAGAATCACTTGAAGTAATGGGATACAGTGAACTATAATGTTAAGATCATGGGTTCTAGAGCCAGATAAGAGACCACCAATTTCCTTTTTCCCATCAGCTATGTAATCTTGGGCACCTCCTGGGTGCCTTTTATTATCCCCTCATTTGCAAAATGGGAATCATCAAGCTGAACTGAATAGTATCTACATGCAAGGGAAGTGTTGCATGTTGTACCTCATGCAAGTACATGTACATGTACAAGTGTGTTGTACCTCAGTGTTAAATGAGGTAATACAGTTATAGGGGCTGGCACACAGTAAATATTTAGTAATCATTCATTCAGGAAGTTTTTATTCAAAGGCAGTATCAGTTCAGTTTAGTCACTCAGTCGTGTACAACTCTTTGAGACCCCATGGACTGCAGCACGCCAGGCCTCCCTGTCCATCATCAACTCCCTGAGTTTACCCAGACTCATGTCCGTTGAGTCGGTGATGTCATCCAAACATCTCATCCTCTGTCATCCCCTTCTTCTCCTGCCTTCAGTCTTTCCCAGCATCAGGGTCTTTTCAAATGAGTCAGTTCTTCGCATCAGGTGGCCAAAGTATTGGAGTTTCAGCTTCAACATCAGTCCTTTCAATGAACACTCAGGACTGATTTCCTTTAGGATGGACTGATCTTTGCAGGCTAAAGGACTCTCAAGAGTCTTCTCCAACACCACAGTTCAAAAGCATCAATTCTTCAGCGCTCAGCTTTCTTTATAGTCCAACATTCACGTCCATACATGACTACTGGAAAAGTCATAACCTTGACTAGATGGAACTTTGTTGGCAAAGTCTCTGCTTTTTAATATGCTGTCTAGGTTGATCATAATTTTTCTGCCAAGGAATAAGTGTCTTTTCATTTCATGGCTGTATACACAGTGGTTAAAACAAGAACAGATTTTTAGAGCAAGATAGCTTAGACTTAAATCCCAGCTATGCCATAAATGGTAGCTTTTATTCCTGGGCAAGTTTCTTAACTGCTCTATGTCCACAGTTTCTCATAAAATGGGATTATAATGCTACCTAATTTGTAAGATTGTGAGAACGATTTTAGTTAATAAATGCAAAGTGTAGCTGCCAAGGGATGTACACATAAAGGTAGCATCATACACACACATATACACAATGTGATATTATTCAGTATTTGAAAAAGAAAGAAACCCTGCTGTGCCCAACAACATGGTTGAACCTAGAAGACATTGTGCTATGTAAAATAAGGCAGAGAAAGACAAATACTGTATTATTTCATTTATATATGGAATTTAAAACAGTCTAACTCATAAAGGTAGAGTAGAATGGTGGTTGCCAGGGGCTCATTTGGGTGGAGAAAATGGGGAGATATTGGTCAAAGGGTAAAAACTTTCAGTTATGTAGGATAAATGAGTTCTGGATAGCTAACGTATTATACACATGGTGACTATAGTTAGCAACACTGTATTGTATAATTGAAATTTGCTAAGAAAATAGATCTGAAGTATTTTCTCATATCAGAAAAAGACAACTATGTGAGATGATGCATATGTTAATTAACTTGATTGTGATAATTATTACATAATATATACATATATAAAAATATCACATTGTATACCTTAAATATATATGTTTTGTTATTTATACCTCAATAAAGCTGGGGGGAAAGTATTTAGAGTAGTTTCTGCTGCATAATGCCTGTTTAAGTGTTCACTGTTGTCGTTGTTGTTATGGCTAATTCATGTCAGTGTTTGGCAAAAACCACTACAATATTGTAAAGTAACTAGCCTCCTATTCTGTTGTTTTCCTCTATTTCTTTGCATTGATCACTGAGGAAGGCTTTCTTATCTCTCCTTGCTATTCTTTGGAACTCTGCATTCAGATGCTTATATCTTTCCTTTTCTCCTTTGCTTTTTGCCTCTCTTCTTTTTACAGCTATTTGTAAGGCCTCCTCAGACAGCCATTTCGCTCTTTTGCATTTCTTTTCCATGGGGATGGTCTTGGTCCCTGTCTCCTGTACAATGTCACGAACCTCCGTCCAGAGTTCATCAGGCACTCTGTCAATCAGATCTAGTCCCTTAAATCTATTTCTCACTTCCACTGCATAATCATAAGGGATTTGATTTAGGTCATATCTGAATGGTCTAGTGGTTTTCCCGACTTTCTTCAATTTAAGTCTGAACTTCGCAATAAGGAGTTCATGATCTGAGCCACAGTCAGCTCCTGGTCTTGTTTTCGCTAACTGTATACAGCTTCTCCATCTTTGGTTGCAAAGAATATAATCAATCTGATTTCGGTGTTGACCATCTGGTGATGTCCATGTGTAGAGTCTTCTCTTGTGAGGAAAACAACAGAATAGGAAAAACAAGAGACCTCTTCAAGAAAATTAGAGATTCCAAGGGAACTTTTCATGCAAAGATGGGCTCGATAAAGGACAGAAATGGTATGGACCTAACAGAAGCAGAAGATATTAAGAAGAGGTGGCAGGAATACACAGAAGAACTGTACAAAAAAGATCTTCATGACCAAGATAGTCACGATAATGTGATCACTGACCTAGAGCCAGACATCTTGGAATGTGAAGTCAAGTGGGCCTTAGAAAGCATCACTACGAACAAAGCTAGTGGAGGTGATGGAATTCCAGTGGAGCTATTTCAAGTCTTGAAAGATGATGCTGTGAAAGTGCTGCACTCAATATGCCAGCAGATTTGGAAAACTCAGCAGTGGCCACAGGACTGGAAGAGGTCAGTCTTCATTACAATCCCAAAGAAAGGCAATGCCAAAGAATGCTCAAACTACCGCACAATTGCACTCATCTCACACGCTAGTAAAGTCATGCTCAAAATTCTCCAAGCCAGGCTTCAGCAGTATGTAAACCGTGAACTCCCAGATGTTCAAGCAGGTTTTAGAAAAGGCAGAGGCACCAGAGATCAAATTGCCAACATCCGATGGATCATGGAGAAAGCAAGAGAGTTTCAGAAAAACATCTATTTCTGCTTCATTGACTATGCCAAAGCCTTTGACTGTGTGGATCACAATAAACTGTGGAACATTCTGAAAGAGATGGGAATCCCAGACCACCTGACCTGCCTCTTGAGAAACCTGTATGCAGGTCAGGAAGCAACAGTTAGAACCGGTCATGGAACAACAGACTGGTTCCAAATAGGAAAAGGTGTACGTCAAGGTTGTATATTGTCACCTTGCTTATTTAACTTATATGCAGAGTACATCATGAGGAACGCTGGGCTGGAAGAAGCACAAGCTGGAATCAAGATTGCCGGGAGAAATATCAATAACCTCAGATATGCAGATGACACTACCCTTATGGCAGAAAGTGAAGAGGAACTCAAAAGCCTCTTGATGAAAGTGAAAGAGGAGAGTGAAAAGGTTGGCTTGAAGCTCAACATTCAGAAAACAAAGATCATGGCATCTGGTCCCATCACTTCATGGGAAATAGATGGAAAAACAGTGGAAACAGTGTCAGACTTTGTTTTTTTGGGCTCCAAAATCACTGCAGATGCTGATTGCAGCCATGAAATTAAAAGACGCTTGCTCCTTGGAAGGAAAGTTATGACCAACCTTGATAGTATATTAAAAAGCAGAGACATTACTTTGCCAATCAAGGTCCGTCTAGTCAAGGCAATGGTTTTTCCCGTGGTCATGTATGGATGTGAGAGTTGGACTGTGAAGAAAGCTGATCGCCGAAGAATCGATGCTTTTGAACTGTGGTGTTGGAGAAGACTCTTGAGAGTCCCTTATATTGCAAGGAGATCCAACCAGTCCATTCTAAAGGAGATCAATCCTGGATGTTCATTGGAGGGACTGATGCTAAAGCTGAAACTGCAATACTTTGGCCACCTCATGCGACGAGTTGACTCACTGGAAAAGACTCTGATGCTGGGAAAGGTTGGGGGCGGGAGGAGAAGGGGACGACGGAGAATGAGATGGCTGGATGGCATCACCGATTCTGTGGACATGAGTTTGAGTGTACTCCGGGAGTTGGTGATGGACAGGGAGGCCTGGCGTGCTGTGATTCATGGGGTCGCAGAGAGTCGGACACGACTGAGCGACTGAACTGAACTGAACTGAACTAGCCTCCAATTAAAATAAATTAATTTAAAAGAGAATGTACTGTAGATGCTGCAATGCTATAATGATAAAGATAAATCCATTCCTAGCACCATGTGCCTTCCCCAGTATCTGAAGAGAAAACCAGGGTTGTCAGACTAGAGGTGAGTAGCCAGGGCCCCCTCAAAAGAGGTAGGGAGAACCTTGCTGACAAGGAAGTGAGGCAAACTGCAATCTTGAACAGTTGCATTTCCCAGACTGCAGCATCTGCCATTTGTATAGAATGCACTGTATTGTTTCAGTAAACCCCCTGAATACCCAGTAAGGCCAAGTTCAAACAGCTCCCAGTTGTTTCAATAACGTAATATCAGGGATGGGGATAAGCTCCTTCCTGGAGACACGGCTAGAGCCAGGGCCAGAGTGCTTGGCTGCAGATTCCAGGACCATCCTAGAGAAGCACTAAATCCCTTAATCTCCTGCAACTTGGATGAGTAGAAAGGAAAAGGAAGAAGGTGGCCATCCTATTAGAAACAACCCCATTTAGACAGAGAAATTGTCAAGACCCAGATAGCATCTGTAGTGAACACCTATTCACCATGTGCCTTTGAAAGCACTCAGATCACCATTAACAATTGGCATGTGGGCATCACAGTCCAAATAGTCCCGCAGACAACTAGGGCTCACTTTGTCCCCTTGCTATGTGTAGAAGCTGAGCAGAAAAAACGTTTGAGCCTTTATCAGCTCTCCTTCCCTGGATAACTCCTAAGTGAGGCAAAACTAAGGAAAACTCAGTATGGGGCACAACCTGAATGGACAGACAAAATAAGCAATAAAACATATAAAACAGAACTAATGCAAATTCACTAGGGAGGTAATTGAATGCCAGTTGTCTTCATAGTCTTTATAGTTGTCTTCATAAGTGTCTTCATAGTCTTCATAGTCAGTGCTAGCATTCAGAAAAGGAAAACTGTAATGATGTGATCTAGAGGGTGCAGTCATGGAAAGCTGCTTTGAGGAAGAAGAATGTGTGAATTTGATCTTAAAGTGTGAAAGGACTGGAATAGAAGTCTTATTTGGGTCAGGGAGGGGATAGTAGTGTGAGCCCAGGTACAGATCTGTGATTTTGGTGAGTGAGTAGCAAACAGTATTTGCCACCCACCACTAATACCACCCCTGCCCTGAAAAGGTTTATGGAATTTCCAGGGACAGTGGGGTAGCTATGTAAATTTTAAAACATTCAGAGTTGCTTTAACTTTTATTTATTTTCAGTCACAATATTTAACTTACTTTGAAAGTTCAAATGAACTAAAGGAGACAGTTTGGTTTTTACATTTATCAAAAGGAGTTTTTAAGATCTATGAAACACTGGTCTGAAAGCAAGAAATCTCAGCCCCATGTTTATCAGATAAGGCTAGCCTCATGACCTGGATACTGCCTGTATAGATTTGAGCTTTACAACAATTTTACAAGGTAAATATGACTCTCCTAGTTTTATAGTTGAGGAAATTGAGGCTCAGCAAAGTTAATTCATTTGCCCAGTACCACACAGCTAGGAGGTTAAGCAACTAAAATTCAAGCTCATAATTTAGACTCTAACTGATATTCTTTCCACCATTCTGTGCTGCTTAGTGGCTTTAGCTACCCTTTCTGATCGGCTTTCTGAACAGTGGGTCACTCTTAATCATTCCTATCAGATCCCTTCACTTAGCTTTATGACTAATCTGATGTCTGAAAGCTCACTTTCAGCCCTCTGGGGAGCCAGAAAGAACGGGAAAAGGGAGAATTTTAATGACACATCCCTCTAGTCCTATTCCCCTGCCACAAAGACAGAATTCTCTGTCATTCATTATTATCCTCAGATACCTACAGAAACAATAGGAGGTTCAGTTGATACTTTTAATTTAGCTCTAAGATCATGTGCATCCTTTCCATTTTTTGAAAACTATTAAATATTTTGAAGGCTAACAATGTTTATGATACAACAATTCAGAGGGAAAGGAAGCAGCAGGCTGAAGTTAGGAATAGAGGGAGGGTTGAATCTGCCTATATTCTAGCCAGGTGGGCACCCACCTATTAGCTCTGTGGTCCACGTCTATGTGCATGTGTATTATCTATTGTAAGGTAGGTTTCAAGACTTTACAGGATCAAAGTAGATTACATTGATACATTTTCCTCAGCTTGTCCTGCTTTTGTAGTTAGTTTGACAGGGCCTACTTTGCTGGAAGAAATATCAATAATCTCAGATATGCAGATGACACTACCCTTATGGCAGAAAGTGAAGAGGAACTCAAAAGCCTCTTGATGAAAGTAAAAGAGGAGAGTGAAAAGATTGGCTTGAAGCTCAACATTCAGAAAATAAAGATCATGGCATCTGGTCCCATCAGTTCATGGGAAATAGATGGAAAAACAGTGGAAACAGTGTCAGACTTTATTTTTTTGGGCTCCAAGATCACTGCAGATGCTGATTGCAGCCATGAAATTAGAAGATGCTTACTTCTTGGAAGAAAAGTTATGACCAACCTTGATAATATGTTAAAAAGCAGAGACATTACTTTGCCAACAAAGGTCCGTCTAGTCAAGGCTATGGTTTTTCCCGTGGTCATGTATGGATGTGAGAGTTGGACTGTGAAGAAGGCTGATTGCCGAAGAATTGATGCTTTTGAACTGTGGTGTTGGAGAAGACTCTTGAGAGTCCCTAGTACCGCAAGGAGATCCAACCAGTCCATTCTAAGGGAGATCGATCCTGGGTGTTCATTGGAAGGACTGATGCTAAAGCTGAAACTCCAATACTTTGGCCACCTCATGCGACGAGTTGACTCACTGGAAAAGACTCTGATGCTGGGAAGGGTTGGGGGCGGGAGGAGAAGGGGACGACGGAGAATGAGATGGCTGGATGGCATAACCGACTCTGTGGACATGAGTCTGAGTGAACTCCGGGAGTTGGTGATGGACAGGGAGGCCTGGCGTGCTGTGATTCATGGGGTCGTGGAGAGTCAGACACGACTGAGCGACTGAACTGAAATGAACTGAACTGAACTTTTTATGCATATGTTTCACAAAGTGTTCCTAGGGATTATAGAAGTTAGTTCATGGGTGTGCATGCATGCTTTATCGATCAGTCATGTCCAACTCTTTATGACCCTTTGGACTGTAGCCCATCAGGCTCCTCTCTCCATGGAATTTTCCAGGCAAGAATACTGGAGTGGATTGCCATTTCCTACTCAGGGAATCTTCCTGACCCAGGGATTGAACCCACATCTTCTGGGTCTCCTGTGTTGCAGACAGATGGATTCTTAACCTGCTGAACCATCAAGGAGCTACCCCATTATTTTGGCAGGGCTGAACTTGTCCACTTTGAGCATGGTAAAAGGAATCCAAACTCTGAAACAGGCTTCTAACTACACCGCCCCACTCTGTATAGCAGACCTATCTCTTTCTTGTAAACTTAATATTAGGATTACCCAATGGATTAGAACCAGTCTCTATGCAAAAGCTTATTTATATACATAATCATTATGGAAGGAAAAGAACACCATGGTATATTTGGCAACCTAGGGTTTTGAGATTAACAGAGATATGCTGAGAATCCTGAAAGACAGTCTTCCTTAGCCCTAAAAGGAAAGCTCTGTTTACCATGCAGTGTGAAGACTTAGGATTGGGAACATGAGTATATGTGTTTTAAGTCCCTTCAGTCGCGTCCAACTCTCTGAGACCCTATGAACTGTAGCCCATCAGGCTCCTCTAATCATGGGATTCTCCAGGCAAGTATATTGGAGTGGGTTGCCATGCCTTCCTCCAGGGGATATTTCTGACCCAGGGATCAAACCCATGTCTCTTAGGTCTCCTATATTGGCAGGCGGGCTCTTTACCACAGCGCCACCTAGAAAGACCTGGGAATATGAGGTCAGCTCAGTTCAGTTGCTCAGTCCTGTCCATCTCTTTGCGACCCCATGGACTGAAGCACGCCAGTCTTCTCTGTCCATCACAGACTCCCAGAGCTTGTTCAAACTCATGTCCATTGAGTCAGTGAAACCATCCAGTCATCTCATCCTCTGTCATCCCTTTCTCCTCCCGCCTTCAATCATTCCAAGCATCAGGGTCTTTTCCAGTGGGTCAATTCTTTGCATCAGGTGACCAAAGTATTGGAGTTCCAACTTCAGCATCAGTCCTTCCAATGAACATTCAGGATTGATTTCCTTTTGGATGGACTGGTTTGATCTCCTTGCAGTCCAAGGGACTCTCAAGAGTATTTTCCAACACCACAATTCAAAAGAGTCTTCTTTGGTGCTCAGCTGTCTTTATAGTCCAACTCTCACATCCATAAATGAATACTGGAAAAACCATAGCTTTGACTGGAGGGACTTTGTTAGCAAACTAATGTCTCTGCTTTTAAATATTCTGTCTAGGTTGGTCATAGCTTTTCTTCCAAGGAACGAGTGTCTTTTCATGGCTGCAATCACCATCTGCAGTGATTTTGGAGCCCAAGAAAATAAAGTCTGTCTCTGTTTCCATTGTTTCCCCATCTATTTGCCATTATGTGATGGGACTGGATGCCATGATCTTAGTTTTTTGAATGCTGAGTTTAAGCCAGCTTTTTCTCTCTCCTCTTTCCATTTCATCAAGAGGCACTTTAATTCTTCTACACTTTCTGCCATAAGGGTGGTGTCATCTGCGTATCTGAGGTAACTGATATTTCTCTCGGCAATCCTGATTCCAGGCTTTGCTTCATCCAGCCTGGCATTTTGCATGATGGACTCTCCATGTAAGTTAAATAAGCAGGAATTGCTGACAATATACAGCCTTGATGTACTCCTTTCCCAATTTGGAACCAGTCTGTTGTTCCATGTCCAGCTCTAAGTGTAGCTTCTTAACCTGCATACAGATTTCTTAGGAGGCAGATAAGGTAGTCTAGTATTCCCATCTCTTGAAGAATTTTCCAGTTTGTTGTGATCCACACAGTCAAAGGCTTTGGGGTAGTCAATAATGCAAAAGTAGATGTCTTTCTGAAATGCTCTTGCTTTTTCTATGATCCAACGGATGTTGGCAATTTGATCTTTGGTTCCTCCGACTTTTTTAAATCCAGCCGGAACGTAAGGGTTCATGTACTGTTGAAGCCTGGCTTGAAGACTTTTGAGCATTACTTTGCTAGCGTGTGAGATGAGGGAAATTGTGCAGTACTTTGAACATTCTTTGGCTTTCTTTGAGACTGGAATGAAAACTAAACTTTTCCAGTCCTGTGGCCACTGCTGAGTTTTCCAAATTTGCTGACATATTGAGTGCAGCAATTTCACAGTGTCATCTATTAGGATTTGTTTTTTTTTTTTTTTTTCTTTTTTTAATTTTTATTTTTATTGGAGGCTAATTATTTTACAATATTATATTGGTTGGTTTTGTCATATATTGACATGAATCCACCCCGGGTGTACATGAGTTCCCCCTCCCGAACCCCCTCCCACCTCCCTCTTCCCCTTATCCTCCCTCTGGGTCATTCCTGCATACCAGCCCCGAGCATCCTGTAACATGCATCAACCCTGAACTGGTGATTCGTTTCACATATGATAATATACATGTTTCAATGCCATTCTCCCAAACCATCCCACCCTCACCCTCTCCCACAGAGTCCCAAAGACTGTTCTATACATCTGTGTCTCTTTTGCTGTCCCGTATACATGGTTATCATTTCCATCTTTCTAAATTCCATATATATGCGTTAGTATATTGTATTGGTGTTTTTCTTTCTGGCTTACTTCACTCTGTATAATAGGCTCTAGTTTCATCCACCTCATTAGAACTGGTTCAAATGCATTCTTTGTAATGGCTGAGTAATACTCCATTGTGTATATGTACCAAAGCTTTCTTATCCATTCGTCTGCAGATGGACATCTAGGTTGCTTCCATGTCCTGGCTATTATAAACAATGCTGCAATGAACACTGGAGTACATGTGTCTCTTTCAATTCTGGTTTCCTCGGTGTGTATGCCCAGGAGTGTGATTGCTGGATCATATGGCAGTTCTATTTCCAGTTTTTTGAGGACTCTCCACACTGTTCTCCATAGTGGCTGTACTAGTTTGCATTCCCACCAACAGTGTAAGAGGGTTCCCTTCTCTCCACACCCTCTCCAGCATTTATTGCATATAAACTTTTGAATAGCAGCCATTCTGACTGGTTTGAAATGGTATTTCATTGTGGTTTTGATTTGCATTTCTCTGATTATGAGGGATGTTGAGCATTTTTTCATGTTTTTGTTAGCCATATTTCTGTCTTCTTTGGAGAAATGTCTGTTTAGTTCTTTGGCCCATTTTTTGACTTGGTCGTTTATTTTTCTGGAATTGAGCTGCAGGAGCTGCTTGTATATTTTGGAGATTAACCCTTTATCAGTTGCTTCATTTGCTATTATTTTCTCCCATTCAGAATGCTATCTTTTCACCTTGCTTATAGTTTCCTTTGCTGTGCAAAAGCTTTTGATTTTAATTAGGTCCCATTTGTTTATTTTTGCTTTTATTTCCAGTATTCTGGGAGGTGGGTCTTGGAGGATCCTGCTGTGATTTATGTCGGAGAGTGTTTTGCATACGTTCTCCTCTAGGAGTTTTATAGTTTCTGGTCTTACATTTAGCTCTCTAATCCATTTTGAGTTTATTTTGGTGTATGGTGTTAGGAACTGTTCTAGTTTCATTCTTTTACAAGTGGCTGACCAGTTTTCCCAGCACCACTTGTTAAAGAGACTGTCTTTACTCCATTTTATATTCTTGCCTCCTTTGTCAAAGACAAGGTGTCCATAGGTACGTGGATTTATCTCTGGGCTTTCTATTTTGTTCCATTGATCTATATTTCTGTCTTTATGCCAGTACCATGCTGTCTTGATGACTGTGGCTGTGTAGTAGAGCCTGAAGTCTGGCAGGTTGATTCCCCCAGTTCCATTTTTCTTCCTCAAGATTGCTTTGGCTATTCGAGGTTTTTTGTATTTCCATACAAATTGTGAGATTATTTGTTCTAGTTCTGTGAAAAATATCGTTGGTAGCTTGATAGGGATTGCGTTGAATGTATAAATTACTTTGGATAGTATACACATTTTCACAATATTTATTCTTCCAATCCATGAACACGGTATATTTCTCCATCTATTCGTGCCCTCATTGATTACTTTCACTAGTGTTTTATAGTTTTCTATGTACAAGTCTTTTGTTTCCTTAGGTAGATATATTCCTAAGTATTGAATTATTTTCATTGCAACAGTGAGTGGAATAGTTTCCTTAATTTCTCTTTCTATTTTCTCATTATTAGTGTATAGGAATGCAAGGGATTTCTGTGTGTTGATTTTATATCCTGCAACTTTACTGTATTCATTGATTAGCTCTAGTAGTTTTCTGGTAGAGTCTTTAGGGTTTTCTGTGTAGAGGATCATGTCATCAGCGAACAGTGAAAGTTTTACTTCTTCTTTTCCAATTTATATTCCTTTTATATCTTTTTCTGCTCTGATTGCTGTGGCCAAAACTTCCAGAACTATGTTGAATAGTAGTGGTGAGAGTGGGCACCCTTGTCTTGTTCCTGACTTTAGGGGAAATGCTTTCAGTTTTTTACCATTGAGGATAATGTTTGCTGTGGGTTTGTCATATGTAGCTTTTATTATGTTGAGATATGTCCCTTCTATTCCCACTTTCTGGAGGGTTTTTATTATAAATGGATGTTGAATTTTGTCGAAGGCTTTCTCTGCATCTATTGAGATAATCATATGATTTTTATTTTTCAGTTTGTTAATGTGGTGTATTACATTGATTGATTTGTGGATATTGAAGAATCCTTGCATTCCTGGGATAAAGCCCACTTGGTCATGATGTATGATCTTCTTAATGTGTTGTTGGATTCTGATTGCTAGAATTTTGTTAAGGATTTTTGCATCTATGTTCATCAGTGATATTGGCCTGTAGTTTTCTTTTTTTGTGGGATCTTTACCAGGTTTTGGGATTAGGGTGATGGTGGCCTCATAGAATGAGTTTGGAAGTTTCCCTTCCTCAGCAATTTTCTGGAAGAGTTTGAGTAGAATAGGTGTTAGCTCTTCTCTACATTTTTGGTAGAGTTCAGCTGTGAAGCCTTCTGGACCTGGGCTTTTGTTTGCTGGAAGATTTCTGATTACAACCTCTAGTTCCGTGCTTGTAATGGATCTGTTCAGATTTTCTATTTCTTTCTGGTTCAGTTTTGGAAAGGTGAACTTTTCTAGGATTTTTTCCACTTCTTCCAGGTTATTCATTTTATTGCCATATAATTGCTGATAGTATTCTCTAATAATCCTTTGTATTTCTGTGTTGTCACTTGTGATCTCTCCATTTTCATTTCTAATTTTATTGATTTCGTTCTTCTCCCTTTGTTTCTTGATGAGTCTGGCTAGCAGTTTGTCAATTTTATTTACCTTCTCAAAGAACCAGCTTTTGGCTTTGTTGATTTTTGCTGTGGTCTCTTTTGTTTCTTTTGCATTTATTTCTGCCCTAATTTTTACAATCTCCTTCCTTCTACTGACCCTGGGGTTCTTCACTTCTTCCTTTTCTAGTTTCTTTAGATGTAGAGTTAGGTTATTTAGTTGACTTTTTTCTTGTTTCTTGAGGTGTGCCTGTACCGCTAAGAATTTTCCCCTTAGCACTGCTTTTACAGTGTCCCAGAGGTTTTGGGTTGTTGTGTTTTCATTTTCATTCATTTCTATGCATATTTTGATTTCTCTTTTGATTTCTTCTATGATTTGTTCATTATTCAGCAGTATGTTGTTCAGCCTCCATATGTTGGCATTTTTAATAGTTTTTCTCCTGTAATTGAGATCTAATCTTACTGCATTGTGGTCAGAAAAGATGCTTGGAATGATTTCAATTTTTTTGAATTTACCAAGGCTAGATTTATGGCCCAGGATGTGATCTATCCTGGAAAACGTTCTGTGTGCGGTTGAGAATAAGGTGAAATCATTGTTTTGGGGTGCAATGTCCTATAGAGATCTATTAGGTCTAACTGGTCTATTGTATCATTTAAAGTTTGTGTTTCCTTGTTAATTTTCTGTTTAGTTGATGTAACCATAGGTGTGAGTAGGGTATTAAAGTCTCCCACTATTACTGTGTTATTGTTAATTTCCCCTTTCATAATGTTAGTAATTGTCTTACATATTGCGGTGCTCCTATGTTGGGTGCATAAATATTTATAATTGTTATATCTTCTTCTTGGATTGATCCTTTGATCATCATGTAGTTTCCTTCATTGTCTCTTTTCACAGCCTTTGTTTTAAAGTCTATTTTATCTGATATGAGTATTGCTACTCCTGCTTTCTTTTGGTCTCTATTTGCATGGAATATCTTTTTCCAGCCCTTCACTTTCAGTCTGTATGTGTCCCTCGTTTTGAGGTGGGTCTCTTGTAGACAACATATATGTGGTTCTTGTTTATGTGTCCATTCGGCCAGCCTTTGTCTTTTGGTTGGGGCATTCAACCCATTTACGTTTAAGGTAATTATTGATAAGTATGATCCCGTTGCCATTTTCTTTATTTTTTTTTTTGGTTCGAGTTTATACACCCTTTCTGTATTTCCTGTCTAGAGATGATCCTTTAACATTTGTTGGAGTGCTGGTTTGGTGATGCTGAATTCTCTCAGCTTTTGCTTGTCTGTAAAGCTTTTGATTTCTCCTTCATATTTGAATGAGATCCTTGCTGGGTATAGTCATCTGGGCTGTAGGTTATTTTCTTTCATCACTTTAAGTATGTCTTGCCATTCCCTCCTGGCCTGAAGAGTTTCTGTTGAAAGATCAGCTGTTATCCTTATGGAAATCCCCTTGTGTTTTATTTGTTGCTTTTCCCTTGCTGCTTTTAATATTTGTTCTTTGTGTTTGATCTTTATTAATTTGATTCATATGTGCCTTGGAGTATTTCGCCTTGGATTTATCCTGTTGGGGACTCTCTGGGTTTCTTGGATTTGGGTGATTATTTCTTTCCCCATTTTAGGGAAGTTTTCCACTATTATCTCCTCAAGTATTCTCTCCTGGTCCTTCTTTTTGTCTTCTTCTTCTGGGACTCCTTTGATTCGAATGTTGGAGCATTTAACATTGTCCCAGAGGTCTCTAATATTGTCCTCATTTCTTTTAATTCGTTTTTCTTTTTTCCTCTCTGTTTCATTTATTTCTACAATTCTATCTTCTAGCTCACTTATCCTGTCTTCTGCCTCTGTTATTCTACTGTTTGTTCCCTCCAGAGTGTTTCTGATCTCATCTATTGCATTATTGATTGTATATTGCCTCTTTTTTATTTCCTCTAAGTCCTTGTTAAACCTTTCTTCCATCTTCTCAATCCTCTTCTCCAGGTTATTTATCTGTAACTCCATTTTGCTTTCAAGATTTTGAATCATTTTCACCATCAAAATTTGAAATTCTTTATCAGGTAGATTCCCTATATCTTCCTCTTTTGTTTGTGTTGGTGGGCATTTATCTTGTTCCTTTACTTGCTGGGTATTTCTCTGCCTCTTCATCTTGCTTATATTGCTTTGCTTGGGATAGCCTTTCCCTCTTCTGGCAGTTTGTGGAGTTCTCTTTATTATATAGTTTCCTTGCTGTGTGTGTGGTTGAATGGGTGACTTGTCAAGGTTCCCTGGTTAGGGAAGCTTGTGTCGGTGTTCTGGTGGGTGGAGCTGGATTTCTTCTTTCTGGAGTGCACTGAAGTGTCCAGTAATGAGTTATGAGATGTCAATGGGTTTGGAGTGACTTTGGGCAGCCTGTATATTGAAACTCAGGGCTATTTACCTGTGCTGCTGGAGAATTTGCATGGTATGTCTTGCTCTGGAACTTGTTGACCCTTGGGTGGTGCTTGGTTTTAGTGTAGATATGGAGGCGTTTGATGAGCTCCTATCGATTAATGTTCCCTGGAGTCAGGAGTTCTCTTGTGTTCTCAGGATTCGGGCTTAAGCCTCTTGCCTCTGGTTTTGGTCTTATTTTTGGAGTAGTCTCTAGACTTCTCTATCTGTCATTTTCAAGGTAGTTCCCTCTGTTTTAGCTTCTGTTTGCTGGTCTCTTTATTGTCTAATTTCCACCCTGATATAATTGGGCAGATGGACACTTTTTAAGGCTCATTTGTTCAGTCCTGTTCTGGGAAGGGAGGAACGCTGCAGACAAATATCTCTGGCGTCTGTGGGGAGTGCTTGTAGCATCTCGGTCACACTGGGTTTGCCCCCACTAACCGAGCGTGTGTTGTCCCAGTTTACACTGCACAGGCTGTAGGTTGCTCTGCCAGGAACTGTCCGAGGCCAGCGCTGGGTTGTATGTACTTCCCAGGTCTGAGCAGCTCAAGTTCAGTTTCCCGGGTACTCCACAAAGGTGCAGACATGGTTGGGCCTGCATTTTGTGCCTTCCCAGCTCCGAGCAGCTCAGGTGACCAAGTGTTTGTCGAGCGCGGTCGCTGCGACTTATTGCGTCCCCAGTCCCTGTCACTCGGTTTTCTAGGTGTACAACTGGTGCACCTTCTCAGGTGGATATCGACCGGCCTGAGCTCAAAAAGTCTTGATTAGCAAGAAGCCTGCCTGCAGTTTGTATCAGATGCCTTTCTGGGGCCACAGTTGCCCCCTCCTGCTCTGGCTGCCCTCCCTGCCTGTCTCAGCAGGGGATGGGGGATGGGCCGACCGCAGCCAGCCCGCTCTGCTCAGCCCTTTGTTCTGTGAGTGGGGCTGGCGGAGTCTTAGGTTAGAGCTTTCCGCCTTTTCACGGGGAAGCTATCCCACAGTCTGCTTTGCTATCCCCAGTTCTCTCAGATTGCCCTCGCGTCATTCAAGCCCAGTCCTCTCTCTGAGCATTTCAGCTGGCTCCTCCCTACCCAGCCCCCACTTGCTAATGGCGTATGCAGGCGTCTGCGCTACTTCTCTGCTGGGATTTACCATTTGGCGGGTATTCTGTGAGTTTTAATTGTTTCTTTTTTTTTCCTCCCGGTAATGTGGCCCTCTGAGGTTCCAAGGCTCACCGCAGATTCATCAGTGAGAGTGTTTCCTGGTGTTTGGAAACTTCTCTCTTTTTAAAGCCTCCCTTCCCAGGACGGAGCTCCGTCCTTACCTCTTTTGTCTCTCTTTTTATCTTTTATGTTTTCTCCTACCTCCTTTCGAAGACAATGGGCTGTATTTCTGGGTGCCTGATGTCCTCTGCCAGCATTCAGAAGTTGTTTTGTGGACGTTACTCCGCGTTCAAATGTTCTTTTGATGAATTTGTGGGGGAGAAAGTGGTCTCACCGTCCTATTCTCCGCCATCATGTTCCTCCCCCATCTATTAGGATTTGAAATAGCTCAACTGTAATTCCATCACCTCCACTAGCTTTGTTGGTACTGATGCTTCCTAACGCCCACTTGACTTTGCATTACAGGATGTCTGGCTCTAGGTGAATGATCACAGTATCATGGTTATCTGGGTGATTAAGATCTTGTTTGTATCGTTCTTCTGTGTATTTTTGCCACACAAATTCTGTATTTTGTATTTTCTGTGTATCTTCTTAATAACTTCTGTTTCCGTTAGGTCCATATGATTTCTGTCCTTTACTGTGCCTATCTTTGCATGAAATATTCCCTTGGTATGTCTAATTTTCTTGAAAAGATCTCTAGTCTTTCCCATCCTATTGTTTTCCTCTATTTCTTTTCATTGATCATTGAGGAAGCCTTTCTTATTCTCCCTGCTGTTTGGAACTCTGCATTCAAATGGGTATGTCCTTCTTTTTCTCCTTTGCCTTTATCTTTTCTTCTTTTCTCAGCTATTTGTAAGGCCTCCTCAGACAACCCTTTTGCCTTTTCGCATTTCTTTTTCTTGAGGATGGTCTTGATCATTGCCTCCTAAACAATGTCATGAACCTCCATCCATAGTTCTTCAGGCACTCTGTCTATCAGGTCTAATTCCTTGAATCTGTTTGTCATTCCACTGTATAATCATAAGGGATTTGATTTAGGTTATACCTGAATAGTCTAATGGTTTTCCCTACTTTCTTCAATTTGAGTCTGAGTTTGGCCATAAGGAATTCATGATCTGAGCCATAAGAAAGCATTCCTCAGTGATCAATGCAAAGAAATAGAGGAAAATAATAGAATGGGGAAACCTAGGGATATCTTCCAGAAAATTAGAGATACCAAGGAAATATTTCCTGCAAAGATGGGTTCAATAAAGGACAGAAATTTTATGGACATAACAGAAGCAGAAGATGTTAAGATGTTAAGAAGAGGTGGCAAGAAGAACTGTACAAAAAAGATCTTCACAACCCAGATAATCACGATGGTGTGATCACTCACCTAGAGCCAGACACCCTGGAATGTGAAGTCAAGTGGACCTGAAGAACAATAACTATGAACAAAGATAGTGGAGGTAATGGAATTCCAGTTGAGCTATTTCAAATCCTAAAACATGATGCTATGGAAGTGCTGCCCTCGGTATGTCAGCAAATTTGGAAAACTCAGCAGTGGCCACAGGACTGGAAAAGGTCAGTCTTCATTCCAATCCCAAAGATGGGCAATGCCAAAGAATGCTCAAACTACCACACAATTGCACTCATCTCACACACTATTAAAGTCATGCTTAAAATTCTCCAAGCCAGGCTTCAGCCATATGTGAACCGTGAGCTTGGAGATGTTCAAGCTGATTTTGGAAAAGGCAGAAGAACCAGAGATCAAATTGCCAACATCCGCTGGATCATGGAGAAAGCAAGAGAGTTCCAGAAAAACATATATTTCTGCTTTATTGACTATGCCAAAGCCTTTGACTGTGTGGATCACAATAAACTGTGGAACATTCTGAAAGAGATGGGAATCCCAGACCACCTGACTTGCCTCTTGAGAAACCTGTATGCAGGTCAGGAAGAGACAGTTAGAGATGGACATGGAACAACAGACTGGTTCCAAATAGGAAAAGGAGTGTGTCAAGGCTGTACATTGTCACCCTGCTTATTTAACTTTGCAGAGTACATCATGAGAAATGCAGGGCTGGAAGAAGCACAAGCTGGAATCAAGATTTCCAGGAGAAATATCAACAACTTCAGACATGCAAATGACACCACCCTTATGGCAGAAAGTGTAGAAGAACTAAAGAGCCTCTTGATGAAAGTGAAAGGGGAGAGTGAAAATGTTGGTTTAAAGCTCAACATTCAAAAAACTAAGATCATGGCATCCAGTCCCATCATTTCATGGCAAATAGATGGGGAAACAGTGGCTGACTTTATATTTCTGGGCTCCAAAATCGCTGCAGATGGTAACTGCAGCCATGAAATTAAAAGACGCTTACTCCTTGGAAGGAAAGTTATGACCAACCTAGACAGCATATTAAAAAGCAGAGACATTACTTTGCCAACATAGGTCCGTCTAGTCAAGGCTATGTTTTTGCCAGTGGTCATGTATGGATGTGAGAGTTGGACTATAAAGAAAGCTGATCACTGAAGAGTTGATGCTTTTGAACTGTGGTGTTGGAGAAGACTGTTGAGAGTCCCTTGGACTGCAAGGAGATCCAACCAGTCCATCCTAAAGGAGATCGATCCTGGGTGTTCATTGGAAGGACTGATGTTGAAGCTGAAACTCAAATGCTTTGGCCACCTGATGTGAAGAGCTGACTCATTTGAAAAGACCCTGATGCTGGTAAAGATTGAGGGCAGGAGGAAAAGGGGACAACAGAGGATGAGATGGTTGGATGGCATCATCGACTCAATGGACAGGGGTTTGGTTGGACTCCGGGAGTTTCAATGGACAGGGAGAGCTAGCGTGCTGCGGATCAATGGGTTGCAAAGAGTCAGACACGACGGAGCGACTGAACTGAGCCACAGTTAGCTCCCAGTCTTGCTTTTGTTGACTGTATAGAGCTTCTCCATTGTTGGCTGCAAAGAATATAATCCATCTGATTTCAGTATTGACCATCTGGTGATGTGTACTCTGTAGAGTCTTGTAGAGTGTAGAGTCATGTGTAGAGTCGTCTCTTGTGTTGTTGGAAGAGGGTGTTTTCTATTAGCAGTGCGTTCTCTTGGCAAAACTCTATTAGCCTTTGCCCTGCTTTATTTTGTATCCCTTTGAAGAAATGGAGTAGCGCTCATAGTCAACAAAAGATTTTGAAGTGCAGAATTTGGATATAATCTCAAAAACGACAAAATGATCTCTGCTTGTTTCCAAAGCAAACCATTCAATTTAAGAAATAAATCTTTATAAATATCATCTTCCTCCTCTCCCCTTCCATCCATTTCCCTCCTTTTCTCTTGTCCCCATTCTCCTATTTGTATTCCCTTGAATTTGGCATGTATCCTTGTTGTATTTTTCTCATAATTTTTGTATATATCCCTAAATATTATGTGGCATTGTTTTGTATTTTTAAAACTTTACATAAACAGAATACATGTAGATGAGATAAAATTATATAGAATAGAAAGCAGAGGAATTTTGAGCATGTGATTTAATATGTGGGCTGCCTTGGTGTTATAGGTTTTGGAATGGGCAGTGGGTTCATCAAAATTTAATACGTCATTAAAAGTAAGTAAGCAAGTAAATCGGAGAAGGCAATGGCAAGCCACTCCAGTAGTCTTGCCTGGAGAATACCATGGATGGAGGAGCCTGGTAGGCTGCAGTCCGTGGGGTCGCTAGGGGTCGGACACGACTGAGCGACTTCACTTTCACTTTTCACTTTCACACACTGGAGAAGGAAATGGCAACCCACTACAGTGTTCTTGCCTGGAGAATCCCAGGGATGGGAGAGCCTGGTGGACTTCCGTCTATGGGGTCACACAGAGTCGGACACTACTGAAGTGACACAGCAGCAGCAGCAGCAGCAAGCAAGTAAATGAATAGAGATATAAAGGCACTATGCATTGAGTAATTATTAGTGTCTAATGGACTGGGTTTAATTCAATTCCGTATCAGTTCAGTTTAGTTCAGTCGCTCAGTCATGTCCGACTCTTTGCAACCCCATGAATCACAGCACGCCAGGCCTCCCTGTCCAACACCAACTCCCGGAGTTCACTCAAACTCATGTCCATTGAGTCAGTGATGCCATCCAGCCATCTCATTCTCTGTCGTCCCCTTCTCCTCCTGCCCCCAATCCCTCCCAGAATCAGACTCTTTTCCAGTGAGTCAACTCGTCGCATGAGGTGGCCAAAGTATTGGAGTTTCAGCTTCACCATCAGTCCTTCCAAATAACACCCAGGACTGATCTCCTTTAGAATGGACTGGTTGGATCTCGTTGCAGTCCAAGGGACTCTTAAGAGTCTTCTCCAGCACCACAGTTCAAAAGCATCAATTCTTCAGCGATCAGCTTTCTTCACAGTCCAACTCTCACATCCATATATGGCCAATGGAAAAACCATAGCCTTGACTAGATGGACCATTGTTGGCAAAGTAATGTCTCTGCTTTTTAATATGCTATCTAGGTTGGTCATAACTTTCCTTCCAAGGAGTAAGCGTCTTTTAATTTCATTGCTGCAATCAGCACCCGCAGTGATTTTGGAGCCCAAAAAAATAAACTCAGCCACTCTTTCCACTGTTTCTCCATCTATTTCCCATTAAGTGATAGGACCAGATGCCATGATCTTAGTTTTCTGAATGTTGAGCTTCAGGCCAACCTTTTCACTCTCCTCTTTCACTTTCATCAAGAGTCTCTTTAGTTCCTCTTCACTTTCTGCCATAAGGGTGGTGTCATCTGCATATCTGAAGTTACTGATATTTCTCCCAACAATCTTGATTCCAGGTTGTGCTTCTTCCAGCTCAGCGTTCCTCATGATGTACTCTGCATATAAGTTAAATAAGCAGGCTGAAAATATACAGCCTTGACGCACTCCTTTTCGTATTTGGAACCAGTATGTTTTTCCATGTCCAGTTCTAACTGTTGCTTCCTGACCTGCACATAGGTTTCTCAAGAGGCAGGCCAGGTGGTCTGGTATTCCCATCTCTTTCAGAATGTTCCACAGTTTATTGTGATCCACACAGTCAAAGGCTTTGGCGTAGTCAATAAGGCAGAAATAGACTTTTTTCTGGAACTCTCTTGCTTTTTTAATGATCCAGCGTATGTTGGCAATTTGATCTCTGGTTCCTCTGCCTTTTCGAAAACCAGCTTGAACATCTGGAAGTTCATGGTTCACATATTGCTGAAGCCTGGCTTGGAGAATTTTGAGCATGACTTTACTAGCGTGTGAGATGAGTGCAATTGTGTGTTAGTTTGAGCATTCTTTGACATTGCCCATCTTTGGGATTAGAATGAAAACTGGCCTTTTCCAGTCCTGTGGCCACTGCTGAATTTTCCAAATTTGCTGGCATATTGAGTGCAGCACTTTCACAGCATCATCTTTTAGGATTTGAGATAACTGGATTTCCGTCACCTCCACTAGCTTTGTTCGTAGTGATGCTTTCTAAGGCCCACTTGACTTCACAGTCCAGGATGTCTGGTTCTAGGTGAGTAATCACACCATCGTGATTATCTTGGTCGTGAAGATCTTTTTTGTACAGTTCTTCTGTGTTTTCTTGCTCCCTCAGCTTAATATCTTCTGCTTCCATTCTGTCCATACCATTTCTGTCCTTTATCGATCCCATCTTTCCATGAAATATTTCCTTGGTATCTCTAATTTTTTTGAAGAGATCTCTTGTCTTTCCTATTCTATTTTTTTCTTCTGTTTCTTTGCATTGATCGCTGAGGAAGGCTTTCTTGTCTCTCCTTGCTATTCTTTGGAACTCTGCATTCAGATGCTTTTATCTTTCCTTTTCTCCTTTGGTTTTTGCTTCTCCTCTTTTCACAGCTTTTTGTAAGGCTTCCTCAGACAGCCGTTTTGCTTTTTTGCATTTCTTTTCCATGCGAATGGTCTTGATCCTTGTCTCCTGTACAGTGTCACGAACCTCCATCCATAGTTCATCAGGCACTCTATCTATCAGATTTAGTCCCTTAAATCTAGTCCCTTAAATCTCACTTCCACATACCCAAGAATAAAAATGACAATCATAATGGATAGGCAATATATTCTTTTTATCCAACTACTACTTTTTTCTCATGCAATAGAATTTGTGAGATTGATCTATGTCAACATATGAAGCTTTTTATTCACTTTCCCCACATGTCTCCTGCTAGACAAGTCCTTTTCGAAAAACACCCAGAATTCTAAGTGTTCATCCTTCCCTAGGTAATCCTTCCTGGCCAGCAGCAATCTAGCTACTCTTATCACTCATCCCCCCTGTGATATGCCAGTCTCAGTGGCCCACTTAGATTCCTGAATATACTCAGGCAACTAGTCAGTTCATTTCATACTTCTGGAAGGCTTGCAAATATTTCGGAAGAGGAAAAGCCCTTTGTAGTATTGCTTGTGTGGCTTACTGCTTCCTACTTCACATCAGCAGTCTTGTTGTAAACACATAAGTGCATTGAGGCTGAGATCTGAGACAAAATCCATGGATGTAGGCCAGAGGGTTTCTCTAATAGCATCTAGTTAGCCAGCTGTTAGTGTCATAAGCTAAGGTAACCTGCCCAGATTTAAACCAAACCACCTCTCACTGATACACCAGAACAATGGCAATGTTAGCATTCTGCTGTACCTATGTGCCAACTGTCCTTGTACCCACTCTCCACATACCTCCAACAAAAAGCCTTCTCTTTCTTTCTGTCTAGGACCTGATCCGGAGAGACATCCTGTACTACAAAGGCCGCATTGATATGGATAAATATGAGGTAGTGGACATTGAAGATGGCAGAGATGATGACTTTAATGTAAGCATGAAAAATGCCTTCAAGCTTCATAACAAGGAGACTGAGGAGATACATCTGTTCTTTGCCAAGAAATTGGAGGAGAAGATACGCTGGCTCA